>NC_141552.1:6015000-6355000 GCF_021556685.1 Rattus norvegicus
TGCAATCCCACCAACAATGGAGGAGTGTTACTCTTTCTCCGCATCCTTGCCAGCATCTGCTGTCATCTGAGTTTTTGATCTTAGCCATTCTCACTGGTGTGAGGTGAAATCTCAGGGTTGTTTTGATTTGTATTTCCCTTATGACTAAAGATGTTGAACATTTCTTTAGGTGTTTCTCAGCCATTCGGCATTCTTCAGCTGTGAATTCTTTTTTAGGTCTGAACCCCATTTTTTAATAGGGTTATTTGTCTCCCTGCGGTCTAACTTCTTGAGTTCTTTGTATATTTTGGATATAAGGCTTCTATCTGTTGTAGGATTGGTAAAGATCTTTTCCCAATTTGTTGGTTGCCGTTTTGTCCTAACCACAGTGTCTTTGCCTTACAGAAGTTTTGCAGTTTTATGAGATCCCATTTGTTGATTCTTGAACTTAGAGCATAAGCCATTGGTGTTTTGTTCAGGAAATTTTTTCCAGTGCCCATGTGTTCCAGATGCTTCCCTAGTTTTTCTTCTATTAGTTTGAGTGTGTCTGGTTTGATGTGGAGGTCCTTGATCCTCTTGGACTTAAGCTTTGTACAGGGTAATAAGCATGGATCGATCTGCATTCTTCTACATGTTGACCTCCAGTTGAACCAGCACCATTTGCTGAAAATGCTATCTTTTTTCCATTTGATGGTTTTGGCTCCTTTGTCAAAAATCAAGTGACCATAGGTGTGTGGGTTCATTTCTGGGTCTTCAATTCTATTCCATTGGTCTATCTGTCTGTCTCTGTACCAATACCATGCAGTTTTTATCACTATTGCTCTGTAATACTGCTTGAGTTCAGGGATAGTGATTCCCCCTGAAGTTCTTTTATTGTTGAGGATAGCTTTAGCTATCCTGGGTTTTTTGTTATTCCAGATGAATTTGCAAATTGTTCTGTCTAACTCTTTGAAGAATTGGATTGGTATTTTGATGGGGATTGCATTGAATCTGTAGATTGCTTTTGGTAAAATGGCCATTTCTACTATATTAATCCTGCCAATCCATGAGCATGGGAGATCTTTCCATCTTCTGAGGTCTTCTTCAATTTCTTTCCTCAGTGTCTTGAAGTTCTTATTGTACAGATCTTTTACTTGCTTGGTTAAAGTCACACCGAGGTACTTTATATTATTTGGGTCTATTATGAAGGGTGTCGTTTCCCTAATTTCTTTCTCAGCTTGTTTCTCTTTTGTATAGAGGAAGGCAACTGATTTATTTGAGTTAATTTTATACCCAGCCACTTTGCTGAAGTTGTTTATCAGCTTTAGTAGTTCTCTGGTGGAACTTTTGGGATCACTTAAATATACTATCATGTCATCTGCAAATAGTGATATTTTGACCTCTTCTTTTCCGATCTGTATCCCTTTGATCTCCTTTTGTTGTCTGATTGCTCTGGCTAGAACTCCAAGAACTATATTGAATAAGTAGGGAGAGAGTGGGCAGCCTTGTCTAGTCCCTGATTTTAGTGGGATTGCTTCAAGTTTCTCTCCATTTAGTTTAATGTTAGCAACTTGTTTGCTGTATATGGCTTTTACTATGTTTAGGTATGGGCCTTGAATTCCTATTCTTTCCAGGACTTTTATCATGAAGGGGTGTTGAATTTTGTCAAATGCTTTCTCAGCATCTAATGAAATGATCATGTGGTTCTGTTCTTTCAGTTTGTTTATATGATGGATCACGTTGATGGTTTTCCGTATATTAAACCATCCCTGCATGCCTGGGATGAAGCCTACTTGATCATGGTGGATGATTGTTTTGATGTGCTCTTGAATTCGGTTTGCCAGAATTTTATTGAGTATTTTTGCGTCGATATTCATAAGGGAAATTGGTCTGAAGTTCTCTTTCTTTGTTGTGTCTTTGTGTGGTTTAGGTATAAGAGTAATTGTGGCTTCGTAGAAGGAATTCGGTAGGGCTCCATCTGTTTCAATTTTGTGGAATAGTTTGGATAATATTGGTATGAGGTCTTCTATGAAGGTTTGATAGAATTCTGCACTAAACCCGTCTGGACCTGGGCTCTTTTTGGTTGGGAGACCTTTAATGACTGCTTCTATTTCCTTAGGAGTTATGGGGTTGTTTAACTGGTTTATCTGTTCCTGATTTAACCTCGATACCTGGTATCTGTCTAGGAAATTGTCCATTTCCTGAAGATTTTCAAATTTTGTTGAATATAGGTTTTTATAGTAAGATCTGATGATTTTTTGAATTTCCTCTGAATCTGTAGTTATGTCTCCCTTTTCATTTCTGATTTTGTTAATTTGGACACACTCTCTGTGTCCTCTCGTTAGTCTGGCTAAGGGTTTATCTATCTTGTTGATTTTCTCAAAGAACCAACTTTTGGTTCTGTTGATTCTTTCTATGGTCCTTTTTGCTTCTACTTGGTTGATTTCAGCTCTGAGTTTGATTATTTCCTGCCTTCTACTCCTCCTGGGTGTATTTGCTTCTTTTTGTTCTAGAGCTTTTAGGTGTGCTGTCAAGCTGCTGACATATGCTCTTTCCTGTTTCTTTCTGCAGGCACTCAGCGCTATGAGTTTTCCTCTTAGCACAGCTTTCATTGTGTCCCATAAGTTTGGGTATGTTGTATCTTCATTTTCATTAAATTCTAAAAAGTTTTTAAGTTCTTTCTTTATTTCTTCCTTGACCAGGTTATCATTGAGTAGAGCATTGTTCAATTTTCACGTATATGTGGGCATTCTTCCCTTATTGTTATTGAAGACCAGTTTTAGGCCGTGGTGGTCCGATAGCACGCATGGGATTATTTCTATCTTTCTGTACCTGTTGAGGCCCGTTTTTTGACCAATTATGTGGTCAATTTTGGAGAAAGTACCATGAGGAGCTGAAAAGAAGGTATATCCTTTTGCTTTAGGATAGAATGTTCTATAAATATCCGTTAAGTCCATTTGGCTCATGACTTCTCTTAGTCTGTCGACATCACTGTTTAATTTCTGTTTCCATGATCTGTCCATTGATGAGAGTGGGGTGTTGAAATCTCCCACTATTATTGTGTGAGTTGCAATGTGTGTTTTGAGCTTTAGTAAGGTTTCTTTTACGTATGTAGGTGCCCTTGTATTTGGGGCATAGATATTTAGGATTGAGAGTTCATCTTGGTTGATTTTTCCTTTGATGAATATGAAGTGTCCTTCCTTATCTTTTTTGATGACTTTTAGTTGGAAATTGATTTTATTTGATATTAGAATGGCTACTCCAGCTTGCTTCTTCTGACCATTTGCTTGGAAAGTTGTTTTCCAGCCTTTCACTCTGAGGTAGTGTCTGTCTTTGTCTCTGAGGTGTGTTTCCTGTAGGCAGCAGAATGCAGGGTCCTCGTTGCGTATCCAGTTTGTTAATCTATGTCTTTTTATTGGGGAGTTGAGGCCATTGATATTGAGAGATATTAAGGAATAGTGATTATTGCTTCCCGTTATATTCATATTTGGATGTGAGGTTATGTTTGTGTGCTTTCATTCTCTTTGTTTTGTTGCCAAGACGATTAGTTTCTTGCTTCTTCTAGGGTATAGCTTGCCTCCTTATGTTGGGCTTTACCATTTATTATCCTTTGTAGTGCTGGATTTGTAGAAAGATATTGTGTAAATTTGGTTTTGTCATGGAATATCTTGGTTTCTCCATCAATGTTAATTGAGAGTTTTGCTGGATACAGTAACCTGGGCTGGCATTTGTGTTCTCTTAGGGTCTGTATAACATCAGTCCAGGATCTTCTGGCCTTCATAGTTTCTGGCGAGAAGTCTGGTGTGATTCTGATAGGTCTCCCTTTATATGTTACTTGACCTTTTTCCCTTACTGCTTTTAATATTCTTTCTTTATTTTGTGCGTTTGGTGTTTTGACAATTATGTGACGGGAGGTGTTTCTTTTCTGGTCCAATCTGTTTGGAGTTCTTTAGGCTTCTTGTATGTCTATGGGTATCTCTTTTTTTAGGTTAGGGAAGTTTTCTTCTATGATTTTGTTGAAGATATTTACTGGTCATTTGAGCTGGTAGTCTTCACTCTCTTCTATACATATTATCCTTAGGTTTGATCTTCTCATTGAGTCCTGGATTTCCTGTATGTTTTGGACCAGTAGCTTTTTCCGCTTTACATTATCTTTGACAGTTGAGTCAATGATATCTATGGAATCTTCTGCTCTTGAGATTCTCTCTTCCATCTCTTGTATTCTGTTGGTGAAGCTTGTATCTACAGCTCCTTGTCTCTTCTTTTGGTTTTCTATATCCAGGGTTGTTTCCATGTGTTCTTTCTTGATTGCTTCTATTTCCATTTTTAATTCCTTCAACTGTTTGATTGTGTTTTCCTGGAATTCTTTCAGGGATTTTTGCGATTCCTCTCTATAGGCTTTTACTTGTTTATTAATGTTTTCCTGTGCTTCCCTAAGTGTGTTAATGTCTTTCTTGAAGTCCTCCAGCATCATGATCAAATATGATTTTGAAACTAGATCTTGCTTTTCTGGTGTGTTTGGATATTCCATGTTTGTTTTGGTAGGAGAATTGGGCTCCGATGATGGCATGTAGTCTTGGTTTCTGTTGCTTGGGTTCCTGCGCTTGCCTCTCGCCATCAGATTATCTCTAGTGTTACTTTGTTCTGCTATTTGTGACAGTGGCTAGACTGTCCTATAAGCCTGTGTGTCAGGAGTGCTGTAGACCTGTTTTCCTCTCTTTCAGTCAGTTATGGGGACAGAGTGTTCTGCTTTCGGGCATGTAGTTTTTCCTCTCTACAGGTCTTCAGCTGTTCCTGTGGGCCTGTGTCTTGAGTTCACCAGGCAGCTTTCTTGCAGCAGAAAATTTGGTCTTACCTGTGGTCCCGTGGCTCAGGTTCGCTCGTGGGGTGCTGCCCAGGGGCTCTCTGCAGGGGCAGCAACCAGGAAGACCTGTGCCGCCCCTTCCGGGAGCTTCAGTGCCCCAGGGTTCCAGATGGTCTTTGGCTTTTTCCTCTGGTGTCCGAGATGTGTGTGCAGGGAGCAGTCTCTTCTTGTTTCCCAGGCTTGTCTGCCTCTCTGAAGGTTTAGCTCTCCCTCCCACGGGATTTGGGTGCAGAGAACTGTTTATCCGGTCTGTTTCCTTCAGGTTCCGGCGGTGTCTCAGGCACAGGTGTCCTGCTGCTCCTGGGCCCTCCCCCACGGGAGCCCAGAGGCCTTATACAGTTTCCTCTTGGGTCAGGGATGTGGGCAGGGGTGAGCAGTGTTGGTGGTCTCTTCCACTCTGCAGCCTCAGGAGTGCCCACCTGACCAGGCGGTTGGGTCTCTCTCTCACCGGGTCTGGGAGTAGAGAGCTGCTGCGGGCCTGCTTGGGAGACCTTTAATGACTGCTTCTATTTCCTTAGGAGTTATGGGGTTGTTTAACTGGTTTATCTGTTCCTGATTTAACTTCGGTACCTGGTATCTGTCTAGGAAATTGTCCATCTCCTGCAGATTTTCAAGTTTTGTTGAATATAGGCTTTTATAGCAAGATCTGATGATTTTTTGAATTTCCTCTGAATCTGTAGTTATGTCTCCCTTTTCATTTCTGATTTGGTAATTTGGACACACTCTCTGTGTCCTCTCGTTAGTCTGGCTAAGGGTTTATCTATCTTGTTGATTTTCTCAAAGAACCAACTTTGGGTTCTTTTGATTCTTTCTATGGCTCTTTTTGTTTCTACTTGGTTGATTTCAGCTCTGAGTTTGATTATTTCCTGCCTTCTACTCCTCCTGGGTGTATTTGCTTCTTTTTGTTCTAGAGCTTTTAGGTGTGCTGTCAAGCTGCTGACATATGCTCTCTCCTGTTTCTTTCTGTAGGCACTCAGCACTATGAGCTTTCCTCTTAGCACAGCTTTCATTGTGTTCCATAAGTTTGGGTATGTTGTACCTTCATTTTCATTAAATTCTAAAAAGTCTTTAATTTCTTTCTTTATTTCTTCCTTGACCAGGTTATCATTGAGTAGAGCATTGTTCAATTTCCACGTATATATGGGCATTCTTCCCTTATTGTTATTGAAGACCAGTTTTAGCCTGTGGTGGTCCGATAGAATGCACGGGATTATTTCTATCTTTCTGTACCTGTTGAGGCCCGTTTTTTGACCAATTATATGGTCAATTTTGGAGAAAGTACCATGAGGAGCTGAGATGAAGGTATATCCTTTTGCTTTAGGATAGAATGTTCTATAAATATCTGTTAAGTCCATTTGGCTCATGACTTCTCTTAGTCTGTCGACATCACTGTTTAATTTCTGTTTCCATGATCTGTCCATTGATGAGAGTGGGGTGTTGAAATCTCCCACTATTATGGTGTGAGGTGCAATGTGTGTTTTGAGCTTTAGTAAGGTTTCTTTTACGTATGTAGGTGCCCTTGTATTTGGGGCATAGATATTTAGGATTGAGAGTTCATCTTGGTTGATTTTTCCTTTGATGAATATGAAGTGTCCTTCCTTATCTTTTTTGATGACTTTTAGTTGGAAATTGATTTTATTTGATATTAGAATGGCTACTCCAGATTGCTTCTTCCGACAATTTGCTTCGAAAGTTGTTTTCCAGCCTTTCACTCTGAGGTAGTGTCTGTCTTTGTCTCTGAGGTGTGTTTCCTGTAGGCAGCAGAATGTAGGGTCCTCGTTGCGTATCCAGTTTGTTAATCTATGTCTTTTTATTGGGGAGTTGAGGCCATTGATGTTGAGAGATATTAAGGAATAGTGATTATTGCTTCCTGTTATATTCATATTTGGATATGAGTTTATGTTTGTGTGCTTTTCTTCTCTTTGTTTTGTTCCCAAGACGATTAGTTTCTTGCTTCTTCTAGGGTATAGCTTGCCTCCTTATGTTGGGCTTTACCATTTATTATCCTTTGTAGTGCTGGATTTGTAGAAAGATATTGTGTAAATTTGGTTTTGTCATGGAATATCTTGGTTTCTCCATCTATGTTAATTGAGAGTTTTGCAGGATACTGTAACCTGGGCTGGCATTTGTGTTCTCTTAGTGTCTGTATGACATCTGTCCAGGATCTTCTGGCTTTCATAGTTTCTGGCGAAAAGTCTGGTGTGTTTCTGATAGGTCTCCCTTTATATGTTACTTGACCTTTTTCCCTTACTGCTTTTAATATTCTTTCTTTATTTTGTGCGTTTGGTGTTTTGACAATTATGTGACAGGAGGTGTTTCTTTTCTGGTCCAATCTATTTGGAGTTCTGTAGGCTTCTTGTATGCCTATGGGTATCTCTTTTTTTAGGTTAGGGAAGTTTTCTTCTATGATTTTGTTGAAGATATTTACTGGTCCTTTGAGCTGGGAGTCTTCACTCTCTTCTATACCTATTATCCTTAGGTTTGATCTTCTCATTGAGTCCTGGATTTCCTGTATGTTTTGGACCAGTAGCTTTTTCCGCTTTACATTATCTTTGACAGTTGAGTCAATGATTTCTATGGAATCTTCTGCTCCTGAGATTCTCTCTTCCATCTCTTGTATTCTGTTGGTGAAGCTTGTATCTACAGCTCCTTGTCTCTTCTTTTGGTTTTCTATATCCAGGGTTGTTTCCATGTGTTCTTTCTTGATTGCTTCTATTTCCATTTTTAATTCCTTCATCTGTTTGATTGTGTTTTCCTGGTATTCTTTCAGGGATTTTTGTGACTCCTCTCTATGGGCTTCTACTTGTTTATTTATGATTTCCTGGAATTCTTTCAGGGATTTTTGTGACTCCTCTCTATGGGCTCTACTTGTTTATTTATGTTTTCCTGGAATTCTTTCAGGGATTTTTGCGATTCCTCTCTGTAGGCTTCTACTTGTTCTCTAAGGGAGTTCTTCATGTCTTTCTTGAAGTCCCCAGCATCATGATCAAATATGATTTTGAAACTAGATCTTGCTTTTCTGGTGTGTTTGGATATTCCGTGTTTGCTTTGGTGTGAGAATTGGACTCCGATGATGCCATGTAGTCCTGGTTTCTGTTGCTTGGGTTCCTGTGCTTGCCTCTTGCCATCAGATTATCTCTAGTGTCACTTTGTTCTGCTATTTCTGACAGTGGCTAGACTGTCCTATAAGCCTGTGTGTCAGGAGTGCTGTAGACCTGTTTTCCTGTTTTCTTTCAGCCAGTTATGGGGACAGAGTTTTCTGCTTTCGGGCGGGTAGTTTTTCCTATCTACAGGTCTTCAGCTGTTCCTGTGGGCCTGTGTCTTGAGTTCACCAGGCAGGTCACTTGCAGCAGAAAAGTTGGTCTTACCTGTGGTTCCGAGGCTCAAGTTTGCTCGTAGGGTGCTGCCTACGAGCTCTCCGAGGCGGCAGTAACCAGGAAGATATGTGCCTCCCTTTCCGGGAGCTTCCATGCACCAGGGTTCCAGATGGTGTTTGGTGTTTTCCTCTGGCATCAGAGATGTGTGCAGAGTGCAGTCTCTCTGGTTTCCCAGGCGTGTCTGCCTCTCTGAAGGTTTAGCTTTCCCTCCCACGGGATTTGGGTGCAGAGAACTGTTTATCAGGTCGGTCCCTTCAGGTTCGGGGGGTGTCTCATGCGCAGGGGTCCTGCTGCTCCTGGGCCCTCCCCCACGGGAACCCAGAGGCCGTATACAGTTTCCTCTTGGGCCAGGGATGTGGGCAGGGGTGGGCAGTGTTGGTGGTCTTTTCTGCTTTGCAGCCTCAGGAGTGCCCACCTGACCAGGCGGTGAGGTCTCTCTCCCACGGGGTTTGGGAGCAGAGAGCTGTTGAGGGCAGGAATCTGCGGGTTTGGGACTCCAGGTAAACACCGGAAGTGCCCGGTCCTAGAGGAATTTTGCCTCTGTGTGTCCTGAGTTCACCAGGCACGTCTCTTGCAGCAGAAAAGTTGGTCTTACCTGTGGTCCCGAGGTTCAAGTTTGCTCGTGGGTTGCTGCCTAAGAGCTCTCCGTGGGGGCAGCAACCAGGAAGATCTGCACCGCCCTTTCCGGGAGCTTCTGTGCACCAGGATTCCAGATGGCGTTTGGTGTTTTCCTCTGGCGTCAGAGATGTGTGCAGAGTGCAGTCTCTTCTGGTTTCCTAGGTGTGTCTGCCTCTCTGAAGGTTTAGCTCTCCCTCCCACGGGATTTGGGTGCAGAGAACTGTTTATCTGGTAGGTCTCTTTAGGTTCTGGCGGTGTCTCAGACGCAGCGGTCCTGCTGCTCCTTATTTATTTATTTTTTACCCTCCAGAATTTATTCCCCTCCCAGTCTACCCTTCAACTGCTCCAAATCCCATACTTCCTCCCCTGATGCCCTGTACCGATGAGGATGTCCCCACCCCACCAACTCCACCAGACCTGGAAAACTTCTTGGGGCCTCCAGTTTCTTGAGGTTTAGGTGCATCTTCTCTGACTGAACACAGAGCTGGGAGTCCTCTGCTGTATATGTGTTGGGAGCCTCATCTCAGCTGGTGTATGCTGCTTGATTGGTGATCCAGCATTTGAGAGATCTCAGGTGTCCAGGTTAATCGAGACTGCTGGTCCTCCTCCAGAATTGCCCTGAGAAGGAAAAACTCCTCCTCAGCTTCCTCTAGCTTTTCCTTAATTCAACCATAGGGTCAGCAGCTTCTGTTCACTGTTTGGGTGCTTATATCTGCATCTGACTCTTTAACTGCTTGTTGGGTCTTTTGGAGGACAGTCATGATAGGTCCCTTATTGTGAGCACTCCATAGCTTCAGTAATGGTGTCAAATCTTGGGGCCTCCCCTTGAACTGGATCCAACTTTGGGCATGGTGCTGGATTTTCTTTTCCTCAGGGTCTTCTCCATTTCCATTCCTGCAGTTCTTTCAGACCGGAAGAATTATGAGTACGAATTTTGACTGTGGGATAGCAACCCCATCCCTCACTTGATGCCCTGTCTTTCTACTGGAGGTGTGCTCAATAAGTTCCCTCTCCCCACTGTAGGACATTTCATCTAGGGTCCCCTCCCTTTGACTCAAGAGAGTATCTCACTTCCCAAGTATATTCTGGAGGGTCCTCCCAACCTCCTTCCTCCTGAGGTCATTTGTTTCCATTCATTCTGCTTACCCTCAGGGCTTCTGTCCTTTCCTCCCTGCCAAACACCAGATCATGTTCCCCTCTTTCCCCACCCCATCTCCTTTCCCTCCCCTATCCCTCCTTCCCTATCCCTCTTTCCCTGTGGTTGCTTTCTTCTCCTTCCCAGGTGGGACTGAGGTGACCTCACTCAGACCCTTCAGCTTGTTGAGCTTGCTGAGTTCTGTGGACTGTATCTTGGGTATTCTGTACATTTTTGCTAATATCCATTTATTAGTGAGAACATACTGTGCTTGTCCTTTGGAGTCTGAGCTATCTCACTCTTTTCTAGTTCCAACCATTTGCCTACAAAGCTTGTTCTTAATAGTTGAGTAATATTCCATTCTGCAGGTAAGTCACATTTTCTGTATCCATTCTTCTGTCATGGGATATCTGGGCTATTTGCAGTTTCTGGCTATCACAAATGAGGCCACTATGGACATCGTGGAACATGTGCCGTTGTGGCATGGTGGGCATCTTTTTACTATATCCCTGAGTGGTATTGCTGGCTCTTTAGTTAGGTCTATTTACAAGTTTCTGAGGAACCTCCAAATTGATTTCCAGAGTAGTTGTATCAGTTTCCAATCCCAGCAGCAATGGAGGAGTGTTCCACTTTCTCCACTGTCAACGAGGGTGCAGAGGGTACCTGGAAGAGAATGGGGAACAAGAGACGTGAAGAAGGATGCCAAGACAAGCGTCTGATCAAGGCGACAATTTTATTTTTTCCCAAGGCTGAATTTATACCTTAACAGGGGTAACAGAGGGAAGGGGAAGTGTGAAACATTTACACAGGCCAAGGACACAGTATTCATGTGGTCAGGTGATATCAACAGGATGTTGGTTTTTCAGAAAAGTCAGGTCATCACATTGGGTATCTTGACGTCAGATGTATTTCTCAGCAAGGTCAGAACTTTATCGTATCATTATTCGTCCTGACCACCAGATTTGTATTAGTGTTCTGCAGCTGGCTGGGGATTTTCCATGAACCCAGTCATACTTAACTCTAACCATAATAATAACATCAATAATGGAGTGTTTCAAGGGCATCGCTCCCAACATTCCACATCCTTGCCAACATGTGTTGTCACCTGAGGTTTTGATCTTAGCCATTCTGACTAGTGTGAGGTAGAATCTCAGGGATGTTTGGATTTGCATTTCTCTGATCACTAAGAACTTTGATTGAACATTTCTTTAGGTACTTCACAGCCATTTGAGATTCCTTTGTTCTGAATTCTCACTTTAGTTCTTTACCCCATTTGCTGATTGGATTGTTTGATTTTTTTTTTTTGTAGTTAGCTACTTGAGTTCTTTATATATTTTGGATATTAGCCCTCTATTGGATGTGGGGTGGGTTAAGATTGTTTTCCCAATGTGTAGGTTGCTGATTTGCATAATTCATTATGTCCTTTGCCTTACCGAAACTTTCCAGTTTCATGAGGTCCCATTTATCAATTCTTGATCTTAGAGCATTAGCCATTGAAGTTCTGTTTAGGAAATTTCCCCCTGTGCCAATGAGTTCAAGGCTCTTTCCCACTTCCTCTTCTATTAGAATCAGTGTATCTGGTTTTATCTTGAAGGCCTTGATCCACTTGAACATGAGCTTTGTACATTGTGAGAATTATGGGTCTATTTTCATTTTTCTACCTACAGACAGCCAAATAGACCGGTGCAATTTATTGAAGATACCTTCTTTTTCTCATTGAATATTTTTGGTTTCATTGTCAAAGATGAAATTTGTGTAAATTTTATTCCTTGGTCTTTGATTCTATTCTGTTGATCAGCCTGTCTGTCTCTGTACCAACACCATGCAGTTTTTATCACTATTGCTCTGTAGTAGAGCTTGAGGTGAGGGGGTGGTGATTCCCCAGCTGATCTTTTATTGTTAAGAATTATTTTTGCTTTTCTGGTTTTTTTTTTTTTGACTTTCCAGTTGAATTTGAGAATTGCTCTTTCCTTGTCTTTGAAGAATTGTGTTGGGATTTTGATGGGGATTGCATTGAATCTGTAAATTGCCTATTTTTTTGTTTTACTTGGATATTTTATTTACTTACATTTCAAATGATATCCCCTATCCTTTTTCCCCTCCGGAAACATCCTATCTCTTCCCCTCTCCCCATGCTTCTGTGAGGGTGCTCCCCAACCAACAACCAGCTCCCTGCCCTGGCATTCCCCTACTCTGGGGCATAGAGCCTTCACTTCTCTTCCCACTGATGTCATACAAGGCCATCCTCTGTCACATATTTGGCTGAAGGCATAGGTAGCTCCATGTATACACTTTGGTTGGTGATTATAGTCCTGGGGTGCTCTGGGGGCTCTCATTGGTTGATATTGTTGTTCTTCCTTGCAAACACCTTAAGCTCCTTCAATCTTTTATCTCCTCCCCTGGGATCCCTGTGCTCAGCCCAGTGATTGGTTACCAGAATCAGCTTCTGTATTTGTCAGGCTCTGGAAGAGGTTCTCAGGAGACAGCTATATTAGGCTCCTGTCAGCAAGCACTTCTTGGCATCCACAATACTGTCTGGGTCTGGTGTCTGTATATGGGATGGATGCACAGGTGGGGCGGTCTCTCTGGATGGCCTTTCCTTCAGTCTCTGCTCCACAGTTGGTCTCTGCATTTCTTTTAGACAGGAATAATTCTGGGTTAAAAATTTAGAGATGACAGGGTGGCCTGATCCCCCAACCATAAGTCTTGCCTAACACCTGCATATGGTTACTGTAAGTTCTCCCAGCCCTTTGTTGGGCATTTGGCTAATCTCATCCCAGTTGGGTCCTGGAACACTCTTGCTTTTCTGGCATCTGGGACTTGCTGGTGGCTACCCCCAGTTCCCCAAACCCCATGGCTACACACCTCTGTTCAAATTCCTGACCCTCTGTATATCACCCCTGTATCATTCCATATCTAATCCTGCCCCCCCTTCCCTCCCCTTCCTTTTTTCCTCCTGAGTCCCTCCCACTCTCTACCTCACTTGAGTATTTTGTTCCTGCTGCTAAGGAAGACTGAAGCAATCATACTTTGATCTTCCTTCTTTTTGAGCATCAAGTGGTCTATGAATTGTATGTTGGGTATTTCCAGCTTTTGAGCTGATATCCACTTATCAGTGAGTACAAACACTGTGTGTTCTTTTGTGCCTGGATTACCTCACTCAGGATGATATTTTCTAGTTCCATCTATTTGCCTAAGAATTTCATGAAGTCATTATTTTTAATAGCCGAGCAGTACTCTATATGTACATGTACCACATTTTCTGTATCCATTTTTCTGTTGAAGGACATTTGGGTTCTTTCCAGTTTTGGGCTATTATAAATAAGATTGCTATGAACATATTGGAACATGTGTCCTTGTTATAGAGTGGTTGTACCAGTCTGCAATGCCACCAACAATGGAGGAGTGTTCCTCTTTCTCCACAACCTCTTTAGCATCTGCTGTCACATGAATTTTTGATCTTAGTCATTTCTGACTGGAATTTCAGGGTTGTTTTGATTTGCATTTCCCTGATAAATAAGGATGTCAAACACTTCTTTAGGTACTTCTCAGCCTTTCGATATTCCTCAGGTGAGAATTCTTTGTTTAGCATTGTACTCCATTTTTTCAATAGGGTTGTTTGGTTATCGGGAGTCTAACTTCTTGAGTTCTTTGTATATATTGAATATTAGCCCTTTATCAGATGTGGGATTGGTCAAGATCTTTTCCAAATCTGTTGGTTGCTGTTTTGTCCTTATGACACTGCCCTTTGCCTTGCAGAAACTTTGAAATTTTATGAGATCCCATTTGTCTATTCTTGATCTTAGAGCATAAGCCATTGGTGTTCTATTCAGGAAATGTCCCCCAGTGTCCATCTGTTTGAGACTCTTTTCCACTTTTCCTTATATTAGTTTGAGTGTATCTAGTTTTATGTGGAGGTCCTTGATCCACTTGGACTTTAATTTTGTACAGGGTGATAGTAATGGATCAATTTGCATTCTCCTTCAGGTGAACAACACCATGTGTTGAAAAATGTCTTTTTCCCCTATATGGCTTTAGTTTTTTCCTCATATATCAAATAACCATAAATATGTGGGTTTATTTCTGGGTCGTCAATTCTATTCCATTGTTCCATCTGCCTGTCTCTGTACCAATACCATGCAGGTGTTTTTTTTGTTTGTTTGTTTGTTTTTTTTAATCAGGATTACTCTGTAATACAGCTTGAGGTCAGGAAGGTAAATTCCCACTGAAGTTCTTTATTGTTTAGGATAGTTTTGACTATTTTTTGTTATTCCAAATGAACCTGCAAATTTCTCTTTCTAACTCTATAAAGAACTGAGTTGTATTTTTGAGGGGGATTGCATTGATTCAATCTGTATATTGCCAATGGTAAAATGGCCAATTTTACTATATTAATGCTGCCAATACATGAACATGGAGGTCTTTGCATCCTCTGAGATCTTCTTCGATTTCTTTCTTCAGAGACTTTAAATTCTTTTCATACAGATCTTTTCCTTACTTGGTTAGAGTCACATCTAGGTATTTTGTAATATTTGTGAATATTGTGAAGGGTGTCACTTCCCGAATTTCTTTCTCAACCTGTTTATCCTTTGAGTAGAAGAAGGCTACTGATTTATTTTAGTTAATTGTATATCCAGCTATTTTTCTGAAGTTGTTTATTAGGTTTAGTAGTTCTCCAGTGGAATTTTTGGGCTCACGTAAGTATACTAACATATCATCGGTAAATAGTGATATTCTGTCTTCTTCCTTTCTAATTTGTATTCCTTTGACCTCCTTTTGTTGTTTGATTGCTCTGGGTAGAACTTCAAGTACTATTCTGAATAGGTAGAGAGAGAGTGGTCAACCTTGTCTAGTTCCTGAGTTTAGTGGGATTGATTCAATTTTCTCTCCATTTAGTTCGATGTTGGTTACTGGTTTGATGTATATTGCTTTTACTATGTTTGGGTATGGACATTGTGAAGTTTTGTATTTGCTCAGCACAGGGCATGGCACTATTAAAAGGTGTGGCCTTGTTAGAGGAAGTCTGTCACTGTGGGGGTGGGCTTGAAGACCCTCCTGTTAGCTGACTGAACATACTCAGTCTGTACCTGGCTTCCTTCACATAAAAATATAGAAATCTCAGCTCCTATTGCACCATGCCTGCCTAGATGCAATAGACCAGCCTCTATTCTTTGTGATCTGATAGGATTCACAGAATTATTTCAATTTTCTTGTAGTTGTTGAGGCCTGTTTTGTGACCATTATATGGTCAGTTTTGGAATAGGTACCATGAGATGCTGCCATGCTCCAGCCTTGATGATAATACTTAACCTCTGAACCTATAAGCCAGCCCCAATTAAATATTGCCTTTTATAAAACTTGTGCTGGACATGGTGTCTGTTCACAGCAATAAAACGTCAACTAAGACAGCATTGAGTTCCTGATCTTACCAAGCCTTTTAAAATGAAGTGTTGTTTAATTTTGTCAAATGCTTTCTCAGCATCTAATGAGATGATCATGTCCATGCTTTCTCTTAACCTCTTATGAAATCGAGTATAGGAAGATTGAGGAGGAAGAGGAGAAGGAAGAAGAAATAGAAAATCACCTCTGGGAGGAAAGCCCAGATGCAGTAGCTACAATAAATCTTTTGCTGACATCTTGAAACAGTAAAGTCATTCTTTCATACCCAGCCATCTCCTCTACAGCATTAGAAACCGAGTTTCCCATTCTGTCTAGCTGAATGCCTGAGCACTTCTTATTGACACTATAGGGAAGAGGGGATTTCTTTTTAGAGTCTACCACTGTTTTGTTGATCATTCCAACCCCATTCCCTGCCAAATCCCCAACATTAGTTAGAAGAGAAAGAAGGTTAGAGGGGAAAGGGAACATAGACCTCTTTAGACTACTTCCTGTCTAGGAGCATCAAATTCCTTGGGGTACACCCACTCTCCATCATCAGGATATGTCTACACAGTAATCCAGCAAACCAACCCACAAAACGAGTACATTAAAATACCAGAAAACCAGAAAAACCTGCATCAAGAAAGCAAGCCAGAAAACAGAAAACAAGAAAAACCAGGAAACACACACACACACACACACACACACACACACACACACACACACACACACAGAGAGAGAGAGAGAGAGAGAGAGAGAGAGAGAGAGAGAGAACAATGAGCAAGCCAATAAGCCAGAAAAATCAGAAAACCAGAACTAGCAAACAACTAAAAAACCAGAAAACAACCAACAAACCAGAAAATCATCAATATAACAGTACAGTGACATAGCAATAGCAAAAGAAGCAGCAGGAGCTGTCACAGGCACTCTTAGGACCTATACATTTATATTCTCTCTAAAGACCCAAGATTTCCAAACATAAAATATCTGCAGGTGTCAAGAAACATCCCATCTAGAGCAGGACACAATTCTACTGAGTGGCAGTGTACAATCTGAAGCAGCCCCATATCCCACACCAGGGATTTAAAACAAATGATATTCATATAACATAACTGAGTTCTTAAAGAAACCTAATTTCTCACTGTAGGGAAATAAGCTAAGTGAGGCAAACCGTTGCCCAAAAGAGGAATACTGTGTTTCCACGTATACAACATTCGCAATATTGGGAAAGACAACAGGCCTAGAGGGGACAATTTGGTTGGCAAAGGCTGAAGGCAGAGAGGGATCAAGAAGTTTTAATAGATATAGAGTTTTGTTTTTATAAGATGAAAAGTGCCTAAAGATGGTTGTTAGTGATAATGGCCCAGCATTGATCGCATATAAAATACCATTGAAGTACACTTTTTAAACAGTTAATATATGGTATTGTATCTTATGCAATTTTGCCATAAAAGAAATATACTAACAACACAAATGCACCTCAAGAACCAAGGTGAATTAAAGTATTGTATTATTGCGTTAAAAATATGAGATCAAGGAAGAAGACCACAAGATAGTTCTGGACAAAGCGAAGCAAGGTATATTTTTTTAGGAAAAGAACTGATAAACCTGAATGAAGCAAGACTTGCTATCTACTGTCCTTTCTCAGGAATCTCAGAAATGAACTTCCTGTTCTATAAGTGAATCTGAGAAATTCCCTGAGACAGGCAAGGCCATGAGAAGGCTGAAAAGAGGGACGTGTTCAGCAAAGGCTATGGCCTGGAAAAGCACACTCACCTCCTCCTGTGTATTTGCTCACATTCAAGATCCAGTTACCACATGGAAGACAGGGAAACAAGCTGCCCGTTTCTTGTCTAGGAGAGTTTGCCTATATTTTTAAACAATTGGAACAGATACTTGTGATCTATAATTAAATTCACAAGAATAAAAGTGATATTTTCCTTGCACATGTTTTCTGAGATTTGAATTTTCAGTAGTCAATTTAGAGAAAGGAAGTTTAACATTAAGGAACAAAAAAAGAAAAAAGAAAAAAGAAAAAGAAAAAGAAAAAAATTCTTTGTCCAGGGAACAAAGGCCAGAAACAACCAAAGGCCCAGGGCTTTCTTTCAACTTCCTTGAAATGAGAGCCTTTTGTGTGTTTTCTGGATTTACTTGAAAATAAAAATAAGAAAACGAACTCCACCAAGACAGGAGCTGAGATGAGCTTGTTTATTTTGTATGTTGTTATGTACTAGTGGCATTTCCCATTTAATAATCCATATCGAAGGTAGTGGCTCTTTGTTCTCCCCTCTCTCCCACCAAAGAGCCTCAGACCCCGTTCTCAGAAGAAGACTATGAGACCTTGTCTTTGATTCGTTTGAAAGGCTGTAATTGGGCAACTTCAAAACCCATTTAAAACCTTTCTGTGGTACTTGGAGGCCTACTTCTATACAAAGGATTCTACTCAGTCTTTCCAAAAGTGGATCTCATCATCCACAAACTAATGATGTGCTGTGTACATGCGGGTGTCTGGGAAACACAAGCATTAGGAATGCACTGTAATTGTAAAACTGATATCTTTAACTACTCTTTCTGCAAAAGCACTGTGAGTCAGAGAGCCTATTCATCTGATATTTATAAAATACAAGTATGCTTTATAACAGGAAGGATGGGGGAAGTCATAAAGCCTGCTGTAACTAAGACTCTTGGTCTGGCCCAGTGTCCTGCTCTTGCTTTAGTAGGAACCTCTCTCTAAGAAATGACAATATCAATAATCAAAAGCATAACAGCAACGTTGTTGAATGATAAATAAGAGGGATTACATTTTCTTATAATATGCTAAGGTTGGGCACAAATAAGAGGAGAAATGGTATTTTCTAACCACTAATGTTCTCTCAAAGGACTCTGACAATGTGCATGCCTTTCCCTGATGCATAATTTTTATTGCTTATTTGAAGGTGATGGGCACGAACTCAGGGGCCAAGCTCACACTGGGCAGACCATCACTAGCTAGACCACCAGCACATGGTCTTTTGAGATTATTATATTAACCCAGTTTAATGTCAGAGTCCTGATCTTTCTGCTCCCACCTCATTGGCTGGGGTTATAGATGGTTATTCACCAAGTCTGGGTAGTTTTAATCTTCTAAAACACTTTCTCTTCATTCTAAAACCTATCAATCATCAAATGTGGTTCTGTTACTTTCGTGACAATCCATAATCAGACTTTTTTACATTGAATTCGATAAGTCTGAATCCATGTTTCTACAGACTTTTTAAAACCAGGCTCATGATCTCATAATTCCTGTTGTATAGATTATGTTATTATTCTCTTAATTATAAAATACATAGATACCTACTATTCACTACATTTACAAGAACCAAAGATGCTCAGTGTTTTCAGCCAATACATAGAATGCATTGTTTTGTTCCTACATAGCTGAATATTATAAATATATTTTACATTTTAACATGAAATCTTCCACAACTATATAAATATTAAAACATAAAGATAACCTATATGTGGCAATCATATTATCAGCAAATCTTAATAAAACTTATTTAACCATAAAACCTAACAAGAGATAATTATTTTACCATTTTTGGTGTATCTATATTATGCAGTTAACTTTTCCTGAAATGTATTTAACATACACTTTTTCTGTATTAGTAGAAATTTCTTGCAGATGACTTTATAATCTTTTTATTTAGCTATATATATAAACACTAGACATCCAATTCCATGTGGTTATTGTATGGATTTTGCTAATTTCTACCAAGTCTCATAGATCATTTCTTACGTTGTATTAGCATATTTTCCAGTAAATTTTATTGAAATGTGTATGGACAGCTTGCTTGGTATAAATTTTCTATACTGGATGTTGCCTTCTTAAATTATTAAATCAAAGGAAATGATTTTGATAGTAAATTATTTTGTGTGTATGCGTGTGTGTGTGTGTGTGTGTGTGTGTGTGTGTGTGTGTCTGTGTGTGTGTGTGTTCTCTGGTGTTATTTAATTTATTATTGAAACACCAGTCACGAAGGGTCAACTCATTTTCATGCATACATGCATATATTTTGTAAGAACATCTTTGACATAGGCATTCAATCTCCTAATCCTCCTCACTACAGACTCCACACATCGAACCCACATAAAGCCTTGGCTTCAGTAAGGAGAATGAACAGAGAAGCACTGAATAGAAAAGGTGTTATTTTCTGTTTGAGACCTTCATAAAATGAGCAGAACTAAACAGAACTAAGCCCCTGAAGGTCTATAGAAGGGCTCATGACTATAGGATCCTGGTTGGAAGTAAGTCGTATGTATCTTCTTTTTGGCAGGACTATTAACTGATATTATTTGTTGCATGTAATATGTGGGAGAACGTATTCAGTTGTAAATGACTCATCACTCTGTTAGAGCTGAAAAGAAATATCTCATTAAATTTCTGAAGTATGGCAATGAAATTTATATTTGGAATATCAAAATATTACAGAAGGCTTTCCATCACAACAGCAAGACACCTAAGATAATCAATCTGTGAAGAAAATTATTCATTTGGTTCATAGCTTTGCAATCTTCAGTTTGTGATTAATGTGCGTTGGCCCTTTGTAAGGTAGGAAGATACCGTGGGAGAGGAAGGTAGCTTACCTCAAAACCAAGGAGAAAGAAGAGAAACAGGCAGGTTCCCACAATTCATCTTGGAGTTCTAAAAGGCCCAAGGACACATATAAGATGCTCTATCATAAACATGCCTCTAGTACACTAATATCTGAAGGAGATTTAAGAAACAACTTTTAGTGTAGTAGACTACCTTCCTCTCTGTTTCTGTCTCTCTTACTTCATCTGTGATTTCTCTCTATTATTCATATATATATGAAATGCTGAAAGGAGAAATATATATGTGAATGGTTTGCATAAATATTTCAATTATGTTTTAAACATATAATAAAATATATGATATATTGTATATATTTGTAGACATATATATATATATTTATATATGTGTATGTCCATACACACACATATATATATGTTTATACATATAGTCTCCATATATATTTTGATTTCATTTTGAAATATACAATATTGAAAAGCTTAATACTTAAGAAGCCTTACATGAACACAAATCTAAGTTGGATATTAAAAGATACATATTTCTTAGCATAAACTTTTGAAACAAAATCACACTCAATTGTTATATACCCACATACGCTCTCAACACACTCACATTTGCTAACTAACATTCTTCACTAACATCCATCCAGTCCTTCAGAATACCTTTTTGTTGTAAAAGATATTTAAGGTCAGCATCTCACTAAAACATTTCAGATTTTGTTTCTTCTTTTGAATCATGAGTTCAAAGGTCTTTATGAAATAGAAGGTGCTTTGTTCAGTGTCCACAATTAAGCACAAGTTTAACCACAAATAAAATAAAAGGCTGTTGAAGTAAAATTGGGAGGCTAGGCATAAATTTAAAATGCAAGCATCATAAAAGGCACAGCCGTAATCCACAAATATTTTTCTTTCCCAAAAGTGCAATAATGAAAGATTGAGAGATATTAATTTATATTAAAATGTGAAATGCTTATGACTATATTTGTATTAAGATAAACCACTTGAAAATATATTGCCTAAATTTAAAGTTTGGTAAATTTTTGAATAACAGAAACAATAATCTTGTCCAGATTTTAGGACATAGTAACTGATTTGATGAGGATCATTAATGTCAGAACCATGGGGTTGGTGGTGTACACACTGAGAAATGTGTTCTATTTCCTTGTGTAGCACTGCTTCTCTATGTGTGTATAACTAAAATCTCTCAGTCATATTCATTCCTTCTCAGACCATATGTCAATGGGGCTGCTGTGCTTTGAATGTACCTCCCCTAGAGTTGAGTCACTGAAGCTTAAAGACCAGTGTCATATTTGAACAACCCTTAAAAGGTGATTGGAAAAAGGGAATTCTCCCCTGTTAACTTAATGCCCTTGCCACATGATGATACATTATCCCTCCCTTCACAGTGGTCAATGTTCATAATGAAATCAGAAAAATGACTCCTAGTAGGCAACCCAACCTGGAAGCACTTTAATATTTTTCAAAGTTTAGTAGGGAAAAAAATTCTGTTTTTTTTTTCTTCAGTTTCAAAACAAGATCTTTTATTATCTTTTTCATCTTTACTTTTTAACATTTTTATTTTCATTGGATATTTTGTTTATTTGAATTTCAAACGTTATCCCCTTTTTGTTTCCCCTCTGCAACCATCTATCCCATCCCCTTTCCCCCTGCTTTTATGAGGGTGCTCCCCTACCCACTCACCCACTCCCACCTCACTGCCCTGGCATTTGTCTATACTGGGGCATTGAGCGTTCACAGAACCAAGGGCCTCCCCTCCCATTGATGCCAGATAAACCCATCCTCTAATACATATGCAACTGGAACCATGGGTCCCTCCATGTGTAGTTTTGGTCAATGGCTTAGTCCCTGGGAACTCTCGGGGATCTGGTTGGTTGATTCCTGTTCTTCCTATAGGGTTGTTAACCCCATTCAGCTCATTCAGTCCTTTCTCTAACTCCACCATTAGGGTACCTGTGCTCAGTCCAGTGGTTGGCTGTGAGCATTCTCATCTGTATTTGTCAGACTCTGGCAGAGCCTGTCAGGAGACAGCTATATCAGGCTCCTGTTAGCAAGCACTTCTTGGTATCAGCAACAGTGTCTGGATTTGTTGTTTACAGATGGGATGGTTCCTCAGGTGGAGAAGTCTCTGGATGGCCTTTCTCTGCTCCATACTTTGTCCTGATATTTTCTTTAGACAGGAGAAATTCTGGATTAAAAATTTGTAGATAAGTGGCTGATCCCATCCCCCACCAAGGGGCCTTGCCTAAACTCTGGATATGGTCTCAATAGGTTCTTCCTCCCCTTTGTTTGGTATTTCAGCTAATCTCAATCCAGGTGGGTCCTGGGAGCCTGTTACTTCCTTGGCCGCTGTGACTTGCTGATGGCTAGTCCTCCAACTTCCACAGTTATCTGTATTCATGTTTTTGTTGTATTTGTTTCTGTATTCTGAATTTATTTCTTTGTAGGATGCTATCCGTGGTGGTTTGACTATGCTTGGCCTAGGTAGCAGCACTATTTGGAGGTGTGGTTTTGTAGGAGTGGGTGTCGCCTTTTTGGAGGAAGCATGTCCTGGACATTCATCCTAGCTGCCTGGCAACCACTCTTCTAGAGGTCTTCAGATGAAGATGTGGAACTCTCAACTCCTCCTGTATCATGCCTGCCTGCCTGGTCTTTGCCAGGCTCCCACTTTGATGATAATGAACTGAACCTGGGAACCTGTAAGCCAGCCCTATTTAAACGTTGTCTTTGTAAAAGTTGCCTTAGCAATGGTGTCTGTTCTCAATAGTAAAACCCTAACTAAGACATCATCCTTAACAGTTAATTTTAATTGTTAGTGTTCAGTACAATAAAGCTGAGATTTATCACTACTGTAGTTACTTCTTTCGTATAGACTTAGGTGATTTTGAATTGAAGCACTTGGAATGTAATTATGGTTAGATATTTTGATTGAGGTCTACATGAGCACTGGCTTCCATTTTGCTTGAGTAGGTGGATAATAGGAGAATGCAATGTCATATGATAAGTGGCTTTAATGATTAAATTAATGTGAATAGAGCTCAGATATAAGCTATGATGCTAACGTTTACAGTGAGAATTCATCAAATACTTTCTGTGAAGGGCAAATTTTCTAGTCTGAATGAGGAGGTCCTATGGTTAAGTCTCAACACTGGATTGGGGAAAAGATTTCTGAGTGATCACTTCACCTTTTCTGATGAATTAAAGAATTTCACATTTTATTCCTTTATATTATATTTACCTTTTTTTTAGTAGATATTGAGTGAAGAAGATTGTACCCCATAATCTGGGCAAACCTCCACCAATCAATTAAAGTTGTGAATAAAACTAAAGACAAACCGGTCCACATTAAATAAGAGGATATTTTATGAGGTGAGTATCTGATTTTAATTTCAGCACCTGCTTCTTTCTAGGTTTAGCCTGATGGCCTTTAAACTTGAAGTATTACATCTACCCTGTCCTGATATTCCAGCTGGCCAGTTCATCCTGTAAGTCCATCTTTGTCGATGCTCTAATAATATAGACCAGCACATTTAAATAAACTATTTTAATTACAGAATCACATTCTTGTCTTAATTTTTTCTGGCATACATTCAATAATATAGTAAGGGACAGTATACTATATTGTTCTCAACCTACAATGTATAAGAATCCAATTGACTTGGACATTATCACTTTGTTTTGTATCTATGTCATAATTAGAAAAATATGTAAATGGCACTATCACTATTGTCTTGATTATTCTAAAGTAGCTGAACTTTTACATGAATATCAGAGCTGATATTTAAGTATTAATTTGAATATAATGATCCTTAAATTTTATAATAAATTGTAGTTTTTGAAGTCTATTTTCTGTGTTACCACATTCATTCATTTATTGTTGAATTCAATGATATTATAGTTCCTTTTCCTATATTGTCTTAAAGTACTCAAAGGAATACTTTAGGATAAGAATCTGTTCAATACATTTTATCAGTTGAACACCTGGGTTATTCTTGTTTTGTATATGTATTCATAAGAGATCGTGGATTACATGATCTTAGGAAAAGTTGAGATAACTACCACAAGAAGTGGAATCCAAATGTTACCCTTTCGTCCAAAGCCTGCGGCTTGCAATCTCACTCAAAGACTCAGACTTCAGCAACACCAAATCAGTTCTCAGAGCAATAATATCTAGGAAGTTGCTCTTTTGCTCCTAAAAATAAAGAGTACACTTTCTGTATCAAAATATTAAGAGTGGATCAGAATGCCGAAATGTTTACAGGACAGAAATAAAGATGGTTAGATAGGACAAGTATCAGTTACTTTGTGGAAAGTTAAACATTAACAATTATTTTTTCAGAGTCAGTCAATTGTGAATCGACCCTTCCATGGCATTAAAGGTGTAAGTATTGTGCTATTGTGAGTAATAGAAGACAGGACCTGTACATGTCATCATGAGTAAACGCAGCTTTAGAGACAGGCTAAGACCCAATACCTACTTACCTTATTGAAAATAAAATATTCATAGTTTGACTCTTTATAAAAGACTATAGCAGTGAACTGGCCAAAGAGAGAGTCTTTACTGAAGTTTAAAATGCTCAAGTGTTGGTCCTTACTCAGCTGCAACAAAATATCATAGAGTGGGTCTCAATGAATAGTGCTGATTCAACTGGCGGTCAGCATGTAGAAGAATGCAAACTAAGTCATTCTTATCTCTTTGTACAAAGAAAGCACAGGTCCAAGTGGATCAAGGACCCTCACATAAAACCAGATACACTGAATCTAATATATGAGAAAGTGGGGAAGAGCCTTGAACACATTGGCACAGGGGAAATTTCCTGAACAGAAGACCAATGACTTATGTTCAAAGATCAACAATCAATAAATGGGACCTCATAAAATTGAGAAGCAAAGGGCACCCTTAATGGGTCAAAATGGCAACAAACAGATTGAGAAAAGATCTTTACTAGTCCTACATTTGATAGAGTGTTAATATCCAATATATACAAAATACTCAAGAAGTTAGACTCCAGAGATCCAAGTAAACATATTTAAAAATAGGGTACAGAGCTAAACAAAGAATTCTCAGCTGAGGAATATCACATGGCTGAGAAGGACCTAAAGAAATGTTCAACATCCTTAGACATCAGGGAAATGCAAATCAAAACAACCCTGAGATTCTAACTCACACCAGTCTGAATGACAGGAGCCCTGTATAGCTGTCCCCTAAGAGGCTCTGCCAGAGCTGGACCAATACAGATGCCGAGGTACAACAGTGGCCTGAGTGCAGGGGATCACAATGGGGAAGTTAGGGCAAGGACCATAAGAGTTGAAGGGGTTTTAAAACCCATAGGAAGAACAACAATATCAACCAACCAGACTCCCCAATGCTTCCAGGGACTAAACCACCAACTAAAGAGTACACAGGTGCTACCCATGGGTCCAGCTTAATATGTAACAAAGGGTGCCTTATCACTGGGAGAGCAGCCCCTCGATCCTGTGAAGGCTTGATGACCCAGGATAGGGGAATGCTAGCCTGCTGAGGCAGGAGTGGGTGGGCAGATGGGAGAGCACCCTCTTAGAGGCAGGGAGAGGGGCAGGGGATAGAGGGCTTGTGGAGGGGAAAGTGGGAAGGGGGCAACATTTGAAATGTAAATAAATAAAATAACCAAAGACAAAACACAGTTTACTTTCATATTGCCAAAGAGCGTATGAGAATATGCACTGAATTGCCATCACAGACACTTTGATCCTAAGATTCTTCAGTTGGGGACCAGCAGGATGGCTCAATATGTAAAGGTACATGCTGCCCATCCTGATGATCCGAATTCCATTCCAGTAAAACAAACAGTAGAAGCGAAAGCTCTATTCTGTAAACTATCCTCTGGATTCCAGATAGTCATTTATAGTTCCTTCATATCTTTCATACACTAAAGACATAAATATAATTCAAATAATGTAAATAAATAAAATGTAAAATTCCTTATTTAATAAAAAATCCAAACATCACAAATTTTAATTTTTCCAGTGCTTGGAATAAAACATGAGACGATGTGTATTCTACACAAGCTCTATAGTTCTGATCTACATTCCTAATGCCCACAATCTCTCTCTAATTGAGATTAATTCACTGAATCCAATCCTGCACTACAAACAAAAGTTTTCAAATATACAAGGTCATGCTCATCAAGGAATTTCTTCTGTGTCTTTACAATAGGACTCTCAAAGTGTTTCTATCAGAAAATACTGAGGAATGAGACCTTAAATTTGTTTAGAAAGCTTTGTCGCTGGATCAATTTAAATTTTACTGTGAGAGAGTCTCTCAGGTTCAGTTTTCAGTCTACAAGGTGAAGAACTGGCCAGTAGATTTAACCTTTTCACAATCACACAAATAGAAAAAAAGTAACAGAATATCCAATTATTTAGAATCCGGTGAGTTCTGTTCATTGCAGTGTCATAAGCACACCACCATGAAACATTTCTTCATAAGCTATACTAAGTTGGAACAGCAGAAAAATCTGTATTAAGAGTTCATTCTAGCAGTTAATTATCAATGGAATAGACTCTCTCAAACAATAACATCTTTGTTTATAGAAAATAACTGGTCTATCTTCTGCCTGGATTAGTTATCCAATTTCGGTAATGACACTAGGGCAAAAATCCAGAAATTTATGTGCCTCCAATTACAGCGAGGCAATCAGAGTTGACCCTGGCTGGTCATGTCACCAGAAGGTTGAGGTGAAAATTGCTAAGAGATACTAGAAATCACAGTGAATCTACTCACCTTCCAGTCACGCCAGGTTCCTCTGTCAAGATGTCTACAGAATGCCATTAATGGAACGACAGGGAGAGGGAAGTCAACAACTGGGCAAACAGGGTCATTCATGAAAGAAGGCAAGAAGACAAGTGAAAATTACAGTTCTGACATCAGGAGGAGGGAATAAATGGAGATGCTCTCAGACTAGTGTTTGTGAGCTGTGAACAGGTAATTGCATATAATAAATTTCCTGGAATTGTCATTCTTCTTGGCCAGTACAACCTTTCTATTTTTATTGCCTCCTTTGGAGACTTTGTGTGGTTTGTTTTATTTCCTCTCTTACCCTTCCACTTTATAGTTAATAAAGAGTCACTTTCAGACACTAGAGTTATACTGTCCCTGGAAGAAAATAGTAAAACTCCTACAGAATGTGTTTTTCTTTCCCGTGTGTCCACAACACAGATCTCTAGGTCCTTTATTCCGTCACCTACTTTGGAAGCTCTTGTCAGGTATTAAGGTAATGCCCTTTCGGAATAACTAGGAGGGAATGTCAAGACTTAATGAATGTCCATTCCTTGCTACATAACCTAGTCAATGGTTTTCATTGTTTTGTGTAGCATGTGATTATCCATAAGCAACAAGAAATGTTGATTCTGTGAATCGTGTGGAATAGATATACACATGTTCTAATTCAACCAAGTGTGATTGCTCTCTTATCTTGTGTTCACTAAGGGATCCAAAACATCACTAGGGATATTCTTTGTTCAAGTCTTTAATCAGAGCACACACTGCATTTATTTGATTCAAAGCTGAAGCTGATCTTGATTTCACATTCTAAGTCAAAGACTACCAGCTCTGTCCTAAGTAACATCCTCCCTTAAGAGTCTTCTCATTCATGAGCATTATGTCAAGTGCACGTCACTAAAGCAAGCCTTGTCATGCCACCAAAGAATGTTAAAGCTATAAACCTCTTTAGAGAAATGCTTTACTGCTCAGAGAAGAGAAATGCTTCGAAGAAATGAGGTTTTTATAAGAAAAATGAAGTAAACAGACAAGCAATACATTTTAGAATCAGTAATTTTTTTGACAGTCGTGACAGATTACTCCTAATGGCTTTATCGGATTTGGTTTTGGAAACTTAAAAGACTGGGAGAGAAGCTGAACTTACTCTGCTTCACCTTTTTAAACCATTATGATATACTCCTCCAGTGTTTTTGCATAATGGTACGAGCAAGGGTTAGGACGCTGTAGCAATGCTGGAACGACAACTTATCCCCTTGGCCCATTAAACAACTGAGAACTCCATACATGAAGATGTCATACCTCTTGTACTGTTCGAATTGACTGCAATGTTTTGTGGTTTTCTGGAAACAAACCTAACAAGTTAAAAGCTTGATCACTAGAAATGAAAACTTTATTAGATTCAACAAAAAATGGTTACAGAACAGCAAAAATACAATATGTGGTTAACCACAAAAACAAGCTTTCCTCTTGACCTCCAAAACTCCTTTCTCCATCACAGGCACTCTCCTGGCACTTTTCCACATGCTGTGAAATTAAATGAAGAGGACCACTGTGAATCCTGTTCTAATATGTTTATACTGATGTCAAATACCATTTCTCTACAAATGGTCTCAACCTTCCTAATGCCATGACCCATTAATACAGTTAGTTGTTCATGTTATGGCGATGTCCAAACATAAAATTATTTTGTTGTGACTTCATAACTGTTATTTTGATATTGTTATGAACTTTAATGTAAATAATTTTTAGAGATGAGGACTTGCCCAAGGATTGTAATCCACAGTTTGAGAAATGCTGCCCTATACCACATATGCATTCTTCTCCCTTTATTTTTGGGGAGAAGAAATTAGGTAAATTTTACTGTGTGCAATTAAAATAATCAACATGTATCGACCAAGATTAATCCTTAGTCTAAACATAGCCCATGTGATCATCACCTTTCATGAAGTGAGGAGGTAGAGCTGTATATCAGATGCTACTACAAGTAAAATAGAAATAGTGGCTTTATCTTGGTTGCAATTCAAACCTTAAAGATGATTCAAAATTCTATTTTATAAGTAAAGAAACTATCTAAACATTAGGATAATTTTGCCCAACTTTTAAAATGTTGATTAATATTGGTTTCTTGAACATATTCTTTGGAGTTTTAAAATCTGGATTTAGTATTAAAAATGTATTTATGTTAGGCATGGTAGGACACAGCTACAGTCCGGAAACTTGGGAGACTATTATAAGGGAATCATAAATTGGAAGCAGATTTGAACCATTATCCAGAAACAAAGTAACAATAAATTAGTAATCCAGAAACAAAATAACAACAGAAAAGTAGTGGATGCTGATTTCAAAGTTCTTACATGGAAGGCAAGTGCATGTGAAAGTTCAATTATACATTATCTATTAGTTGTTCTCTGACATTCAGAGCAGTGGCCTGCCTTCACTTACTCAGTTTTGGATGGAAGGCGGATCATCTCTACAAGTTGACTTTTTGTAGCTTTTTTCCCCCTCTGTTCAGAGAGAGTTCTACTAATGAAACCCACATACATCCCATTGTTTGGATAAGAATGATACACAGTATTTATTTTTGTTGGGAATAAAGGAAACAGGATGTGGGTCACATGAACACATGCCATAATATATGGGGATACTCTCCTTTCATAAGTGAAAAGCTATTTCTGTTTAAATTAATTAGTAAATGTCAGATATATTACATCTCCCATCTCTTGATCAGATTGCATCGCTTACCATCCTATCCATATCTCTACATGGCCGCAGAAAGTAATGAGTGAATTATAGCAGCTTCTGTTGTTTTCTTAATGATCTATTAATATATCTCCATTTTTAGGTATGGATAAGGGAAACGTCCCTGGCAATTCTATGAATTTTATGGGTACTTATGTAATAATATAAATCTTATAATGGAGAGAGCAGTTTTATACACTATTTCTCTGTTTGTTAGACATTCACTGTGCGTTATCTATATAGATTAAACAGGTTTTTGGCTGACCTACCTCTATAATATGTGATGAGCTTTATGTTTTGTCTTCTACACGTTGATTTTGGTTTGGGGAGTTTTTCTCATAGTTTGTCCTTTTCTATGTTTTGTTTTGCAATGTTTTTGTTTTTGTTTGTGTGTAAGAGAAAGAAGGAATATAAAGTTGGGAGCATAGGGAGAGGCGTTGCTGGGAGAAGCAGAAGGAGAGCAAACATGGGATGAAACTTTATTTTATAAAGCAATTTTAAATAAATTAATAATTTTAAATAAAATAACTCATATTCTTAACAAATGAGGAATGGATATAAAATGTTCTCCCTAAAATAATTATGACTAAAATTGATACATACATTTAATTTAATACATATACATTCCACAGTATACATTCTTGACATTTTTATGTTACAAATTATCAGCCAATACAATTTTGTCTTTCAAATTTTAAATTAAATTTAAAATCCTAATAATTTATAATACTATGAAGAATAGCTCTTAAAGGGCTGGACATATATTTCGGTGGTAGCATGCTTACCTAATATATATGAAACCTCAGATACAATTTCCAGCACACAGAGACAAACAAAATTGTATTAGAGATAAGGTTTTCAATCACCTTTTGATTTTCCAACTTGAGCACTTAGTAGTATGTGAAAAGCTGTGCAAAAAGTCTGTACATTTTAATATGAGAGAAATCATTAATACTTCACACTGTATTAATGAACACAAAATACGGGTGAGATGAATGGTGGCCAAACATTGACTTGGAAAAATATAACTATAGCAAGAGGAGTTTAAACTGATATGTTTACTTTTTCCATGTGTAGAGCTACTTTTGTCCTTCACGTTAGAGAACTGTGGATTTATGTACACAGATTGTAGAGAGATTCTCTTCTGTATCACCTATCAGTAAAAAACTGATCGGCCAATGAGCTGAGACAGGAAATAGGATATGGAAGTTCTGACAGGGAACGGGGAACTCTGGGATAGAATCAGGCCAGGGAAGAATTCCACCTCGAACTCTGAGGAGTCAGGCACATAAAACTGAGACAAGGTAACCAGCTATATATGTATTCATAGTATATAATAAACAGATTAAGTTACAACCTGGTTGGAGAACAATCCCAAGCTTATGGCATAGGCCTTTAATCATATATAGTTATTTATTTATATATAATTAAGTCTCAGATTCTTCGTTTCTGAAAATGGGGTCCTGGTAGAAAAGTCTGTGGTTAGAACACAGTTATATGAGCCTTTGATAGATCATGTTGTATATTTGATGAAGTTTTTCAAAAAGCCCGTGGCCTGTTCTCACCATTTCCAAATGGGAATATTTCCCTCCCCAGGAATTCCGTGTTTTGCCTTTCACATTCACATTTTTCTCATGCTTTAATGTGATTTGAATCTACTCTATCTTCTATAATTATTTAATTTTGTTTTTATGTTTCATTCATATTGAAAAACAACTGATTCCCACTGGTTTTCTCTTAACTCAGGCTATCTTCTTATATTTAATTTCAAGTGAGTTTCCAAATTACTATCATGAAAGTCTAGTTAAGACCTAATTTTTGCAAGCCAATGTAGAGAAGTTTACCTCCAATTAGACTAATAATTAACTCTACTGTTCTATGGCAAAATTTTTTTTGTTTGTTTTTTGTTTTTTTGTTTTTTTGTTTTTTTTTTTTTTTTTTGGTTTAAACTTTGTCACTTGTATACCAAAATATTTCTTCCAGATTTTTTCTTTCTGTTGTAAATTGCAATTGAACTAAATAGTTTTTCAATGTCTTGGATGTAAACAAATTATTTAATATCAAGAAACTTTGTAGCACTCTAGCCAAAGAAGCAGGTAGGATAATAAGATATTCACTCCTCCCTTGTAAATCCAACACCAATTTTACCACCTTCTCCAGCAGATCACCTGCTGTGCCTCTCCTAATCTCTGCTTCAGACTCCAGTGGATCCTGGAGTTCCTCTATACTTATCCTATTACACCAACACCCAACTAAACAGACCTTCTCTGGATCCTACTAGTCAAGCCTTCCAGAGAAGCGAGTTAGGCAGTGTCACGGGTAGACATACTTTGGATCGTTACCCTCCTTCTTTTTATCCAAATTCAAACTCTCATCCCAGGCTCTGCAGCAGATTATCTCTTGGGGCATCTTCTTATGCTCAGCCCCCGTTTTCCAGGAACTACATAGATCCTGGTGCAGTATCCTGATTTGCTGCCTCCTGTGGATTCCATTAGTGAGTCTTTTTTTTTTAAACCGATTCCTATTTTCAAGTGTCAGATTCCTAGAAATACATTTTACCTGGAACTTGCAGTGGCCACATCTACCAAGATCCCAGAAGAATTCCTAGTAGGCAACACATAGCCACAACAATCTCTTAAGAACCAGAGAGGGGGGAAGAGAAAACAAGGACCAACACACACACACACACACACACACACACACACACACACACACACACAACCAAAATATACAACAACAACAAAAAAAAAAACCACCTAACAAATACAGGACCATATATCAACATATAGACTTACAATCTTCAATTCACATAGTCAAATACATACACACCAGCATAAAAACAAAAACAGTAACAACCAGGACAATACGTCTACACTAAAGCTCAGCAATCCTTGCACAGTAAAGGATGAATACAGTAACATACCTAAAACGCAGGACAAAGGCATTAGAATAGCATTTATGAAAATTATAGAGGTCCTTAAAAAGGAATTCTTAATGGAATCTATGAAAACATGAACAATGGAAGGAAATGAATGAAAGAGTTCAATATCAGAAAGTGGAAATACAATAAAAACAAATTACAAAGAATCAATGAAAAGAGTTGGTTCTTCAAAAACAATCAATAAGATTGACAAACTCTTATCCAAATTAAGTAAATTAGAAATGAAAATAGGACATAGCAACAGGCTCTGAGGAAGTCCAGTCAATCATAAGAACGTTTATAAAACCTGTACTCAACCGAAATGGAAAATCTAAAAGAAATGGAAAAAGAATAGATAGTTTGGATGCGTGGTTGGCAATGACTAATAGATCAAGTGTTGTGCTGAGGGAAAAAGAGAAAGAGGAGGTTATGAAGAGAGACAGTTGCATTTAAGGGACATTCGGGTTATTATGGAAACTTGAGGCTTCCTAACATACAGAGCAAAATCCCATTGCTGTTGATAAAATATATACAATTCATCAAATATGGAAAAGTTGATCTGGTGCATATATATATGTATATATATATATATATGCTATAGGCTATATCCCTATGCATTTTTGGTATAGAAAGGATACAGGAGCACCAAGTGAGCCACACACCATTTAATCTGCAGTGCTATCCCACCCGCAAGATATACTAAAGCAATTGTGCACAAAACTTAAGGGAGAAACCAACCAACACCTGTTCCAGTCCACTCCACAAGGAAGAACCCATACTGGACATTTCTTGTGTGACCTAGAACCGGTGTCTAGATAGTTCATGGATCTAGGTGAAACCAAATATCACTTTTTTTTCCAGTAGCAATAAAATGGCTCCTAATGATAGTCTGCTATACTCAGAGATCAGTGCCTTGCTCAGCCATCATCAAAGAATCGTATTTCTTCAGCAGACAGGGACAAATACAGAGACATTATGCAAGGAATGAGAGACCCTGGAGCACCCACTGCTAAAGGATAACTCCATCAAATCACTTCCATCAGGGCTCAAGGATCTCTGTGTGAAAAGGAAGCAGAAAGAGAGTAAGAACCAGTGCGGATGGATGACACCAAGGAAACCAGGCCATCTAAAGCAACATGATCGATTCACATATGAACACTTAGAAACTGAAGCAACATGCATAGTGCCTTCAGGGGTCTGCACCAGATGAGGTTGTAGAGATGAAAGAAAGGGACAGATTCCCACATCCCTAACCTGGAAGCAACTTCATATTGATAACCACTTGCAAATAAAAATTTAGTTTCCCCCCAAGGAAGTCTCACTGAAGAACTACTCTTAAGGATGTTCTGCCCAGCAGTAGATGACTGTGATAAGGTGATATTTTGTGAAAAAAATCATTTTCAATAATATGAAAAATAAAAAGATAAGAGTATGCCTTCTGACTTGATGAGTCTAATGGTTTAGAAATTTCATGGATTTTCTGTACCTTCTTTCAGACTATTTCACAAATTACACGTTTCTTCCTTCATTTGTATACTCAACAAACATTATTAACATTTTTTCTTATGAAGAAAATTCCCATGATTTAGGATGTAAGAGAATTTAATTAAAATCTTTCCTTGTTCTGGAAACACCATCTTAATTCCTTGAATGCCATTTCTTTAGTTAAACAATTAGAATTGGAGATAGAGTATTTCACATGTGTCTTCCATGTTTTATATTCTTAATAAATGTGTTTTCTCTTTTAATTTTGGTTATTTTCAGGATAATGTGAAATAGATGAACCATATTGATAATGGCTGAAAAGCTTTGCTATTATTAAAATGAGATTAAAACATTAACATCTCTTCTCTATAATTATGATTAACCTTCTCTCACTGTTAATAAGAGATATTGGCTCCAATGACCCTCACTATAGATGAGTCAAGAAAGGGTAACCTTCTCCTTTCGTAGGTGTATATGTATGTGTGTGTTACAGTGATGTTCAAGTTGCTGAAAACTATTTCTGAAGGGAAATTCTGGAGTAGAAATTTAGTAGATGAGTCATCCTGAGATGTAGAGCTCCAAGATAAAGGTGAAATTAATACAATGACAAAGGGACACATTAAAAAACACTCTGAGTTCACCAGAAAGAACTAGAATCATGATACTTTTTTATTGATCTTTAAAATAACTATTGTCCTTAAAATACATTACAGCACTGGCACTGATACGAAACAGACAAGCTGTAGCATTGCTGAGGTTTCATCTGTCAGCCTAGTGTCTATAATTTTCTAAATGTCCAATCTAGAAAGGATAGCTTCCGTGTCAAGCTCTGGCAATTGGAGGGAAAAAAACAGGTGTTTTTGATACATAGCCTACAATTTGCACCCATGATACTGGGGCAATATGGTCTTCCAATATAGGAAAAAAATAATTCTATAGCTATTAGAAATGATAACTACATTTGTCGTAATTCTTTTGAACTAAAAATTATTTTATATTCACCATTTTATATATGATATCTATAATAATTTTACTCATTTTGTTTTGTTTTAAGTACATCTGGATCACAATTTCCCCTCCATCCTCATTTACCAGTTCCCCTGCACTTCTTATTCAGATCCACTCTTCCATGGTATCTCTTAACGAAAAGAGGAGGCCTCCCATGTATATCAACCGAACACTCCTGTGGTGGTTTGAATATACTTGGCCCATGGAAAGTGACACTGTTATGAGGTGTGTGGCTTTGTTAGAATAGGTGTAGTCTTGTTGGAAGAAGTGTTTCACTGTGTAGAGGAGCTCTGAGGGCTCCGAGTGATCAGGGTTTGACAATGTGGAAACGAGCCTCCTCTTAGTTGCCTGCAGAAAAGAGTGTCCTTCTGCCTGCCTTCAGATTAAGATGTAGAACTCTTGGTTGCATCTCCAGCACCATTGTGCCTGTATGCTGCCATACTTCCTGTTGTGATGATAATGGACTGAACCTCTGAAACAGTAAGCCAGCCTGAGATGATTTGAATATATTTGGACCATAGGGAGTGGTGCTATTAGGAAGTATGGCCTTTTTGAGGAAGTATGTCACTGTGTAGGCAGGCTTTGTTGGATCCTATTGCTCAGGCTCTGCCTAGTGCTGAAAAGAGCCTCCTCCTAGCTGACCGCAAGGGAAGTCTCTTCTTGTTGCCTTCGAATCAAGATATTGAACTCTTAGCTTCTTCTCTAGCACCATGCCTGCCTCCATGCTACCGTGTTTCCTGATATGATGACCATGGATGTAACCTCTGAAAGTGTAATGCATCCCCAATTAAATGTTTACCTTTATAAGAGTTGCTTTGGTCATGGTGTCTCTTCACAGCAATGAAACCGTAAGTAAGACAACATCGTAGCAAAATACAGTAAGACTATGCACAAATATTCATATCACAGCAGGACAAGGCACCACAATAGGAGAATAACTGTCCCAAGAGCAGATGAAAGATTCAGAGACACCCACCTACTCAGGGTGAGCAGCCCAACGAAATCACCAAACTAACAAACAACATATATACATAGGACTTAGCAGGGACACTTACAGACTCAATGACTGTTTCTTGGATGTCTCTGTGAGCCCCTATGGGTCATACTTAGTTGATTCTGTTGGGCTCTGGGTTCTACAATTCTTTCTCCCCCTTATCTCCATAGTTTTCCAAGCTCCAATCTGTGAGTATAACAATGCTATTAAGATTCATTGTACTGATTTTTTTCACTCTATCTCAGAGTTATATAGCCTCTAGTTCCTGGCCACCTACGCAGTATCAGAAATAGGCTTCTTCTTGTGGTGAGGGCCTCAAATTAAACCAGTCAGTGGTTGGCCACTCCTGTAAGTTCTGAGTCTTCATTTCCCCAATACACCTTGTAGGCAGGAGGGATTATCTTTTTTTTTTCAGAGCTAATGTGAAAACAACTGGGTTAATTGTTATAGCAGAATAGCAAATTTTGATTATTTTGCTGATTGCACATGAAATTCTAAGGGCCAGCTGCAAAACATAAGACTAGAAAACAGAGTGTAGAGAGTATCTTGAAGATACTGCAATGGATAAATCAATTCATAAAATACTCATCAAATACACTATACCTGCCTTCAAATCCTAAGTTATATATTTAGTCCTTCCCATGTTTTATTCCAGTCTTGAAACCTCTAACACAGTTTCCTTAGCTTTGCCTTCAAAAAATCTTTTTAATAATACTTTATATAATTTTGTTTGCCATATATTTTTTCTATTTTTCCAAGTTTAATATACAAGTGATTGTGTTGAACTGAACTAAGACAGAAAGTGACCTACAGATCATCAGCGTGATTGTGCTATTCCATTGTTGCAGAGAACTTACATTTAATATCATACCTGACGGTTCTCAATCTGGTTTAGAGAGGTAAATGGATTTCGAGAGAAGAGGAGAAAATTTTAGGCAGTAAAATTATACATAAATCCTTGAGTTATATGCTTAATTAATAAAAAGAGAGGGACTTGGGAGCAAGAGAGGAGAAGGGGGAAAGAGAGGGGCAGAGTCAGGTATGTGAGGAGATGGGGGAGATGTACAGAGGGTCAGGGAATTGAACAGAGCTGTGTAGCATTGGGAGATGGGGAACTGGGAGTTGCAACCAGGAAATCCCAGATGCCAGGAAAGCAAGAGCCTCCCAGGACCCCGAGGGGATGACATTAGCTGAAATACCCCACAAAGGGGAGGGAGAACGTCTAGAGACCATATTCAGAGGTTAGACATGGCCCCCAGGTTGAAGAATAGGGCCACCCACCCACCTCCAAAATTTTAACCCAGAATTGCTCCTGTCTAAAGGAAATACAGAGACAAAGAGTGGAACAGAGACTAAAGGAAAGGCCAGCCAGAGACTGCCCCACCTGGAGATCCACCCCACATGCAAACACCAGACCCAGAGACTTGCTGATACCAAGAAGCTCTTGCTGACAGGAGCCTGATACAGCTGTCTCCTGAGAGGCTCTGAAAGATCCTGACCAATACAGATGTCGATCTCAAAGATCTCAAAGCCAATGAGGAGTTTTGGGAAGGACTGAAGTAGCTGAAGGGACTTTATCTGGCATCAATGGGAGGGGAGACCCTTGGTCCAGTGAAGTCTTGCTGCTCCACTGTAGAGGAATTCTAGGGTGGTGAGGCAGAAGTGGGTAGGTGAAGGAGGACCATCATAGAAGCAGGGTAAGGGGGAATGTTATAGGGGAATGTTCGTAAAGGGGAAACCAGGAAAGGGGATAACATTTAAAATGTAAATAAATAGAATATCCATTTTTTAAAAAGAAAATATTTGTAAAGTCACAAGGAAATTTTCTAAAGAATACAGGAGAAAAAAAATCCTTTACAAAAGTGCGATCAGAGCTATCAAGACTTCTCAGTGAGTAAGGAACTTGGGCACAAGTCTGACAACTTGAGTTTGGTGATAATATTCCCCATAGAGGTGGAAGGAAAGAACAAGCTTAGCACAGTTGTCCTCTCATTGTCACATGTGTGCTGTAGCATGTACATGCCAGCAATGCCCACCCCCATTGCATCATCTACACATACAACAAAAAATAAGGAATATGATTTTAAAAATATGCAAGCCACTGTGAGCTATGCAAACAGATTGATTCAAAACTAATGTTAATAGTCAAAAGCCCACAAAAGTCTAACTAAAACAAGTTATGGGATAGTGTATAACATGTAAAAATGAATGAACTTAAAACTATATAAAGCAATATACATCTTCCTTGGAAGTGTAATATTGGGGCTGGAAAAAAATGGCTACTGGTTAGCACAACTATCTGTGATTCCAGGGAATCTGAGGCCCTTGTATATCTCCATGGGTACCTGAACTTGTGTGTATGTATCGGTCATCTTTGTCTTCCCCACAGTTAAAAAGAAAAACAAATCTAAAAACTTTAAAGCTTAGCGTTGATCAGTTTATACAGAATATCAAGCAGAGAGAATTAGTGGATGCAGTTAGAGGTTATAACGAATGGGTGTGTTCATTTGGTGAAAGAAAATACCAAAGCCACACACTAGTGATCCATATTTTAATGTACATTTAAGAAACATTAAAAAAATAAAAAGATGTAAAAATTCCATTGCAAGAGTAAGGAAAATCAGGAGTTAGAAACAGAAAAAAATGTAATTTTTCTGTTAGAACTAATATATAACTTGAAAATTCAGGGAACAAATTATAAAAATATTCTCAGACCTAAGTGGAATAGAGATATCATATGTAGATATATGTTTTCTGGGGGATTAAAAGCACCAGGTTTAAAATTCATCTTGAAATTATCCTATATTCTAACGCGAATATATCTTATAAAGGGACTGATTTCACAAATGGGCAGTAACTGTGATTTTCATGTTTTTATTCCCAGAAATTAATAGAACTTGGAGCAAATGGTGGCAACTCATCTAAGAATACGTAAAGAGGGACTGAAAATGAAAAAAGGAGTAACCCTGAAAACCTGAGTGTTTGTCAAGAATCTAAAGCTTTTGTTTTATTTTCTCCAAATCCACTACATAGATACTAATATATACAAAAAATGCTTTCTTTTTGATGATTGGTATTTTCAGAACCAATGTCAAAATCCCAAGATGATATCTAACGCTTCCATTTGATATAAGCAAAATCAAAGCATATCTACCTGACAATTCTCGTGAACAACAAGCTCCCAGCTAAGAAACAGGATCTTTCCATTAGTCTCTGTTGAATTCTACAGAGTTGGAAAAGTTCTTTACTAACCCTACATCTGATACAGGGGTAAAATCCAAAATACATAAAGAACACAAGAAACTAACCTCCAAAAAACCAAACAACCCAATCAAAAAATGGGGTAGAAAGCTAAACAGAAAACTCATTACAGGAATCTTAAATGGCTAAGAAACACTTAAAGAAACTTTCAAATTCCTTAGTGATCAGGGAAATGCGAGTCAAAATGATCCTGAGATTCTTCATTACACCAATCAGAATGGCTAATATCAAAACCTCAGGGGACAACACATGTTGGCGTGGATGTGGAGAAAAAGGAACACTGCTCTATTGCTGGTGGGTTTGCAAACTGGTACAACCACTATTTAAAGTAATCTGGAGGGTCCTCAGAAAATCGGAAATAGATTTACCTGAAGACCCAGCTATACCACTCTTAGGGATATATCCGAAAGATGCTGAATCATGCCACAGGGGCACATGCTCCACCATGTTATTTACAAGCTGTAAAGTAACCCAGATATCCCATAGTAGAAGAATGGATACAGAAAATGTGATTCATTTACACAATAATACTATTCAGCTATGAAGAACAAGGACATCCTTAGTTTTGCAGGCAAAGGGTGGAACTAGAAAATATCATCCTGAGTAAGGTAACTCAGATCCAAAAGGACATGCAAGGTTAATAAGGGAATGTTAGCCATAAATGTACAGACTACCTAGGATAAAATCGACAGAACTCAAGAAGATTAACAAGGATAAGCACCCAAATGAGGATGCTTCAATACCACCTGGGAGGGAGAAGAAAGCAATCATGGGAGGCAAAGTGGGAGAGAGGCACTTGAGTGGAAGTGAAGAGGGAAAGGGGAACATGATCAGGTATTAAGGGGGAAGACAGAGAAACCCTGAGGGACAGCAGAATGAATGGAAATATGCAACCTTAGGGAGTGGGAGGTGAAGGAACCCTCTAGAAAGTACCAGAGACATGAGAGGTAAGAGAATCTCAGGACTCAAAGAGAGGAGCCTTAGATAAAATGCCCAATAGTGGGGAGAGGGACTCATAGAGTCCTTTTCCAGTAGAAAGGCATCAAGTGGAGGAATGGGGTGGTCATCCCACATTCAAAAATTCTGACCCATAATTGATTGTTCCTGGCTAAAAGAACTGCAGGAACAAAAATGGAGAAGAAACTGAAGGGAAAGAGGTCCAGTGACCAACCCAAATTAGGATCCAGCTCAAGGGAAAGCTCCAAGGGCTGACGCTATTACTGATGCTATGGTGTACATTAGCACGGCTGTCCTCTGCGAGGCCCAACAATTAGCTGATTGAGACAGAGCTGACAGACAAAGATACTTACATGCAACCTTGGACTGAAGTCAGAGATCCCTGTGGTTAAATCAGTGAAAGGCTGGAAGGAGCTTAGGAGGAGGGTAACCCTATAGGAAGACCGGCAGTCTCAACTAACCTGGATCCCTGAGTTCCCTCAGACACTAACCAGCATATATGCAATAGTCTGAGGCCCCCAACACCTATACAGTAGAGGGCTGTCTGGTCAGGCCTTAGTGGGAGAAGACATGCCTAATCCTGTAGACTTGAGGCCACAGGGAGTGAGTGGGGCAGCTCAACACAGGTGGCACGCTCTTGGAAACAGGGGCAAGGAGGAATGGTGTGAGAAACTTGGGGAGGGAGAACAGAGGGTGTAACGACTGGATTGTAAACAAATAAATAAAACTTTTAAAAAATTTCTTTAAGGGGTTCAGTTTTTTTTAAGTGGCTGGCCACTGGGTGTTTGACCATTCTTAAGGGAGTATATGAGCAACACAAATTGAACTTGTTGTTGTTGTTGTTGTTGTTGTTGTTGTTGTTGTTGTTGTTTGCAGGGGAAGAGATTGGTGGGGGTCTCAAGGTGGACACAGATCTGGGAGTAGTGAGAAGTGAGTTCTGGGTTCATGATGCTTAATTCTCAAATATTCAATAAAAAACTATGAAAAAACTGAAACTGTACACACAGACCAGTAAGATGATTATGTGTAGTCTGCCAAAATCTTGGAACTGCATCCTTGTATCAAAAAAATAATTTGTCTTTTGGATAAATACAAAGATATCTCTCTCTCTCTCTCTCTCTCTCTCTCTCTCTCTCTCTCTCTCTCTCTCCCCCTCTCCCTCTCTCTCTTTCTGCCATTTTTCTCTTTTTTTGTTTACTGTTTAAAACTTACAGCTATTATTATTTACTTCTTGCATAATAAATGTGACAAACCCCCAAAATACAAACAAAAATTTTCTAAATATTAAATTTAGGTACTGTGGTAGATGTCTAGAGCCTAGTGAAATCACAGAGCTCACTTGAAAACATGGATACTATTCATAAAGCCATCCCCTTTATTGGCCAGTACTTTAAGTCCATGTCCTGATAAGTTCATTTATTCTTAGGATCATGTAATACCAGTGCCATTCTCCTCAGGGCAAGGGCACAAACAGAGACTAGAAATTCAATGAACTAATTCCAAACATGACTGTTCTTTCCAATACATCTATCCTCATAGAAACCACATAAATTGTTCACCAACATTTTGTCTATATACTTTCTGTCTTTTGACTAACCATTGTGATTACCATAAGCATGACCTGATGTTCTCTGAAGAGAAGTGGAACATAATAAAACTGCAAAGCTCTTCCTAGCTTCTCCTACAGCATCACTAAAGGTCTCACCATTCCTCATCTATTGTAATCAAATCATTGGAGTGTCATTGACTTTCCTAATTTCAGTATTTCTTTATTTCAGGCACTAGAGAAGCTGAGTGTATGGTGAAAGACAGAACAACTAAGAAGAAATCAGGACACATACAATTTTCTACTAAGTTCAAAGTCGTATAAAAATACTCTTTATGGCGCCTCCAAATAATTACAACATTGATATCAAAGTCACTGAATTGGGACACAGCTCAGATTATATACTATTTGTTCACCGTGTGTGAGTCCATCGGTCTGATCTGGAACTCTACAAAAATTGTCACAAACCATCCTGACAAGTTTAATAACAATAACTTTTCAAAAGTTCTGAATTTATCAATGTGTGGCAAAATGTACCCATGCAGTTGAAAATCTTTGCTTGTGCACTTGCCAGATACAGAATTGCAAAGGATCTTCAGTCGGTAGAAAACAGGGTAAACAACCAAACACCCCACACACAATATCATCAAATCAATAATTAAGCAATGTACAGGAAAATGAGGTATGACTGGATTTGAATAGTTATAAGATGATTGTCAAATACTGGTGCGGTGCACATAAATTATAGAAGAACGAGGTTCTTCAGAAGACTAGTATTCGAGAGTAGAGAAATTTCATGACATCCTAGCATACTAACATAAAAAAATGTTTTTCATTTGTATCCAAATTTCCACAGGCACGGAATACTGCAGATTCTCATTATAAGACCATGGACTAGAATTCTGAAACATAACTACTTAATAGTGTGAATGTTTATCTAGAGCAATAACCTCTAATATATGTCTAATGATTGATCTGGCATGGACTAGCTCATAAGCATGGGAGGGAGAAAAATTTTCAATTATTGAGCATGAAATGTCTTTTGTTCCATAGTTCTTCCATAATGAGGAAGAAGCAAATGGAAATGCTGAGCAAGTCATAGGCTAGTTTTCTGCTGCTTTCATGAAACCATACACTTCAAATGATCCCCTGAAAGCTAAAACAGAATATAATATATCATATGTAGATTTACTAATTATAAAAACAGACAACAACAACAAATACAAAAATATAGACAAAAGGCGGTCTATGTACCTCAGTTGTGGAATATTTGGAGGAGTGTGTACTTGTGGTCCTGAATTTGACTTTCATTCCTATATTTTTAAAAAAGCTTCCAAACTACTTACAAGTTATTTCTTTTATAGCTTATTGACATACCCCTTGCCCCGCTTTTGTTGAATGGATGCTATGATCTAATCTCCTTTAGATCAATAAGGTCCATTTGGTACTAAATGTAAACAAGATAAAGCAAAACCAAACAAAAAAACACTATGTGATTAAGGGTCCAGTTTCTTTTGAAAGATCCAATTGAAGTAATAATTAAAACTCCATAGCTTTAAACAGGATAACAAGCCTTGAAAAATATGGAACATTATCTCCTGGACTAGCAACAAATAATTCACCTAATTTGTTGCCTATTAAGTCTAAGTGACTCTATTACTTAAAGCCCTAGGGGATGGAGGTGGTGGTGGGAAGAAAGCCACAAAGTATTATTTGGTAATTTTATACCTTAAACATTTTTACAGAGGTGATAGAGGGTTTCAGGAAATATTGGGATATATAATTCTGACCAACCTTCTCAATATGAAGCCCGGAAAGTAAATGAGTGAAAAAAATTTAAGTTGTTAGAGAAAAAACAAATCAGGAAAAGGGATGATTAAAAGCAAAACTTCCAAGTAGTATTCAAAACCCTTGAGATTATAGATTAAAAGTGTGCATTACTTTTTATGTGTGAAAGTAGTTATTTACAAATATCAGCTGGAAGTCTGAGCTATCATGAACTCTCATAGCTTGAGAAAATTGGTACAATGATCCTCTTCAGAGAAGAGGGTCTTCTAACACCATCCTGATTTGACTTGTGACCCCCAAACGAATTCTCTATCAGTAAAACAATAGGATAAAGACAGTTTTGGATACAAAAGATGCTTGTTCTATTGCTCATTAACATTTTAATTGAATTAAAATGATACGGTTCATTGTATTCTGTGGCCTAATGTCAAACAGAAATACACACTCTATAGAAGCTCATGCTAAGAGAACTCACTGTAGAGTAGCACATTCTTATTCACAGATTATTTTCCAGTATACTAACATATAAAATTTGGTATTTAATCATAAATAATTAGGCTTAATTAAAAACAGATCATGGATAGAATTAAATGACAACCCTCCAAAGAAAGTTTTACACACACACACACACACACACACACACACACTCACACACATACACACAAATGATCATATGAAATGATGAGCATGAACCATTCGTAGAATATTTGTAATTGTATATATATATATATATACTTATATACATGTATATATACTTACATATATATGTATATATTACCATATATACATGGAGATACCATTTGTATATACCATATATACCATATATATACCATAATATGTGTATACATATGCATACAGACACATAGATACACACACTATATATGTATTATATACGTACATAATTTATATTGTATATATGACATATATATAGATGTGTATATATATATATATCCCCTAAATATGCATGAGAACATCTATTTAAACTTTCAGGAAATTACCTTTTTATGTGCAGTGTGGAGAAGACAAGCATCATTTTGGTTACTGTATGCAAATATTTAGAAGTGGCAATTTACAAAAAAATAAATCCAATAAATATCCTTACATGAAATGTACAATGGTAAGTATCTTTATTTTCATGGTCTGTAATATAAAAACCTTAGGCTCAAAATAGCCTTACATATATCTTCTTAAGTAAGAGATAGAAAGGGATTATAGTTAGGGAGGTAAAGTAGTTAAAAGTTGTAGAGAAAGAAGAAAAAGTTGTTCTCTGCTTCAGGAGTAGACAATGCTATAAGCAGAAATCCAGTATAGAGCCTGGTGCACTTTGAATTTGTAGGGTTTAAGGTGTTTGAGTTTTTGTTTGTTCATTTTGTTTCTGCTTAGATTTTTTTTTAGTAATATTGTATAATTATGATACAGGGGAAATTTGAGTTTCCTCTTGGGGTTATTGTTCTCCTTAATACAAAGGTTGAAGAATAGACTCAAACCGAAACTCGAGGAAATGTTATTGCAGTTGAGAAGAACATCCTGTACCTGCTGCCAAGGCAAGCAAGTTGTGACTTCAATGGCTGCCTGGAAAACAGAGGAGAGGAGGGGGAAATGCCATGCTGTTTAAAGGCATGGAGATCAGACATGGCAGTCAAGCAGCCACATGACAGAGAGGGAGCCTGTTGAGAATGGAGAACAAAGCCCAAAATGTTGGTGAAACACCACGAATTGAGGAAAGCATGTCTGAAAATAGACAGAAAAAAGAATGGAGAAGGTATGTTTTCACAAATAGTTCAGAGAAAATACACATGACTGCAGTCTGGTAAGTACTGAGCTAGGAGTGTTGGCAGCAGGGTTCAGAGAGGAGAAAGTCCAGCCCGACATTATAGATCTAGCTATGTCTAAAGCATGCTTTAAGGTGAGTCACCATTCTTAAGGAAGGGACTTTAACTGTATGACCCAATACAACTGGGATGCTAAGTCTCCACTCAGGTCAGAAAGTCTATTATCATAACCAGGTATTTCTTCTACTCTAGCAGGTTGCTTGTAACACAGAAATTGCTTTGGCCTAAATTCTCTGAACTAGAATAAGATCATGTGTATATTTGTGTATTCGTAAGTGCATATTTATATGTGTGTGATACAGTATTTACATCAACAACTTAAATTAATGACCTACATGTCTTCCTTAATATAAGCAAATGATTGCTGAAAGTTTAATGACCTAACTGCCTCAAGTGGATGGAGAAATGCTGTACAAGAGAATTGACTTGTTTGTTACTACCTGTGGAAGCTTCTGACTAGGAGATTCACGTACCAAATTAACTGGTGTCTACCACCTCCACACTGCAGGCAAACTGACCTATGGAAGGACTCTTCCATCACCAAAATTCTCCCTTTTCTGTCTTAGAAAACCCCAGGAACCCCACAGCATATGGGTATAATCTCACATTCACAGAGAGACTTCAGAATTTTATTTGTTAAAAATTTGGTTTCTGAAGATGTTGGTCTTTCTTTAATATCATTGTTGCCTGAATTAATTCCTACTGATAACTACTGCACTTTGATTCATGAATGGAGAATGAGGACCAATTATTAGGTGCACAAGTATTGTGCAGCAGGAAAACAATTCAGTCATTTGTTTGACACTCAGACCATGCCAGTTTCCAAGTCACTTTTAATGCTTTCCTTTAGCCCCATGTATTTATTGTGAAAGGAAAACAAGATTTAGAGAAGAAAATTCAGAAACAATAAAATTCATTCCATAAATGAATACTGGTATTCCCCCCATATTTCAGTAAATTAATTAACAGTGATATAAAAGCTAAATTTATTTTTTAATGTTTTCCACTCCTACTATTCTGATGCTGACAAAAGCCAATAAAGAAATGATTTGGGAGATGAATGATCTGATGGACTATAGGGGAATCAAGCAGAAACTATAACACAAAACACAGAATCCAGATCATCCATAAACGAAAACAATCAACCCTTAATTGAATGCACATGTGTGGACAGAGATGGCTCTCTAATAGTGAAGCAGTAGGCAGTGATTAATGACTGGAAAAAAATCAGCAAAGAATTCTTTCTGAGCTGTGAATTGTGCCCTGAATATAAAAATCTGACAGAACAGGTGACATGTTGCCAAGGGTTCCGGAGAGCAGACAGAAGAAATTGCGGATCTGCCAACAATTTATTTCCAAAGACAGAGAAAAATGGTGACGTAGCAATGTCATGAAATAATGCAGAAAGCTTTTTTATTTCCTTTCTGCCTGAAGAATGCTAATCCAGACTATAGTTTTATTATCTGAGCCACAGGGAAAGACAAAATGCAATAATTAAGAAATAGAAAGACTGTCATAAAAGACAATGTGAAACTGGAAGCTGAACAATTACCTAAAGTGCTCAGAACTAAGTTCTAAATTTTTGGAGGAAAATGAATAGTTACCTCAAGAAGGATTATATACTCTAAGCTTAGACAAATAAATGTGGGGTCACAATGACATTTATTTGTTTATTCATCACACATATACTGAGGTGCAATATGGCATCCAGTGTTAATTCTATGACCATTGGCACATGAAGTAAGGATCATTCCTTTTCATTCATCAATTGGAGGAGCTCATTGTTCTTACAGGGAAATCAATGAAAAGTAACTATCAGTAAACGAATGAAGAAATTTTACTATCTTACAAAAGAGGGAGTGAGGGTCACAAATATTTGTGTGCTTCTGGTGTAACACTAAGCAGAAGTTTGGGTGTACAGTTTTAAGAGCTTTGATGTACTACTCAGTCATACTCAGATTTATCATGCTGCTTCCACATGTCTAGTTTAATCAACTCATACTCTGTCAAAGCCATTGGTATCTGAAAATTCTGAAGTTCAGCTAGGGTTGAAACAGATTAATATGACAACTTTGTTCCACAGTAGGTCTGAAGTTAGAGGAGGGGTTAAACAAGGTGAAATGGGTAAATTGTGGTGTAATAAGTATAAAAAAAAGTACCCAAGTTGAAACCTCTGATATACGACATGGTGCTACTAATACAAGGAAAATGAGTAGCTTCTCTTAATATAAAGTAAGGATTGAGAAGCTTGTGGAACAAAGAACTGTGAGATGATGCTGACAAAGTCAGAATACACATGACTGTCTGCCTTTCCTAGAAAATTGGTGGAAACTCACATTACAATAATGAAGGAAGGCTACTAAAATGAAGTATTTGAGAATGGTAAATCAACTATACTCCAGAGAAGATGCCATGAGCAGAAGTTGGCTAATACAACATAGACTCCATGGTTGGTTTTGTTTGTTTATTTGCTTGGGGTTTTTCATGTGTGTTCATTCTACTGTTGTTTGCTTGTTTCTTTTCTTACTGTTTTGTGTTTATCTGTTTTTTTTAAAGATTTATTTTATGCATATAAGTACCCTGTAGCTGTCTTCAGACACACCAGAAGAAGGCATCAGATCCCATAACAGATAGTTATGAGTCACCATGTGGATGCTAGGAATTGAACTCATGAGCTTGGGAAGAGCAGTCAGTGCTCTTAACCATTAAGCCATCTCTCCAGCCCCGTGTTTATCTTTTTTGACTTTTGTTTTTTGTTGTCTGTTTTACTTTTTGTTTGAGAGCAATGTACTAGAGCCACACTGAGGCGGGAAGGAAAGATAGAAAGAGGCAGAGAGACAGAGACAGAGACAGACAAAGAGACAGAGAGAGAGAAAGAGAGAGAATGAGAAGTATGGACATGAAGGTAGAAAAAAATCTAGGAGGAGCTGTACAAAAGTAAGAAGATGATCAAAATATGTACTACTTAAGTTTTCTTATTATTTGTTTATCATTTCATAAAGGACAGAATATGTGCATCCATAATCTCTAAATAAATAAAACCTAATAAAACATCACAGTTCAAGCACTTATTTGTAAATTGCTCTTAATACATAGGCAAATGGAATGAACTAGAAAATATCATCCTGAGTGAGGTAACTCAATCATAGAAAACCCCACATGGCATGCACTCACTGATAGGTGGATATTAGCCCAAAAGCTCAAATGACCAAAGATTCAATCCATGTATCACATGAAGCTCAAGAAGAAGGATGGCAAAATGCAGATGCTTCACTCCTTCTTAAAAGGTTGAACAAAAATATCCACAGGAGGGAATATAAAGGCAAAGTTTAGAGCAGAGGCTGTTCAGAGCCTGCCCCACATGTGGCCCATAAATATACAGCCATCAAAACTAGATAACATTGAGGAATCTAAGAAGTGCATGCAGACAGGGACCAGATATAGATCTCTCCTGAGAGACATAGACAGAACATGTCAAATACAGAGGGGAATGCTAGCAGCAAACCACTGAACTGAGAACGAGACCTACATTGGAGGAATTAGAGAAAGGATTGAAAGGGTTGAAGGGGGATGCAACACCATAAGAACGAAAATGAGAACCAACAAGTGCTCCCAGGTACTAAAGACTACACTACCCAAAGACTACACATGGACAGATCCATGACTCCAACTGCATAATAGCAGAGAATGGCCTTGTTGGGCACCAATGGAAGGAGAAGCCCTTAGTCTTGCCAAGGTTGGACCCCAGTGTAGGGGATTGTCGGTGGGGGAGGGGCAGTAAGGGGGAGTGAATGGCGAGGGGAACACCCTCATTGAAGAAAGGGATGGGGAGGGGATGATGGGCTCATGGACAGGAAACCAGGAAAGGGAATAACATTTGAAATGTAAGTAAAGAAATATCCAATAAAAAAATAAAAAAATGATATGTTTTTCTGTTAAAAAAAATTACAAAACTGCTTTTAGGAGTTGAGCAGGCATGCTGCATAGGAAGAGGTACTCTCCCACATACTACATGCAGTGGTGCCCTTTCAGACAGGTTGCAGGTGGGAGTCCAAGCAATGTCATTTAGAATAAAGGTAAGGATCAGACTTGCAGATAGTATATTTTAATTGTTCTTTCTAAGAAGACCTGTACATATTAAAGTTGGGTCTCAAAATAAGGAGAGATGGGGAGAGGAGACAGACAAAAATAAAATCCCAAACCCAAAGCCATAAGTTAATAGGTGGGGAAACCCATACTCATAACATTTTAAAATACCTTTATTTTTTTAAGTTCTTGACTAATCAGCATGTCTGGTTTGTCAATATAAGTGTAGTTTCCTCATTTATAAGGATAGAACTTGATGTCTATTGGAGAAGTTGGGAAAATCTTTCTCAGAAGTGCAAGTCAGTAAACATTTGGGGGCTGGCAAGCTCTGTATCTGGCATCTCAGTCGTGTACTTTATTCCTGACATGATAATGAAAAAGGGTCCTACTTATGATCCCTATTGCTGTGAAGTGACATCATGACCAGGACAGCTCATAAATGAAAGCATTAGATTGGGGTTTCCTTCCTAGATTCACAACAAGAAACATGGCCACACAGAAGCAGATATGTATTTGGAAGAGTAGCTGACGGTTCTAATACAATATCTGCCAGGAGCAGGAAAGAGAAAGATACTGAGACTGGCCCGCACTTTTGAAATCCCAAAGCCCACTCTCCACCAATGCTGCCTCCAACAGGACAACATCTACTAAGCCTTCTCTAGTATGCCACTCCCTGATAATAAAACATTCCAAGTACTAACCTATAAGATCCACTCTTATTCAAATCACCAAAAAAATAGAGTCAATATATGGAAGAGTGAATATGGCTTTATTCTAATATATATTATAATAATATTTTTAATAAATGAAATAGGGTAGTCAACACAATTTAATATGTTTTCTATTTGTAAGCAAATCACAAAAATGAGGCTAGAAATGCAGGCCTTTTTCTCTTCATGCTGTGTTTGATATATAAGAACGTGTAATTGGTGTTTAATGCTAAGATATAAAGTGTTCCTGTGTATGTTTATTTTCTGTATCTACTGCTAAAGCTGGTCACTACCAGGAGCTAAAATGGGATCTGTCCAAAGTCCTTATCATGTTCTCTTTGATGATGTCTGTACGGAAGAAGGATACAGAGAGCGCAAGAAAACAAGTCATGGAATATATAGATATAAAGAGATACTTAATGCTGTCTGGACTACCAAAGGGAGGACTGTAATTTTAAAATTCATAACCATTCATTTCTTCCTTAATTCATTCTTTCTTTCCTTCCTTCCTTCCTTCCTCCTTCCTGTTTCCTTCCTTTCTTCTTTCTTCCTCCCTTCCTCCTTCCTTCCTGCCTTCCTTCCTTCTGAAAATTGACTTAGATTGTTTTTCATTTTGCAACTGTAATTTTAACAAGGCTAAGTTGTCTCTGGAATTTTTACTATTGTTTCCTCTTTGGATGAGACAAAGTGTAAAGGAATTTTCTAGAAGCTGTCCAAACGGAGCAGGATCACATTGCAGGAAACACAGTCAATTTATTAAAAATAATTTTAATTGAGTCAAACACTTTCTTCCTATCTACAGTATATGAAGGAGATCATCCTTTCAAAAAGTCTACACTGCCTCCATATATGCTTTCCACATATGATGAACCACCTTTTCTCTTGATGTTGTGCAAAAATATTAATAGAAAGATTTCAAAGATGGTCCAGCAGTTAAGAGGGTTAATTTTACTCTTTCAGAAAAGCACAATTTGTTCATTAATATCTATATTAGGTGGTTCACAAATACCTATATTTTCACTCAAAGGGATATAACACACACACACATGCGCATGCATACACAGACACACACACAGAGTTTAAAAAGGTATATATATTACCCTGTCACTCTGTATTTTATTATGTAATATATTTATATTTATATATATATATATTTATATATATTCTCACAAATTTGAAATAGTGCATGAGATGGTAAATGGGAGGGTTTGAAAGATGAAAAGTAAAGGGAAGAGGGAAATTATGAAATTGTATTAAAATTTCAGCATTAAGTTTTTTTTTAAAGTGAATGATTCACAGTTAGGAAACTATTTATAAAGAGAATGGGTGTGAAAACATGTAGATAGTAGTTAAAGCCAGAATGTTTTCATAGAAAAAATAAATGAATGACAGAATTACTCATAATTGAAAAAGCCTTTTCCAGACAACTTGTAAAATAGTAGTCTTATCTAAGAATCCATCAACATTTAACATTGCATTAGTGAATGTATCAAAGGTCTCTTTCTGGAGACAAAGTGTCTGCTCCTTGACATATACTATTTGATGAGAAAACTGAACCACATCAGACACAATGGGTAGCCTTCTTTGAATCCAGCTCAAAGAGTATAATTGATTAGCATTTAGTAAACAATTCAAAAAAGTTCTGTAGGGAAATCTAATAGAGAAATTAGAAGCATTTTGTCTTGTTAAAAGTACCAGAGTCCATGGACATAAAGCTGACAGACAGACAATGAGAAATGTAATTACCATCAGTACTACATCAAATCGGGGGAAAAGATTAAAGGATTAGAAGCAGAATTTGGAATCTAAAGTGCAATTGTACTGAGAAATGTAACTGTTTAGATGACAGTTCTATCGCTAAGCTCATTTGTGTACTTTGCTTGTGTTAGCATGTGAGATGCAATGACATTTCAAGATTTCTTCAAATTGAAGATCTATTTTAAGAATAACAGAATAAAAGGATGGTAAGATACTATTGATACATAAAATCTTGCATGAAATGTTTAGATAAGCTTCATTCATTATAGATGATATCTTCTTCAATAGACATATTTTTCAAAGATAAATTGATAACTTGCGACACATCCATGACACAGAGAATTGTGCACTGATTAAAAAGTAATGCATAGTCATTAACTCCAAAATAGATGACACTAAAATCTGTGATGTAAAGTGAAAGAATTCAGTCGGAAAAAGGTTGCCTGCCATGTGTCTAATACACAGTAAACTGTGCAAGTCAAAACTACAGACAATGAACAAACTGATCTTTGGTTGTCTGAGAGTATGAAGGAGAGATCATAGACTCATGATGCATACAAATTTTCTTTAAGGTAGTCAAAATTTACTTCATAAGCTGAGATACTGAAATATGGATTCACATTTGTATAGATCCATGAAAATTTATAGCAATGAATGAATGGTAATATGTTAAAGTTAAAATAGAATTTATGTACACAGTATATAAATTGATCTCAAGATGGAATGGATAACACATTAAAGGAATAGGACTGAGCTGAGGTACAGTGAACTATTTCATTGCAAGTTCACAGTCAACCTCAGTGACTATGGAATTAAGTGATTAAGACTAATATCACATAGAAATATTTATCATGTATCATATCTATATATTGATAAGAAGTATAATTGAAATCACTCACATATACACATCCGAAACTATGTGATAGGAATCCTGGAATGACTGTGTTGGTCTTTTGTTGTTGATTACTTTTTGGTGTAGGGACTGAACCCTAGAATTTGTTTGTGCTATGTCAATGCTCTCCTATCAAATTAAACCATGATTCCCTTGTAGTGAAGCAAATGAATGCATAAGGAGTAAGGGGAACAAGCTCTTCAACAGAAAGTTACAAAGAAATGATGGCCAAAATGATTCATATAGGTGTAGGGTAGAGTTAGAAACTACAGTATAAGCTTAAACAGTACTTTTTACTATACCTGTACAGATGAACATAATTTTTCATGTGTGCACCTTAGCCTGTCATTGTAGAGAGTTAGAAGCAGTATTGCAGTCCCAGTGAGCATACCACTCACCACATAAAACCTCGCCACCTAAACCACTTCCCCCCAAAAGGACCTATTATCTCCTTTGAGAAACTACAACTTTGGGCCACCTACCTGGAAGCCACAGGGTACCACTTCCAAGGCTGGTCAAACTCCTTTCTCATTCCTCTCCAGTATTGACTTTTCTACAGATTATTAAATCCCGTGGGAGGAAGAGCTAAACCTACAGAGAGGCAGACACGCCTGGGAAACCAGAAGAGACTGCACTCTGCACACATCTCTGACGCCAGAGGAAAACACCAAACACCACCTGGAACCCTGGTGCACAGAGGCTCCTGGAAAGGGCGGCGCAGATCTTCCTGGTTGTTGCCACCACGGAGAGCTCGTAGGCAGCACCCCCACGAGCAAACTTGACCTCGGGACCACAGGTAAGACCAACTTTTCTGCTGCAAGAGACCTGCCTGGTGAACTCAGGACACACAGAGGCAAAATTCCTCTAGGACCGGGCACCTCCTGTGTTTACCGGGAGTCCCACACCTGTGGATCCCAGCCCGCAGCAGCTCTCTGCTCCCAGACCCCATGGGAGAGAGACCTCACTGCCTGGTCAGGTGGGCACTCCTGAGGCTGCAGAGCGGAAGAGACCACCAACACTGCCCACCCCTGCTCACATCCCTGGCCCAAGAGGAAACTGTATACGGCCTCTGGGTTCCCGTGGGGGAGGGCCCAGGAGCAGCAGGACCCCTGCGCATGAGACACCCCCCGAACCTGAAGGGACAGACCGGATAAACAGTTCTCTGCACCCAAATCCCGTGGGAGGGAGAGCTCAACCTACAAAGAGGCAGACATGCCTGGGAAACCAGAAGAGACTGCACTCTGCTCACATCTCTGACGCCAGAGGAAAACACCAAACGCCATCTGGAACCCTGGTGCATGGAAGCTCCCGGAAAGGGCGGCACAGATCTTCCTGATTGCTGCTGCCGCGGAGAGCTCGTAGGCAGCACCACAGGAGCAAACTTGAGCCTCGGGATAACAGGTAAGACTAACTTTTCTGCTGCAAGTGACCTGCCTGGTGAACACCAGACACAGGCCCACAGGAACAGCTGAAGACCTGTAGATAAGAAAAACTACACACCCAAAAGCAGAACACTCTGTCCCTATAACTGGCTGAAAAAAAAAAAAAAACAGGAAAACAGGTCTACAGCACTCCTGACACACAGGCTTATAGGACAGTCTAGCCACTGTCAGATAGCAGAACAAAGTAACACTAGAGATAATCTGATGGCGAGAGGCAAGCGCAGGAACCCAAGCAACAGAAACCAAGACTACATGGCATCATCAAAGCCCAATTCTCCCACTAAAGCAAACACGGAATATCCAAACACACCAGAAAAGCAAGATCTAGTTTCAAAATCATATTTGATCATGATGCTGGAGGACTTCAAGAAAGACGTGAAGAACTCCCTTAGAGAACAAGTAGAAGCCTACAGAGAGGAATCGCAAAAATCCCTGAAAGAATTCCAGGAAATCATAAATAAACAAGTAGAAGCCTATAGAGAGGAGTCACAAAAATCCCTGAAAGAATACCAGGAAAACACAATCAAACAGTTGAAGGAATTAAAAATGGAAATAGAAGCAATCAAGAAAGAACACATGGAAACAACCCTGGATATAGAAAACCAAAAGAAGAGACAAGGAGCTGTAGATACGAGCTTCACCAACAGAATACAAGAGATGGAAGAGAGAATCTCAGGAGCAGAGGATTCCATAGAAATCATTGACTCCACTGTCAAAGATAATGTAAAGCGGAAAAAGCTACTGGTCCAAAACATACAGGAAATCCAGGACTCAATGAGAAGATCAAACCTAAGGATAATAAGTATAGAAGAGAGTGAAGACTCCCAGCTCAAAGGGAGTAAATATCTTCAACAAAATCATAGAAGAAAACTTCCCTAACCTAAAAAAAGAGATACCCATGGGCATACAAGAAGCCTACAGAACTCCAAATAGATTGGACCAGAAAAGAAACACCTCCCACCACATAATAGCCAAAACACCAAACGCACAAAATAAAGAAAGAATATTAAAAGCAGTAAGGGAAAAAGGTCAAGTAACATATAAAGGCAGACCTATGAGAATTACACCAGACTTTTCGCCAGAAACTATGAAAGCCAGAAGATCCTGGACAGATGTCATACAGACCCTAAGAGAACACAAATGCCAGCCCAGGTTACTGTATCCTGCAAAACTCTCAATTAACATAGATGGAGAAACCAAGATTTTCCATGACAAAACCAAATTAACTCAATATCTTTCTACAAAACCAGCACTACAAAGGATAATAAATGGTAAAGCCTACATAAGGAGGCAAGCTATACCCTAGAATAAGCAAGAAACTAATCGTCTTGGCAACAAAACAAAGAGAAGAAAAGCACACAAACATAACCTCACATCCAAATATGAATATAACAGGAAGCAATAATCACTATTCCTTAATATCTCTCAACATAAACGGCCTCAACTCCCCAATAAAGAGACATAGATTAACAAACTGGATACGCAACGAGGACCCTGCATTCTGCTGCCTACAGGAAACATACCTCAGAGACAAAGACAGACACTACCTCAGAGTGAAAGGCTGGAAACATCTTTCTAAGCAAATGGTCAGAAGAAGCAAGGTGGAGTAGCCATTCTAATATCAAATAAAATCAATTTTCAACTAAAAGTCATCCAAAAAGATAAGGAAGGACACTTCATATTCATCAAAGGAAAAATCCACCAAGATGAACTCTCAATCCTAAATATCTATGCCCCAAATACAAGGGCACCGACATATGTAAAAGAAACCTTACTAAAGCTGAAAACACACATTGCACCTCACACAATAATAGTAGGAGACTTCAACACCCCACTCTCATCAGTGGGCAGATCATGGAAACAGAAATTAAACAGAGACGTAGACCGACTAAGAGAAGTCATGAGCCAAATGGACTTAACAGATATTTATAGAACATTCTATCCTAAAGCAGAGGATATATCTTCTTCTCAGCTCCTCATGGTACTTTCTCCAAAATTGACCATATAATTGGTCAAAAAACGGGCCTCAACAGGTACAGAAAGATAGAAATAATCCCATGCGTGCTAACAGACCACCACGGCCTAAAACTGGTCTTCAATAACAATAAGGGAAGAATGCCCACATATACGTGGAAATTGAACAATGCTCTACTCAATGATAACCTGGTGAAAGGAGAAATAAAGAAAGAAATTAAAGACTTTTTAGAATTTAATGAAAATGAAGGTACAACATACCCAAACTTATGGGACACAATGAAAGCTGTGCTAAGAGGAAAACTCATAGTGCTGAGTGCCTGCAGAAAGAAACAGGAAAGAGCATATGTCAGCAGCTTGACAGCACACCTAAAAGCTCTAGAACAAAAAGAAGCAAATACAGCCAGGAGGAGTAGAAGGCAGGAAATAATCAAACTCAGAGCTGAAATCAAGCAAGTAGAAACAAAAAAGGCCATAGAAAGAATAAACAGAACCAAAAGTTGGTACTTTGAGAAAATCAACAAAATAGATAAACCCTTAGCCAGACTAACGAGAGGACACAGAGAGTGTGTCCAAATTAACAAAATCAGAAATGAAAAGGGAGATATACCTAAAGATTCAGAGGAAATTCAAAAAATCATCAGATTTAACTATAAAAGCCTATATTCAACAAAACTTGAAAATCTGCAGGAAATGAACAATTTATTAGACACATACCAGGTACCGAAGTTAAATCAGGAACAGATAAACCAGTTAAACAACCCCATAACTCCTAAGGAAATAGAAGCAGTCATTAAAGGTCTCCCAAGCAAAAAGAGCCCAGGTCCAGACAGGTTTAGTGCAGAATTCTATCAGACCTTCATAGAAGACCTCATACCAATATTATCCAAACTATTCCACAAAATTGAAACAGATGGAGCACTACCGAATTCCTTCTATGAAGTCACAATTACTCTTATACCTAAACCACAAAAAGACCCCACATAGAAAGAGAACTTCAGACCAATTTCCCTTATGAATATCGACGCAAAAATACTCAATAAAATTCTGGCAAACCGAATCCAAGAGCACATCAAAACCATCATCCACCATGATCAAGTAGGCTTCATCCCAGGCATGCAGGGATGGTTTAATATACGGAAAACCATCAACGTGATCCATTATATAAACAAACTGAAAGAACAAAATCACATGATCATTTCATTAGATACTGAGAAAGCATTTGGCAAAATTCAACACCCCTTCATGATAAAAGTCCTGGAAAGAATAGGAATTCAAGGCCCATACCTAAACATAGTAAAAGCCATATACAGCAAACCAGTTGCTAACATTAAACTAAATGGAGAGAAACTTGAAGCAATCCCACTAAAATTAGGGACTAGACAAGGCTTCCCACTCTCTCCCTACTTATTCAATATAATTCTTGAAGTTCTAGCCAGAGCAATCAGACAACAAAAGGAGTTCAAGGGGATACAGATCGGAAAAGAAGTCAAAATTTCACTATTTGCAGATGATGTGATAGTATATTGAAGTGATCCCAAAAGTTCCACCAGAGAACTACTAAAGCTGATAAACAACTTCAGCAAAGTGGCTGGGTATAAAATTAACTCAAATAAATCAGTAGCCTTCCTCTACACAAAAGAGAAACATGCCGAGAAAGAAATTAGGGAAATGACACCCTTCATAATAGACCCAAATAATATAAAGTACCTCGGTGTGACTTTAACCAAGCAAGTAAAAGATTTGTACAATAAGAACTTTAAGACTCTGAAGAAAGAAATTGAAGAAGTCCTCAGAAGATGGAAAGATCTCCCATGCTCATGGATTGGCAGGATTAATATAGTAAAAATGGCCATTTTACCAAAAGTGATCTACAGATTCAATGCAATCCCCATCAAAATACCAATCCAATTCTTCAAAGAGTTAGACAGAACAATTTGCAAATTCATCTGGAATAACAAAAAACCCAGGATAGCTAAAGCTATCCTCAACAATAAAAGGACTTCAGGGGGAATCACTATCCCTGAACTCAAGCAGTATTACAGAGCAATAGTGATAAAAACTGCATGGTATTGGTACAGAGACAGACAGATAGACCAATGGAACTGAATTGAAGACCCAGAAATGAACCCACACACCTATGGGCACTTGATTTTTGACAAAGGAGCCAAAACCATCCAATGGAAAAAAGATAGCATTTTCAGCAAATGGTGCTGGTTCAACTGGAGGTCAACATGTAGAAGAATGCAGATCGATCCATGCTTATCACCCTGTACAAAGCTTAAGTCCAAGTGGATCAAGGACCTCCACATCAAACCAGACACACTCAAACTAATAGAAGAAAAACTAGGGAAGCATCTGGAACACATGGGCACTGGAAAAAATTTCCTGAACAAAACACCAATGGCTTACGCTCTAAGATCAAGAATCGACAAATGGGATCTCATAAAACTGCAAAGATTCTGTAAGGCAAAGGACACTGTGGTTAGGACAAAACAGCAACCAACAGATTGGGAAAAGATCTTTACCAATCCTACAACAGATAGAGGCCGTATATCCAAAATATACAAAGAACTCAAGAAGTTAGACCGCAGGGAGACAAATAACCCTATTAAAAATGGGGTTCAGAGCTAAACAAAGAATTCACAGCTGAGGAATGCCGAATGGCTGAGAAACACCTAAAGAAATGTTCAACATCTTTAGTCATGAGGGAAATGCAAATCAAAACAACCCTGAGATTTTACCTCACACCAGTGAGAATGGCTAAGATCAAAAACTGAGGTGACAGCAGATGCTGGCGAGGATGCAGAGAAAGAGGAACACTCCTCCATTGTTGGTGGGATTTCAGACTGGTACAACCATTCTGGAATTCAGTCTGGAGGTTCCTCAGAAAATTGGACATTGAACTGCCTGAGGATCCAGCTATACCTCTCTTAGGCATATTCCCAAAGGATGCCCCAACATATAAAAAGGACACATGCTCCACTATGTTCATCGCAGCCTTATTTATAATAGCCAGAACCTGGAAAGAACCCAGATGCCCTTCAACAGAGGAATGGATACAGAAAATGAGGTACATCTACACAATGGAATATTACTCAGCTATCAAAAACAATGACTTTATGAAATTCATAGGGAAATGGTTGGAACTGGAAAATATCATCCTGAGTGAGGTAACCCAATCACTGAAAAACACACATGGTATGCACTCATTGATAAGTAGGTATTAGCCCAAATGCTTGAATTACCCTAGATGCCTAGAACAAATGAAACTCAAGACGGATGATCAAAATGTGAATGCTTCACTCCTTCTTTAAAAGGGGAACAAGAATACCCTTGGCAGGGAATAGAGAGGCAAAGATTAAAACAGAGACAGAAGGAACACCCATTCAGAGCCTGCCCCACATGTGGCCCATGCATATACAGCCATCCAATTAGACAAGATGGATGAAGCAAAGAAGTGCAGGTGGACATGTGCCGGATGTAGATCTCTCCCAAGAGACACAGCCAGAATACAGCAAACACAGAGGCGAATGCCAGCATCAAACCACTGAATTGAGAATAGGACCCCCATTGAAGGAATCAGAGAAAGAAATGGAAGAGCTTGAAGCTGCTCAAGACCCCATATGAACAACAATGCCAAGCAACCAGAGCTTCCAGGGACTAAGCCACTACCTAAAGACTATACATGGACTGACCCTGGACTCTGACCTCATAGGTAGCAATGAATATTCTAGTAAGAGCACCAGTGGAAGGGGAAGCCCTGGGTCCTGCTATGACTGAACCCCCAGTGAACTATATTGTTGGGGGGAGGGCGGCAATGGGGGGACGTTGGGCAGGGGAACACTCATAAAGAAGGGGAGGGGGGAGGGTGATGTTGGCCCAGAAACCGGGAAAGGGAATAACACTCGAAATGTATATAAGAAATATTCAAGTTAATTAAAAAAAAAAGAAAGAAACTACAACTTCTAGGAAGGAACGGAAAATAAAAATGTTCAACATGGAGTACTTTAATGTGCCGACATAGTAGTCATAGATAGAACAGTATTTTCTGTCTCAAATTTTTGTCTGTGTCTCTCTGTCTCTCTGTCTCTCTTTTTCTCTCTTTCTCTCTCTCTCTCTCTCTCTCTCTCTCTCTCTCACACACACACACACACACACACACACACTACAATCAATATGTCAAAGGAATACAGAAGTCAAGTGGAATATCTCTAGAGCAAAAGTTAAAAGTCTGTGAACAACAAAATGTATAAAGGCATTATGGATTTTAACTGAAAGACTAGCCAAAATCTATTATAGTTAAAAATCAAATGATATATTAAGTCAGTAAATGAGAAAAAAAAATCCCGTTAATTAAACTCAGATGGTATTTTTTACCACTAAGGAGAATAAAGTCCATAGCTTTTAAGTATTCATTATGTGGAGACTTTACATTTATTATGGAATGTAGACAATTAAAACTTTATGTAAAAGAAGCAACAGGCACATTATTGGTCATGTGTGTCAGTTTGATGTTTATGAGAATGGCTTGTTGATTAGACCAATGAGGTCTTCTACTATGATCTCCCTTGCTCCAGCACTGGTACTGTACTAGGAGAAAGAACTGCTAATCTTAATTGAAATACCTTCCTCCTCCTCAAACATACAGGAAAAAGGGAAAAAAATTGGAGACAAACTATCAAGCAAAGGGCAGTCTAGGAATTGTCATAACTATGATACAACTATGATGTTCTTGGTACCATCAAGAAGGAAAGAATCAAAATAATTCCAATCTTTATAAAATATATACAGTAGTTGATAATGTGATTAAATAACATATTATCCAATATGCTAATGTGAGGCATTTTTGTAAAGGAACATGGTCAACATGTATTAATTCTCATTATTACCATGGTATGCTTTTCTATGAATCATTTGAAAATGATTGATAAACTATTATAGCCTAATGTCAGGCAATAGCATTGTGATACATTAAATAAGCAATGGATTCCTTATAACATTTGACGTTTTGATTTATTGTCTTTCTCATTCTCTCATGGCAGTCATAAACTCACGAAAAGTGAAGCATCTGATTTACTTCTACGTTATCCTTTCTTTGGTACATATAATTGCTAAAGAAACTTGGGTAAAGCTATAGGGTTTTACAACAATGGAGCTGCAAAAGCGTGTAACTGGCAATGAATAGATTTGGAATAAAATAAAGAGGTCCACTCTGAGTTACTGTAAAACATTCAAGGCATGGTGCATTCTTGAAGCAATAGTAACATCTAATGGAAGTAGGTCATGTCCAATAGGTAAAATTAGTATTATTTGAATGTTACTGAGGAGGAATGAACTCTGACTCAAATTCTGAAATAATATGACGAACGTGAGAATGGCCACTAGGGAAGAACATTGTGTTTGAGACCATAATGTCTCAAGTCTTCATATTAGAAACAAAGTGTAGCATGTCTTTCAATGTTTGAATAAATTAAACATATCATGACATTTTGTGTTTATACATTTAATGATCTGCACATATCATTAAATTTATAAAAAAATGACAGGAAAGCTTTTGACATAAGGTCACTTAAATTAAATACCTGCTCTGTAAAATAACAAATGACTCTATTACTGATGAAATTTACTTGGCTGATCGAGGTCCTAATATAAATTAACAGGAATATTTAATTCCAGAGGGTTCTTTTTCTTGGTGGTTATTAGTGAACATCTCACAAAAACTATTTTATTGCACGTTATCAAGAATAATCAATTTTGGATAGGTACAAGTTTACACATGTAGTGATTTGAATGAAAATTTACTCCCAAAGTCTCATGTCTCTGAACATGTGTTACCCATGTGGTTGCACTCGTTCGGGAAGTTTAGGATGAGTGACTTTTATAGAGGACTTAGGCCATTGAAGGCATATTTTGACATGGTAGAAATTTGATTGTTTGCAGTTTACACTTTGATGTTGAGGATATGAGTTTCCGGTCTCTCTCTCAGCCACACAATGCCTGTCTGATTTCATAATAGTCTCTTAATCCTTGGAAACAGTAGGATCAAATGATGCCTGTCTTCTTTTTCTTTCCGTATTTTTTGGATATCTTTTATTTACATTTCAAATGTGATTCCCTTTCCCAGTTTCCCATCCATAAACACCCTATCCCAACCTCCTTCCCCCTTCATCTATGAGGGTGTTCCCCAACTCAACCACCCATGCCTTCCTGCCTCCCTGCCCTGACATTCCCCTGCACTGGAGGTTCCAGTGTTGGCAGGACCAAGGGTTTCTCCTCCCATTGGTGTCCAACAAGGACATCCTGGGCTACATATGCAGATGGAGCAGTGAGTCTGCCGTGTGAAGTCTTGGGATAGTGGTTTAGTCCTTGGGAGCTCTGGTTGGTTGGTATTGTTCTTATGGAGTTGCAACCCCCTTTTCAGCTCCTCCAATCCTTTCTCCAACTCCTCAAATGGGGACATAGTTCTCAGTTAATTGGTTTGCTACTAGCATTCCTCTCTATATTTGTCATGCTCTGGCAAAGCCTCTCAGGAAACAGCAATATCAGGCTCCAGTCAGCATGCACTTCTTGGCTTCATCAATATTGTCTAGTTTTGGTGGCTGTATATAAATGGGCTGGATCCCCAGGTAGGGCAGGCTCTGAATGACCATTCCATCAGTCTCAGATCCAAACATTGTCTCCATGTTTCCTCCTACGGATAATTTTGTTTACCCTTCTAAGAAATACTGAAGCATCTGCAGTTTGGTCATCTTTCTTCTTGAGTGTCATATCTTGGGTAATCCGAGCTTTTGGCCTAATATCCACTTATCAGTGAGTGCATTCCATTTGTGTATTCTGTGATTGGGTTACTCAGGATGATATTTCCTACTTCCATCCACTTGTCTATAAATTTCATGAAGTCATTGTTTTTAATAGCTGAGTAGTATTCCATTGTGTAAATGTACCACATTTTCTGTATCCATTCCTCTGTTGAAGGACATCTGGGTCCTTTCCGTTTTCTGGCCATTGTAAATAAGACTGCTGTGAACAAAGTAGAGTATGTGTCCTTGGTATAAGCTGGAGCATCTTTTGGGTATATGCCCAGGAGTGGTATAGCTGGGTCCTCAGTTAGTGCAATGTCTAATTTTCTGAGGAAACTCCTAACAGATTTCCAGAGTGGTTTTACGAGCTTGCAATCCCACCAACTGTGGATGAGTGTTCCTCTTTCTCCACATCCTTGCCAGCATCTGCTGTCACTTGAGATTTTTATCTTAGCCATTCTGACCGGTGTGACGTGGAATCTCTTTGCTGTTTTGATTTGCATTTCCCTGACGACTAAGGATGTTGAACATTTCTTTAAGTATTTCTCAGTTATTTGATATTACTCAGCTAAGAATTCTTTGTTTCGCTCTGTACCCCATTTTTAATAGGGTTATTTGGCTCTCTGGAGTCCACCTTCTTAAGTTATTTGTATATACTGGATATTAACCCTATATCAGATGTGGGATTGGTAAAGATCTTTTCCTAATCTGTTGGTTGCTGTTTTGTCTTAATAACACTGCCCTTTGCCTTACAGAAGCTTTGCAATTTTATGAGGTCCCATTTGTTGATTCTTGATCTTAGAGCATACGCCATTGGTGTTCTAGTCAGGAAATATTCTCCCATGCCCATGTGTTTGAGGCTCTTCCCCACTTTTTATTCTATTGGTTTGAGAGTATCTGGTTTTTATGTGGAAGTCCTTGATCCACTTGGATTTTAGCTTTGTACAGAGTGATAGGAATGGATTGATTTGCATTCTACTACATGCTGACCTCCAGTTGAAGGAGCACCATGTGTTAAAAATGTTATCTTTTTTTCCATTGGTTGGTTTTAGATCTTTTGTCAAAGATCAATTGACTACATATATATGGGTTCATTTCTGGGTCTTCAATTCTATTCCACTGATATAACTCCCTATCTCTGGCTACAGGTTTGCTGTATATTGCTTTTACTATGTTTAGGTATGGGCCTTGAATTCCTGATCATTCTAAGACTTTTAACATGAAGGGGTGTTGAATTTTTTCAAATGCTAATGTCTAGTGAGAGGATCACGTGGGTTTCTTTGTTCTTGTTGTTGTTTGGTTGTTTTTTTTTTTTTTGTTTTTTTTTGTTTGTTTCTTTGAGATTGTTTATATAGTAGAATACCTTGATTGATTTCCTTATATTGAACGATCCCTACATCCCTGGGAAGAAGCCTACTTGATCACGATGGATGATTGTTTTGATGTTTTCTTGAATTCAGTTTGCAAGAGTTTTATTGAGTATTTTTGAGTATCAAGGGAAATTGATCTGAAGTTCTCTTTCTTTGTTAGGTCATTGTGTGATTTAGATATAAGCATAATTGTGACTTCATAGAGGAGTTGGATAGTGCTCCATCTGTTTCTATTTTGTGGAATAGTTTAAACAGTATTGGTATTATATCTTCTCTGATGATCTGATAGAATTCGCCTCTAAACCAATCTTGTCCTAGGCATTTATTGTCAGACTTTTATTAATTGCTTCTATTTCTTTAGGAGCTACGGGACTGTTTAGATGGTGTGTGTTATCCTGATTTAACTTTGGTACATGGTATCTGTCTAGAAAATTGTCCCTTTCCTCCAAATTTACAAGTTTTGTTAAATATAGGCTTTTGTAGTAGGAACTGATAATATTTTTTAATTTCCTCAAATTCTGTCATTACATCTTTGTTTTCATTTCTAATTTTGTTAATTTGAATACAATATCTAGCCCTTTTTGTTATTCTGGCTAAGGGTTTATCAATCTTCTTGATTTTCTTAAAGAACCAGCTTCTAGTTTTGTGGACTCTTTGTATGTTCTTTTTGTTTCTACTTGGTTGTCTTCAGCCCTGAGTTTGATTATTTCTTACTGTCTACTCCTCTTAGGTGTATTTGCTTCTTTTTATTCTAGAGCTTTTAGGTGCTCTGTCAAGCTGCTAATTTATGCTCTCTCCAGTTTTTTGGAGACACTCAGAGCTATGAATTTTCCTCTTAGCACTGCTTTTATTGTTTCCCATAAGTTTGCCTTCATTTTAACTAAATTCTTAAAAAATATCTTATTTCATTCTTTATTTCTTCCTTGACCAAGTAATCATTGAGTAGAACGTTGTTCAACTTTCATGTGTATGTGGGCTTTCTGTCATTTCTTGCTATTGAAGACCAGCCTTAGTCTGTGGTGAGATGATAGGATGCATGGGATTATTTCAATCTTCTTGTATTTGTTGAGGCCTTTTTTGTGACTAATATATAGTCAATTTTGGAGAAGGTAACATGAAGTGCTAGGAAGAAGGTATACTCTTATGTTTTAGAATAAAATGTTCTATAAATATCTGTTAAATCCATTCGGTATATAACTTCTGTTAGTTTCCCTGTGTCTCTGTTTAGTTACTGTTTCCATGATCTGTCCATTGATGAGAGTGAGGGGTTGAAATCTCCTACTATTATTGTCTGAGGTACAATGTGTTCTTTGAGCTTTAGTAAGAATTGTTTTATGTATGTAGGTGGAACATAGATATTCAGGGTTGAGAGTTCATCTTGGTGGATTTTTCCTTTGATACATATGAAATGTCCTTCCTTATCTTTTATCAAAATTTTTGATTGAAAGTCTATCTTATTTGATATTACAATGGATACTCCAGCTTGGTTTTGGGGATCATTTGCTTGGAAAATTGTTTTCTAGCCTTTTACTGTGAGGTAATTTCTGTCTTTGTCACTGAGATGTGTTTCCTGTATACAGCAGTATGCTCAGTCCTGTTTATGTATGCAGTTTGTTACTCTGTCTTTTTATTGGAGAATTGACTCTACTGATGTTAAGAGTTATTAAAGAATAGTGATTTTTGTTTCCTGGGGTTTGTTTTCTGTTTGTTTGTTTGTTTTTTGTTTTACTTTGTTTGGTTAGAGGTGGAATTATGTTTGTGTGGTCTCTTCTTTTGGCTCGGTTGTAAGAAATTACTCTCTTGCTTTTTCTAAGGTAACGTTTCCCTCCTTGTGTTGGAGTATTCCATCTATTATTCTTTGTAAGGCTGGATTTATGGAAAGAGATTGTGTAAATCTGTTTTTGTCATGGAATATCTTGGTTTCTCCATCTATGTCAATTGAGAGGTTCCTGGGTATAGTATCCTGTACTGGAGTTTGTGTTCTCTTAGGGTCTGTATGACATCTGCCCATGATCTTCTGGCTTTCATAGTCTCTGGTGAGAAGTCTGGTGTAATTCTGATAATTCTGCCTTTATATGTTACTTGACCTTTTTCTTTTACTGCTTTTAATATTCTTTCTTAGTTTTGTGCATTTAGTATTTTGACTGTTGTGTGATGGTTGTGTCAATGTTTTCTATTGTATCTTTTGCCCCTGAGATTCTCTCTTCTACCTCTTGTATTCTGTTGGTGATTCTTGCATCTATGATTCCTGATCACTTTCCAAGTTTTCTATCTCCAGGGTGGTCTCCCTTTGTGATTTCTTAATTGTTTCTGTTTCATTTTTTAAATCCTAGATGATTTTTTCAATTCCTTCACCTGTTTTGTTGTGGTTTCCTATAATTCTTTAAGGGATTTTGTGTTTCCTCTTTAAGGGCTTCTACTTGTTTACCTGTGTTGTCCTGCATTTCTTTAAAGGGATTATTTATGTTCTTCATAAAGTCCTCTACCATCATTATGAGATGTGATTTTTAAATCAAATCTTGCTTTTCCAGTGTATTTGAATAGCCAATAATTGCTTAGGTTGGAGAATTAGGCTCTGATGATATTAATTAGTCTTAGTTTCTGTTGCTTAGGTTCCTGTGCTTACCTCTGGCCATCTGGTTATCTCTGTATTAGATGGTCTTGCTTTCTCTGACAGTAGCTTGACCCTTCTACAAGCCTGTGTGTCAGCACTCCTGGGGACCAGTTTCTCCTGGCATGATCTGGATACAGAGAGCTATGCCACATGGTCAGCTCCACGAACCGGCAGAAACCAGAATGCTCATGGGATCCTGTGTCCTGAGGGCTTCAGAAGGGTCCCTCAGAGCAGAAGTTTTGGTCTTACATCTGCCCTCAGGTGTGTCAGCACTCTGAAAGTCTGGCTTTCATCTCTGGGCACAAGCTGAGATCCAATCGATCCTGTCCCTGAGTACTTCTAGGTTCCTCTGTCTAGAGGCTCCAGAAGGGTTCCCCTTGTGCCAGAAATGTGAGCAAAAGTGGTGATCTCCTCTGAGCTCTCAGGATTGTCCGTACTTCTGAGAGTCCAGCTCTCTTCCATTGTACCTGGGTACAGAGAGCTGAGGAACTAGGTCAGCTCAGGGTGCAGGTGGAATCCAGAAGGTGAAGCCTTTTTTCTATAAGCTGCCTTTGTCGTTTTAATATATTCCAGAATTCTGTTGCTTCCATTCATTAAAGATTTGCCTTTACGTGCTGTTATTTAAACATTTTTGAAGTAAATTCTCAAAGGCATTTTTGGTGAGAAATCCTCATTTTGAATTTATGTACCAAAATAAAAGCAGAAACAGTTTCAAAAGTCTATTTTTTTTTACTAATATGGTGTCTAACCTCCCACTTCTTTACCAAGTTATTCTATGTTGTCAAATCAGATGCATTTTAAATGCTACCTTTGTAGTTACCCACAAAAATAAACAACCCAAAACACCCAAAACTAAACATCGCATAAGTTCTATTTGAAGTTATTTTAGGCATGGTCCTAGTCCTTGAAGTTAGATTGTACATGGAATTCTCTTCAACATCCAAGATTTTAGGCTCCAGAACATTCACAATAACACAGAATAAAACAGCCCCATGACTATACTTTTAAAACAGGCTGTTCCTTACACCTGCCTACACATTTACCTTGAGTTCTGGTGAGAGTGCCTCTTGGCAGGAGGCCTGGTTCCAGGTGGAAGAGAACATTATCAAAGTGAAGCTCAGCAGGAAAAAATACCTGCATTCCTTTTACTTTTAGGGCCCAGTCACCTGCTGGTGTCTACCATGCATTGAAAACAACTGGAATTAGAAGCAATGGGGTCTCATTGACAAATTCTTAGAAGTTACTTCTCACTGGCACGCATTATATTCAGAAACAGTACCACCGAGTGGATCTAGAAAAAAATTATAGCCCATGACATGCACATTGGCCTTTCATTTTCAAAATTGCCTTGGCCACTTGCAGTCTTTCATGGTTGTACACACATTTTAGGATTTAAAAATTATATTTCTGTGAGGCATGGCTATTTGAAAGGTGTTTCTTTGCATCTGTCAGCTATGTTGAGTACAATTGACATTTCAACATTATTTTATCATCTGTTTCTGATCACAGAGGACCCCCACATCCTTTGCTTCTTGAATTGTTTTATTAGCACTTTTTAGTTTGGAATGCAGTGACCTGTTTACTTTGTGTGATTAAATGTAGTATCATAAGCGGTATTAACTTCTCGATATCATTTTAAAAAACTAATAACATTTTGTGCATAGATATATGAAAGATTTTGTATATTGATATTATATCTGAATGAAAAACAGAAATTTAAAAGAAAAGAAAAGAAAGTGACTGCTCCTGGGTAAAGTAGAGGAGGAAGTTGATACACAACTATACTCTCCCACACATACCATCATATCTACAAGCAATCATTCTTTCCTTTCCTTTCCTTTTCCCTCCTCTCCTTCCCTCCCCTCCCCTCCCCCATCTCTCTCTCTTTTCATTTATCTGGTATCAATACATAGGGTGTAGCTTAAATGGGGATTCCAAGGAACTTGGCTCCTCTGAACCAATCTTTGTTTCAAAATCTCCTAAGATTTATGAATCATTTATTTTTCAAATTTTGCTATTCATCAAATTTGATTCTGAAACTCATTTCTTCAGCCCCTTCTTCCCCATATCTTATCGAGCCATATTTCCTTGCCTTCTCAGTTAGTGCTCCATGTCCTGACTACTCCCTTTTGGAGAACCCACCACATAGATATCTCCCTTCTAGTCCCTTTTGGGCAATCAGAACATTATTATCTCTCTACTATGCTCTTTGGGGCCCCACAACATGTATAATTATACTTACTAAGATTCTTTCACCTCTCTATTTTCTCCTCTACCTAATACAACCAGTTTGTCAGGAAGCTTCCTTCTATACTCCTCAGCCCCCATCACACAGAAAGAGTCACCTCTGTAATTTTGAACATTTCTAATAAATGTATTGTTACTATGACCCTCTGCTTCTTTCCAGTTCCTCTTCTTCTTCCTGGAATATCTTAACTTCCCCACGTAACTTATAATAAACTCCTGGGTCAGGGGTTGGGGATTTAGCTCAGTGGTAGAGCGCTTGCTAGGAAGCTCAAGGCCCTGGGTTCCGTCCCCAGCTCCGAAAAAAAGAACCAAAAATAAATAAATAAATAAATAAATAAATAAATAAATAAACTCCTGGGTCTGCAATTCTTATCTTGTTCCCTTCCCTTCAGAGCTACCCGGTCTACTTATGCCCTCATTGACCTGGATATTGCTTCTTGCTTACTCAATTACAATTTATTCATCTCAGATCTCTGATGGTGTTGAAGACTAGGCTAATGGCAGATTTGTCAACTCACAAGAAGCAACCAATGCTTAGAATAAACTTGTCTGGGAGCTTATGATACTCCTTTCAAGTTTATTTGGACTAGAATAGACAAGAAAAGTTACGTTTATTATGTTCTAGATGTCACAAGGAATTAATTTTCTTTTTCTCATTGGTTACATTGTGAATTTTTAATAGTTTTATTACAATGATAAATTTTCTCTACTTACAATATTGAAAGATTTTATCAAGAAATAATTAATTTTTGAAAAGGTTTATCAGCAGAAATTTAGCTACTCATATGGCTTTTATTTTTCAGTCTGTTAATGAAATGTATATTATTGATTCATTGGCATATACTAAGCCAATCTTGCAGATATAAATGCCACTTGGCACAATATTCATTTTGCTACATTGATGTGTTCAATTTGCTAGTATTTATTGAGAATTTTTAAAAATCAGTGTCAACAGAGAAACTAGTCAGTAGTCTCTTGGGTTGCCTGTATGCTTAGTTACCGAGTCCATTGTCTATCAAAACATTTGCATTCCAAAATTTTACCATTCTTAGAAACTGAAGATTATGTAGACACAAATGGGTAAGAAATTGTATGTTTGAAAATATCCAAAAAGTAATCCAAAATATCCAAAAGTAAGATTTTCATACTCAGGATCAAACATTTCCTTGAACTCGAAGTTCTATGACAGATATATTTTTAACCAGCTCATTTTAAAAAGTGGAAAATGTACACTTAGGAGAGTGACTTGTTAAAATATAGATCTAGCAAAGGAAAGTGCTGAGCCTAAATGCATGCTATTGATCTGCCTAAGCCTCTGAGCTCTCTCTTCACCTATTCATGAAGACTGAGTGAGGACTTTATACTTTTAGAGAGAAGCATTAATTTTACACTTAGTTTTTTTCAGAATGCCTCTATTTTGGGTAGTTTATACATATTTCGAATAAGTACAGTGTTGACTTGAGGAGGGTAGTTGGAAGGGTTCAGGATACACTGTGTGTCTACTGTCATTTCCACATTTCATTTTCTAGCTCAACTATTATGTTTCTGACACAACCTAGATTAAGAAATTAATTACGGTCATGAAGGAACTTTAGGCCATCATAGGAAATGTGAGAGAAACACACACCGATGTGTAAAAGTTTATAAAACAAACAGATTTTGCAGTTACTTCTAGCTCATATTGAACTTATACATTATATATATTTAATATATATTTAACAGATATCTACTTGTTAACATATAAATTCTTATAGCTGGAATTTAAGTAGTAAAGTAAAAATCAACCAAAATTGTGTTCCAAGGAAATCAGGTAAGATGGTCAATTCCTAGTCAAGGACCTATTTGAAATTCTTACCTTCTGAGAAAGGACGAGTCAGTTTTATATTAAAATGTAGCCCCAACTAAGTCAGCCATGTTGCAGTGGAAGCCCATACATCCTAGAATACATTTGCAGTATAGATTGGCCTTGTTAGTGAAAAAAGACATAATTATTGAACAGGAAGGGGAAGGGAGGTAGATCTTGGAAACGTACACAGTAAAATGTACTCATCAAAAATTCTCATTTCTTATAAAGAAAAATCATCCAATAAAATAAATTTTTACTAAGTAAATAGAAAAAATGAAGGTGCATAGGTGTGCATTTGTATGAATATGTTTGTGTCCATAGTTTTTTTTTATATATATATATCATACATATATAATTATATATACTATAATATATAGGCTATATATTATATATAGGTTATATATATTATATATAGGTTGTATATTATATATAGGTTATATATATTAGAAATGATATATATACACATATATATGATTCATTCTCTAGCATCATCAAAAGCTTTCTTATAAAATATATAAAATATCCATATGTTTGAACTTGTTTTGTGGAACCTGTTATGTCACTAGAGTTATTAAAAACAAACTAAGGAAAATGTAGAGTTGGAGTCTTCTGTCCTGCTACCTGCATTACAGGTGACATTTCATACATAAGAATCTAGAGACTGACTTCAGAAAATTGAATCTTAAGTAAATTTTCTAAGGATGAAAACCTACAAAGAACAAATGAGACTGAAAAAAGCCAAAGTTTTGCTGCTACATTAGGTCACAGAAAGTGAGGAAATGGCACAAAATAATTTCATGGATACCCAATATGAGAGAAGAATGTCATGTGTGGCAAAGTCCACTTGAATCATGCCCAAGCCACAGGAAGAATACAGAAATCTTCCTAGCTTACTGGTTCTGCTTGGTAGAAAGATATGACATAATTCTATTTCTAAATGTATTCAAATATTTTTGCACATATACAATTGAATAAGGTTAAGTGTGTGTACTGGCTAGCTTTTGTCACCATGAAAAAATTAGGGAGGTATATAGCTTATAAAATAACTTTTATTTTCACCCAATTTCAAAGCTCTAATTCATGGTGTTTTGCCTTATTGCTATTGAATGGGAAGACAGTAAATTGTGATCAGATTGGAAAAACGAAGAAACAGTTTACCTAATCTTAATACCGGAAGCAAAAAGCAAAACAAAGAAGAAAAAGTCCCCAAAAACATTCAAGAGTCTATATCTGATAACACGACATTGTTTCACTAGCTTCAATCTTTTAAAGATTTTCCTACCTTCAAGAAGCACTATAATCTATGTCAAGACTGTAACACATGGACTTTGAGAAGACATTGACCATCCCTGCTTGAACAATATGTTGTTTGAACTGATTTGGTTGCTCTTTCTATCCTTAACTAGAAGTTAGTTTGAATTGCTAATATGGAAATACTAAATATAACATATAATGTCTACATATGTGTTTAGGTTTATAAGACATTCTAAGAATGTTGATAGACAATCTAAAATGCCATATATATATATATATATATATATATATATATATATATATATATATCCTTCCTTCTCTGAATGTACATATATCTACAGCAAGGATTTCCTGAATCTCAAAAAGTTCATGTTTGTTTCATTGATCCCCTCATTCTTATATTGCCAAATCCTAAAATTTCATTTCTTCCTTTTCCCCTCCTGAGACAGTGCCCTTCATGGTGATATAATTGTACAATCAAAAAATGCTTTAATATCTTCTGGCATCCTGTGATGGATATAAATGTTCAAAAGCTTTGATGAATTCTCAAAAGCAAGATTAGAGAACCAAGTTGCCAGAAGCTCTAAAATCATTTAAGTGCAAACTCTTTGTGAATTCAAACCATTTCTTTGAGGCAGCCATCATCCAAGACATATTCAGGTTAGGATTTCTTGACCAATCTTCAGCTACAATGTAAAGCCCAAAAATTTCAAAATGTTACTGTTCATTTGTGTATACACTCACAATCCCCATTTGGAGAATCTTTCAACTTTCCTATAATTTCCTTCTAGATACAATGATAATAATAATAATAATAATAATTATTATTATTATTATTATTATTATAAAAGGACTGCATCCTCTGGACATTTCAATGATGGTAACTTAGAGCTTGAGAAGGTTGATAACAGGAGAATTCCTCAGTTATGATATTTCAATGACCCAACAGACCTGGAATTCCTAGCCTCTTTTTAATTGCCTTTAATCACACAACCTAAACATACACAAACACACACAAACACACAGAAAACACACACAAGTTTTAACCATTCCTGGACATATTTCATAGGGAAATCCTTAAATCAAGTGTTTAGACCATTGGATAATCCCTCTTATCCCTGGAGTAGAGGTTTTCGTATTTGAAGTCTATTGTTATCATCTTTTCTGTTATTCTTTGGTTGAGCCACAAAGTCTTTTTTTATTGGTCTTCAAAATATAAGAACAAGAATTGGACAAATAGCCTAAATTTCTAGGATCTCACTGGGTTGAGTAAGTATTGTCAACAAAGGGTCAACATGGCTGTGCTTGAGGTGCACCACTCTCTATTCAATGAGCTAGATGCCCTGACTGCATACATTTCTTTTATTTACCTTCTACTGGTATTTGGTAGAGCCTCAAGTTTTATATTAGACCCTATAGTTCATACTGATATTTCTTTAAGAACATCCACATTGTTTTTTAATACAGTATTCACACATGCAGAACATCTTGTTATTCATTTATGACTAAGAATGTAATCTTTGATTGCATTCCAATTTTACCATCTTCAGGCTCTCCCACTTTCTGGAAGTGTAGACTTGGGAACATTATTTCCTTATCTACTACAATTTTCTCATGTGGCATGCTATATGAATTGTTCTAGACATTAATGTAAGGTAAGAATATCTGGTGGTATTTCATCTGTCTTTATGTGTAAACTCTTTGTGAATTCAAAGACTGTTTGAGGTGGCTGTGACATAAGACATAGATTAGGGAATATCTAAACTGACCTTCTGTAGAAAGCAAATCCTTAAATTTTAGACTTCTACTTGTCCTTTTTGCTTATATACAGAAAAGTGTGAGATTATTTTATATGTTCATATCTATTGCTGAATAAACAAAAATGTGATACAAGAAACAAATTCAATTTGGGAAAACCCAGTATTATGAATTGAAACTTTTCTGAACTAAAGAAACTATGCATCAGTAACTGTGAAAGACCCTTAAGATGTGTTCTATTGGAACAGTCGATCATACCATGGCTAAGAGACTGCATTAGGGTTTTATCATTTTTATTCCCGCACTCTATTCTAATACAGTAACAATTTAAAAACAAAAGCCATATCGGGGAAATTCTTACTAATAAATTTAGAATTTTAAACAACATCAAATAACACTCTTCCTCTTCTCTCTCTCTCTCTCTCTCTCTCTCTCTCTCTCTCTCTCTCTCTGATTATTCTTTGTACAGAGCATGGCTTATATGTTATGGTCATACAAATAGCACCATATTTGGTATTGGTAGAGAACCAATTAATTCATCATCATTTTCTTTGCAAAAAAATTAGACTTGGAAATTTTTTTCAGGAAATCACTAGTGTGGTAGCAATCTGTTAGAAACCTGTAGTCAGTAACATTTTTATCTGTCTTATCAACTGTATATCATACTTTCTTATGAATTCCCAACCTGTGAACCATGTTCAATTTCATTCTTTTTGAAGATAACAAGTATCTTTTCACATTTTTCCTGGACATGAAACTTCCATCTATTAACTGCGAATTTAACAAACTTTCTTATACTGGTCATAATTGTATACCATTTCCTCTATGAAGTTTTCAAAGTTTTCATCTTTGTTTACTCATGTTCTGTATCTCATTTCTCTACATTCAAACTGCATAGTACACCAAGAGACGTAAATATCTCCCATGCTCGTAGACTTTAAGGTGCACATAGTAAAATGTCCAACATACCAAAAGCAACCCACAGATTCAATGAAATACACTTCAAACTTTCAACACAATTATTCATGGACCTTGAAAGAAGAATTCTTAACTTGATATGAAAACAAAGAAATCCCAGAATAGCTGAAACCATCTCAACAATAAAGGAACTGTTAGAGTTTCCTTTTTTCCCCATTTGAATTGGCAATACAGTGCAACAGACAATTGATCAATTGAAAACCCAGACAAAATTTCAAATACTCATGGATACATGATTTTTGATAAGGAAACTAGAAATATATGCTGAATAAACATGAATATGTGGTGTTTGTTATCCTTTAATTTTAGGATGATAATAAATTACATAAATATGTTTCCTTCAGATAATATTTGACATACATGTAAATGGAACAAAGTAGATTGTTAATATCATCCCAGTATATATAAATATTTAATCCAGATTCATCACATTGTTCATCTGTAGTGAGGAAGGAAGTGATCAAGAATTGATATTAGAAGAGAGCATTGTATCTAAGGTGCTCATCAGTTGTAGAGTGATGTGGAAAGACTGGCATTCAGATAGGCTAGCAAAATTGGACTTAGCAGGAAACCAAAGCGAGCACAGGACACAATATAGGTCATAATAAAGAAATACTTAGGCTGTGGGGGCAGGAAAGAGTTCTTAGGACCACATATATCTTTAGTTTATATGAACATACTCATCTGCATATTTGGTGTTCCCATATCATCACACATAGTCTTCAGCATCAACTTACTCTTCTTTTTTTTTTTTTTTTTTATTAACTTGAGTATTTCTTATATACATTTCGAGTGTTATTCCCTTTCCCGGTTTCCGGGCAAACATCCCCCTCCCCCCTCCCCTTCCTTATGGGTGTTCCCCTCCCAACCCTCCCCCCATTGCCGCCCTCCCCCCATAGACTAGTTCACTGGGGGTTCAGTCTTAGCAGGACCCAGGGCTTCCCCTTCCACTGGTGCTCTTACTAGGATATTCATTGCTACCTATGGGGTCAGAGTCCAGGGTCAGTCCACGTATAGTCTTTAGGTAGTGGCTTATTCCCTGGAAGCTCTGGTTGCTTGGCATTGTTGTACTTTTGGGGTCTCGAGCCCCTTCAAGCTCTTCCAGTTCTTTCTCTGATTCCTTCAATAGGGGACCTATTCTCAGTTCAGTGGTTTGCTGCTGGCATTCGCCTCTGTATTTGCTGTATTCTGGCTGTGTCTCTCAGGAGCGATCTACATCCGGCTCCTGTCGGTCTGCACTTCTTTGCTTCATCCATCTAGTCCAACTTACTCTTCTTAAAAATCTAACTACAGTGCAACACCCTACGAAGTATTTTCTGTGATTTTTTTTATCTCTGTCATTTTGAATTCTGTATTTTCAGGAAGAATCACAAAGGGAGAATGAAATATTTTAATTTGACAATGTACCTCAGTGCAATGATGAGATATAAATAATATAACCAAATATAATTCTAAAAAATTAACACCTTTTTTTTACAGACATAGCAATAAAATGATTAAGAGAGAAAGGAGTCATTTTTTTTGCATGGTTGGAAAGACTTAGATACAATATATTATGAATATGGAGCCTACTAATGATGAGTTGAAATTGTTCTATGTACTGTACATCTTTGTAAGTCAGCATTATAACTGATGTTGGATTCTCAGTATAAGCACTCCTCGAGCAAGTATTAGTTTTGAAGCTGTGCTGGTGCCCTTTCTGTCAATCTGATTTAAACTAGAATCACCAGGAAGAGGAAATCCCATCTTAGGAATCATCTCTATTAGCCTGGCCTATTGGTTACATCTGTGGGACATGAACTTAATTGCTAATGGATATATTAGGATTCAGTCCACTGTGGGTGGTTCCATTTTTAAGCAGGTGAGATACCTGATTCCCAGTTTCTAGGTTGAGTTTATACGCTGACTTCACTCGGTGATGGATTTTTTTTAAACTGGAATTTTAAAATGAAATAAATCCTCCCCACTTTGAGTTTTTTGTCAGTACTTTTTTACAGGAGCAGAAAGCCAAATCATAACAGAAACTGGAACGATTTTATGTAGTCAGAATTAGTTATTCGAGTTGCCAAAAGACAAGACATTGTTTCAGATAAAAGAGGTAGTCACTGCTCTAGAGGATAAAAATATATGCCAGGGAGCCCAGGAAATGGCTCAATTCTAAGAGTTTAAAATGTCTTTTACACAAGAGTTGGGGGGAAAAACATTAGCACCAAGGGTTCTTGTCAGTGTTACCTGTTCTTGGAAACATTCCTTTTAGTTTGCTATGTTTGGCAACTGGATTCTCAGTATGCCTTATAATTCTGCTGTCTGTTATCAGTTTGTGACATCCATTAAATCTTGCTGTTCTTGAGTTTTAAGTGAGGATGAGGCCAAAGCTATCTCTCTACTAATAATTGGCAAAGACTTCTCATGTGAGCTGGTAGAGCATACTTTAGAATATGTTATTTATTTTTTGTCTATACTATTATAATGTTATCTCCAGAAATAGGCCTAATTTTTATTTATTGTATGTATCAACATGGTAAATTGTGCTAGAAACACATAATTGAATTGTTGCCTAAATTTGCCAATCATAAAGTTATTATCAGGGAGGTTATGCTTCTTCATATTAGAATAAAAGAGTCTATTTGATTTCAGTTGGGGAGAACTCAATCTAGACTGTATATAAATGGAAATAAATTAATTGTGATTGAGGAATTGAGTAACTTTGTCTTCAGGCGTCATCTAGTCTGTAAAGAATGCTGTTTATCTTTGTACTTTAATTTTCTCACTCTGGAGAAGAATTATGAAAGTGACAGGTGTCTGTAAGATTTGCATAAGATAATTCACTTTTACCTGACTCTAGTCATGCACTATATCTCAAGAAATATTCAACCTTTATGTTAGTTTTTTAATCTTTTTAGTTGGCATGCATTTGAAAATCAGTGTTATACATATTAATCCCAAGAATAAAAATAATTGACGATGCTGGCCTCTTGCTCTTCTTGCCTATTATTAAATATTGAAGGCAACCATGAAAGGTCACATGTAATGGGGTAATAAAATGTTAGGGTTTCACTCTCAGGCAATATCCCTTAAATTTAGTCATCAGATTAATTGCATCACTCATTTATTTTGGGTTGCTAAGGAAGATGACATTAGAGTTCAATAATGAATAATGTCTAGTGCCAGTACTGCTATTTATCATAACTTAATAGTGCAAGCTTGACTCATAATAGGAAGCCCGTTACATTAATGTTGTACGTAGTAAGTGTTCACTGGTTACATCAGGCTCAAAACTGAGATTTTGGAAGGTAGAGTATTAGAGAAAGTATTGTCCAAATGTAGAAGTTAGGTCTGGTTCTTCCTGAAAGCCCCTTGCTCCCAGAAATAAGTCTCAGACTTAAAATATATTTACAAATACCTTGGGAATATAGCTAAGCTGTTCTCTGACTAGATAGTTTAAAATAACCCATTTATTTTAATCTACAATATGCCACATGACTGTTTGCATGTGCTTAGGTATCATGCATCCATTTCCTCCCATCTTCCCAGGCAAATCTGCCATGCCTGACTCTATCCCAGAGTTCATTCCACCTTCTGGATATCCCATCTCCTATTTCTTTCCTAGGTCATAGGCCATCAGATTTATTATTGGCAGGTACCATATCCATACAGACATAAGATATTCTCTCCACACCAAAATAATGAGCATTAGAGATCTTAGCAAAAACAGACAAAGTATGTTTACAATATGTCCTCTTCGTCAATATTAATGATTAGATTTTTCTTTAATTCTAAGATCAAGAGTTGAATACTGAGTGTAATTCAGGATCTGGCTATGGTTAGCTTGTTTTATGACAATAGTGTTCAACTCATTGTTCAACTCAGAAACTGAAAAGGCTATGCAGTCTGATTTTCACCACAGCATAAAAAATAAAACAATACACAGGAGTAATTTGGCCAGCTTATCCTTATACATATATGCAATACATCAGCTTATCATGTTCTTTATTTTAAAGGTATGGACAAGTTTATCTGACAACTATCCAGGAGAAATAAAAAACACTGAAGATGAATGAACATACATATCTTAAATTTATTTAATTCTGTTTTCTTTTGACACCAGAATAACCAGACAAGCAGAGACTTTCCAGAAGAGTGTCTGATTTTCTCTAGGTTAGTCAATGATATGAATCAGGATTTTAATCAGCTGGAGACCTTGTGAATTACTTAGAAGATCAAATGGGAAAAACAGGTATAAAGAGCTTTCAGAGAAAGCCAATGAAGCCTTCTTGTTTGGGGCATAGATGTTCAGAATCTATATATAATTTTGGTAGACTTTTTTTCTATGACAAGTATAAAGTGTCCTTCCTGGTCTCTTTTGATTAATTTAGGTTGAAAGTCTAGTTTACTAGATAATAGAATGGTTACTCTAGCTTGCTTCTTGGGTTCATTTCCTTGAAAAACTATATTCCCGCCTTCGTTATAAGGCCATGTCAATTTTTATTGCTGAGGTGTGTTTCTTGTAGGAAGCAGAATGATGGATCCTGTTTTTGCATACTTTCTTTTAGTCTGTGTGTTCATATTGGGGAATAGAGACCATTGATGTTAAGAGATACTAATACATAGTGATGGGTATTCCTATTTGATTTTGTTGTATTTGTATATGTGCATGCAAGCTTGTACACACACACACACACACACACACGCATGTGCACTCACATTTTTGTTTTTGCTCCTGTTGAATTACTTAATTTCTGTGTTTTCTTGTATCCTCCTTGAGTTAGTATTTTCCTTCTACTATTTTTCTGTAGGACTGGACTTGCAGATAGATGTTGTTTGAATTTGAAATTTGAAATATCTTGTTTTCTATGTCCATGGGGATTGAGAATTTTGCTGGATATGGTAGTCTAGGTTCACATCTTTGATTTTTTAAAGGTTGCAAGAAGGTTTCAGGGTCTTCCAGCTTTGCCAACTTTAATACTTTCTCTGTTCTATAGACTTTGTGTTTTCATGATTATGTAGTGGGAGAATTTTCTTTTCTTGTCCAGTCTAATTGGTGCTCCATAAGCTCCTTGCATGTTTATAGGCATCTTTTTCCTTTAGGTTGGGAAAGCTTTCTTTGATTTGGTTGAGAATATTTTCTGAGCTTGGAGTTGGGATCTTTACCTTCTTCTATTCATATGCTTAGGTTCAGTCTTTTCATAGTATCCCAAATTTTCTGCATGTTTTATGTCAGGAATTTTTTAGATTTAACAATTTCTTTGAATGATCGATCAGTTTCTTCTTATGTATCTTCTACACCTCAGATTCTCTCTTTCACGTCCTATATTCTGTTAGTGATGCTTGTATCTGTTGTTCCTGATCTCCTTTTCAGGTTTTCCATCTCTAGGATTCCTCAGTTTGTGTCTCTTTATTGCTTCTATTTCCACTTTCAGGTCTCGCACAGTTTTATTTATGTCCTTCACCCATTTAATTGCCTTTCCTATATATTTATAAGGGATTTATTTGTTACCTCTTTAAAGATCTCTACCTGTCTGATTGTATGTTCCTGTATTTCTTTAAGGGATGTATTTCATTTCTCTTAAAAGCCTCTATCAACTTTATAGTATTGGATTTAAGGCCATTTTCTTGTGCTTCAACCGTGTTAGGCTGTGAGTGGCTTGCTCTAGTAGTGTAGCTGTGCTCTGAAGGTGTCATATTGCCCTGGCTTTTGCTGATTTTGTTCTGTTGAGGGCCTTAAGCTATCTGAAAGGCTTTGGTCCTAGAATGGTCTTGTTGTGGTTGATATTAGGAGGGGTGGTTATTTTCGATGGTTGTGGTATGTCAGACCTCTGATGCATATCCTTGTGTTGGTTGATTCTCAATCAGCAAGTCTGTATGATTCAGACTATATAGGTCTAATAAAGATGGGAGCAGAGGTGGGCAGAGAATAGAGATTTGCTGGGGTTAGTAGATGACTAAACACAACTTGTAATGCCCAAGAGGACTCAGAAGGGTAACTAACCTGACTGGTTTAGGATTGGAAGTTCTGATGAAGGTAGGCAGAGAGGTGTCAGAAAATGGAGTACTAGCAAGGATAGCAGGCTTCTCAGTACCAGGGTAAAATTTTGTTAATAAGAAAAATAGATCTGAATAGGTATCAATATTCCCATAGTGTGACTAAGAGTAGGTGCTTAGAGAAAATATATATTTAAATGTGATGTATACTTTCTTTCTCATCTGTTTTATTGAGAATTAGACAGGCTCTTTGTATGTAACCTGAACTTGTGACCACCTTGTCCAAGATTCCCAGGTGCTAAGGTTACAGATATGTGTCCCGATACCCAATTGATATTTGAAATCTTTAGGGTACTTTCCTTAGTTTTTCCACTATCATTAACATCTGTCTCTGCCATTACTGCAGGAAGGTCACCTAGACTGGAAAGGGATAGAAAAAAATGTACCCAGCAAATCAGAATGCCTTTCAGAACAGGCTTTGTAATGAGAACACAGAGCTCTGAGCTAGAGTATCAAGATTTCTAGATTCTGTTTTATTGCACTTGGTTATTTAAGAAGTTAGTGAAATCTAGGTTGACATTTGGGGAGTCTCTAAGACTGAAAGTCAGTATGACTCTCAGAGCATAATCTATTGTACTTCATGTATGTTTTTCTGATTATCAAACTGATTATACACAGCTGTCACACAAGATGAATACCAGCATCTGCTACACTGCATTTAATTTTTCGAAAAGGAAAGCCTTGTCTGCTGCAAGAGTATCAGGAATGAAAGTATTGAATACATAATTCTGGGAGGCAGAGCTGACCTTTGCTTCTCTAGCCTGAAGAGCACCTTTAATTGCATATCCAGCCAGCGATGGCCTACAAGTCAGCTTGGGGCTCCATAAACACAGCCTTTTGTGAATTTAATCTGCTGACTGGTACCAAGGTTTACAATGAGATTGGGATAATAAATACGGCTCCCTCCCCAGCCAACCATATGTTATCTATATTGGAGACAATATAGCCAGAGTGAGCATAGGCTGCTCATCTTCCCCGGAATCTTTCAAAGCATAGTTTATACATCTCCAAGTCTAGTATAGGATTTTCAGAAGGAACACAGAGAACACTTTTAAAAAGTTAAAATGTGATGCTTCCCTTGCAGCTAAAATGTGGACAAGTGACTTGTTTCTGCCAGCCATGCTGTCAAAAGCCATTAATTTGTACTCATAGGAAGATAGGTAGCAGAAACTGCATGGGCCCATGGCTTGTCCTATTGATTGAAGCTTCTAAGATGGTCCATGAAAATTAACATCTGAAATAGCCTTTGTATTGTTTCTCTTAAGTAAACTTATAGTCAAATGTCAGACCCGCACAAAAATTTTGTGAAATATATAGCAAGAGTATTAATCCCTACACATTATATACCACAGCTACTCTTCTGCCTAGAAAAAAAGAAATCCATCCTGAAATATGGAATTATAATAAAGGAACTAAGACTTCATATTGTACTATGATTTATATATTGTACTTCCATATATATGTTTATATGTATATGTGTATATATGTATATACATATTGATATAGAATATAGAATATACATGTATTCTTGAAGTGTTTACAGGGTAAAAGGCAGAGAAGAAAATGGAGGCAGAGAGGTAAGAGAAGTAGAAGGGGGAGGGGAATAAGATGAAGAGGTGGGCATGGGAGTTGAGGAGAGGAGAATAAAAGATAAATCATTCTTGCAGTAGAAAAGTTCAAACCAATTAATCAAAGGGAAGAAAGTACATTGACACAAGTTACTCTACTCAAGGTGATGGGCTTTTCTTAGGCCTAAGTGTACCTGCACCTTTATCTTGTTACAAATCTTTTTTCCCCTTCTCCTTTTATTTTTTAATCTTTATTTATTTATTTATTTATTTATTTATTTATTTATTTATTTATTTATTTTATTCTTCTTTTTTCTTACACTGTTGTTTCTGTCTCCGTCCCGCAGAAAGAAGCGACACCATGACATTCTTCTCAAAGCAGTTTATTCAGGAAAGTTTCTTTCTGCATGCAAGCAGCAATCTTTCTTTTCTTTTCTTCTCTCCTCTAAACCCCTGAACACACACTCCCTTATATCCTCCCTCAACCCCGCCTCCTTAGTCCAGTCTGTGTAATCTCAGTTCATAGGTCCACGTCACGTGGCCTGATCTTGCGTCATGTGCGCCTGTGCAGCTCTCACAATGGACGTGGCTAGTTTCAGGTGTGTGAGGAAGTCAGGTGCTAGTCATGAGACTTAGCCGCAGTCCCGGGCGCCATCTTGGGACTGCCGCCACACCTGCTCCCCACATCCTTTGTGATTGTATAGCTCAGAATGGCTCCCCACATTACACTCCAGATTTTATTCCCCTCCCAGTTCACCCTCCAACTGTTCCACACCCCATACCACCTCCCCCACCCTTGTCTCCAAGAGGCACTACCAGACTCCCGGAGGACTCCAGTCTCTTGAGGGTTAGGTACATCTTCTCTGACAGAACCCAGACCCAGCAATCCTCTACTGTGTATGTGTTGGGGGGCACATATCAGCCGGTGTGTGCTACCTGGTTGGTGATCCATTGTCTGAGAGATCCTGGGAGTCCAGGTTGGTCCTCCTACAGGGTTGCCCTACTCTTCAGGTCTTCCAGCTTTTTTGTATTTCAGTCACAGTGGTCAGCAGCTTCTGCTCATTGGTAGGCTGCAAATATCTACATCTGACTCTTTCAGTCGCTTGTTGGATCTTTCCGAAGGCAGTCATAATAGGTTACCATAGCTATGATCTCCACAGCAGGAAGACTCAACTGTCCTCACCCAGAGGATTAACCTTCACTCATGAATTTTTTTCCCAGGTACCAGACGATTTTGGCTTCACTAATATCGCAAGATATCTGTGAGCCACCGCAGTGTAGTAAAAAAAAAAGCAGGAAGTCAGCACTGGCTAGACTGGAACTTTTATTGCATAGGAGACAGAGTGTACAAGATTGCGTGGTTTCATATGGGACATTAAAACTCTCATTTTGTAACAACAACAAAAAAAGGTTTCAGGAGATCTAAGTGGGTAACAGACTGTAAGTGTACAGAGTACATGGCTAAGTTTTAAATACAGTCACTATGTGTCTAGGGGACACCCATTTGCCCTGATCATCATCACTTGAGGACCTGGTGCTGTTGTACTAGGAGTGTGAATACTTTTGGACATGAACCTACCGGGCAGACAAGGCCATATGATTGGGCTTCGTGTGTTATAGGCTATCCCCAATTCTTGTCTAATTAATTCCCTGCTACCTTGTTGCAGCTGACGTACTTCTCTGATCAAAGAGTGGCCCCCTACACCTTTCATACCACAATGAACTGTATCACCTCAAATTTTGAACCCAAGCATTTTTTCCTCCTTTAAGTTGCTTTCTGTCTACTATTTTTACCATAGATATGAGAAATATATAACAAGTGTCCTGCCAAATTTTACCCTTACAGCCATTGCTAAAACTTATTCTTTTAATAAGTGATTTAAAAAACCAGAAATGTACTTCAGAAGTGAGACAATTAGTTCTGATGATAATTGTTAATTATTAATGTGAGGGAATCTATTATAACCTAGGAGATGGAGCCCTGATCAGGACTGTGGAGGAATGTTTAGATTATGTTAATGATTGTGGGAAAAGCTGTCCACTGTTGATTGTAAGCAGTCCCAGGACTGGGAACCTGAGCCTCATAAAAGAAAAAAAGAAAGAAAACTTGAATAACAGCAAGCATGCACTCACCCAGTGTAATCAGTGCTTCAAGCCTCTGCAACCTTGCTTTCCCTCGCATGACGGAATAAACTTTTAAATATTAGGCAATTAAAACGTTTTCTCAAATTCTACTTTTGTCTGAGGATCTGATCACATTAACAAGAAAAGAGACATGAGGCATGTAATAAAATGGTTCAAGGCTGACCCCCTTTAAAGACATCTGCTTTAGGACTTAACAGTACTCCAGTCCTCACCACCACCTCCATGTACCCTGTGTTTCTGCGATGTTACAATAAATATGAAGCCACTGCTTCTCTCTTATTCTCTCCCGTGGCATTTTGAGTCCCTTACTCTTTACTATGAAAATGAGCACCTAAGGAAACAAGGATGATTTCTCAGAATAGATCTCTTTTTAAATAGCTGTAATTAGCACTAATTACCCTCCCAAGGCTTTCAAGGTTAAAGAAGTTATTACTGTTATTATTTTTATTATTTCTAACCACAACAAGAGCAAGATGGATCAGATTTACTCGAGAGAGCTTTATGTCTAGAAGTTGAAGACTGAGGTCGTTAAACATGTATGTATACAAATTTACTCAGACTTGTACAACTGCATACATGGGCCTGTGCATATGTATCAATCAGACCTTAATTATTGAAGAGGAGAGGGGTGCTGCAGGCCATCAAGTTACCTGCAACACTGTAATACTTACTCTAATTCATACTTTACAAACAAGCCTAAATATATCCTCCCTTGAGCAAAAACAGTAATTCAGCTCATGCTTGCAGAGGAACTCAAGGTAACATTTTCTTCTGAGGTTAGAAATTACGCCTAATATATGCTGTGTTTTTCTTTTGTAATGCTAATTAAGACAGAGACTAAAGGAGACAGCTGATTCCTGTTATATATTCTGAACCAACTGTGCCTATTTCCATAAAGTAAAAAATAGAATGATATAAGAAAAAAATTGAAAACAAATTTACTTTTCTTTATACAACTTCCCCTAACGTTTTTATTTGACACTTTTAAAGAGGAATTTTAATGATAATATTTAGTTAAAGGTTAATTACCAGGTTTATTTGCTAAGTAGTTACTTGAATTACTTGTGTATATATAATATTAATTTTTATGTGCCTGTATATATATTTTTTGCATTTTTTTGCCATTCTGTAGGTTGAATATTGACACTTGTTTATTATTATTTTTGTATCAAAGCTACTTGGTGTAACAGAGCTATTTGTATATTTCACATTCATTTCCTGTGTTTTATTGGCCATTCAAAATTATTTTGAGTGCCAATGTTGTGGTTTTCCCTCACATAATATTTCAGTAGTTTCCTCCTTATCATATGTTTAAGTATTTACTTCAATTTGCATTGAATTTTTAAATATGATATAATATAAATATCTAATGAGTAAATGTGCATGTCGTTTACATAATACCATCTATTCAAATGACAATCGTGTCCTATTGTTGTGATTGACATTGATGTAACTTGCGTAAAAATGGATAAAAGATTTGACTAGACTTGTCTCCATAGAAGAAAACATAATAATCAACTGGTCCATAACATCATTAATCAGCAGCAGCACTGAAAATTAAAAGCAACATGTATTAATACCTTAAACTCTTAAAATAGTTATTATCCACAAAATGAGTGATCATATTAGATAAAGATGAAATCCTTGCACCATTAGGAATGTTCACTAACACACGGTTGTGGAAAGCATTATGAAATTCCCTGCACAAAACTGAGATTAGACAGTAAGGTATTTAATAAGTTGCACACACATAAACACACGCATTCCTCCCACACACACTATGAAAGCGATATATTGATGTATCATCGTTCCCATAGTCACTGTAGATTATTCACATAATTGTGATGTGTAACATCTTGAGTGTCTAACAACAGACAAAGTAAATGTGGTTTATATCAGAGTTTAGATGTTATTCATAAATTATTTTAAAAAAAATCTTCCAGGTTGTAATCATGTAGGTGAACTCTAATACATTACTTTTAATAAAATAAACCAGGCATAGAAATACTAATACTTTTAAAATATGTAACTCGAAACAAATTTAACAAACAGCTATTAAATATGTAAAAAGATTTAAACTCATTGAAGTAAAGAACAATATGGTTGGTTGTTATCAGGGGCCACATTCAAAGATCCATTCAAAGCTGTGAAGACAGGGGACCACCAACATAGTCAAAGCTAAAGATTCCTTGTCTAATGCCTGACGTATTTTCAAGCCAATAAAGTTGACAGTATCTTTTAAGTATCACATTATGTGAATACACACACACACTCAGAAAAACCTGGCTTGGTAACTACAGACTGGAAAAAGAGGATCTCATTCATCTTGATAACTAAATAGAGCTGCAGTTGAAACAAACAAACATATCAAACTTGTTTTAATGTCTTACTGACCCCTATAAACTGGTAATACTGATTCCTATACATTGCAGTCACATAGATACTAAATTTCAAATGATTAGTTAAAGAGTTGATTTTTCACTTGCAAGGAACGATTTATCTCTCTTTGCATGGTGTGATAAAAACGGTTTTAATTAGGTAAAAATAGAATATTTAGCATAGTACTTCTATTTTTGTGACTTTAAACACATCACTACAATACTTTGAAAGGTTGTCCTCTCATTCTTCTTGTTCAAAACAGAGTGTAAGAATTAGATTAAATGATCTATTCCTTGCAAAACCTTGACATTCATCGGAGGGAATTTTGACATGCTACTATCATGCCATGGAACATAACATAGACAAGGAATTTCAGTCAGAGTATGACTTTAAATATTTTCACAAGTGCAATACTTGGGAATCCATCCCAGAACAAAGGACAGAGATTCTGGTTTTGTTGCAGAAACAGAACACAAAATAAAGCAACTCTCCTACACAGGTATATTCACCTCAGGGGATCCATGGAGGAGGGACCCAATAAATCACAGAGGATGACACCATTCATCTACGTGGCATATGGTAAGGAAGGCAACCTCTTCATCATGAACGTAGCAAAAAAAAATATTATTAAACTAAAGAAGAATTAAAACAAGACACATTTTTTAAAGCTTTTGCTCATGTTTGCAAAAGGTTATCTTTTTACCCAGGCCCCAGATATCTGAAAAAAAGATTGGAAAACTTTAGACGTGACTCCAGGGGTTCACTTAGAGCACATCACTTTCATTTGCAGCCTTGAGAGTAATGAAAAGCCATCAAGAAGAAGAATGCACTTCGAAAGACTGCCAGTTCTGTGGAAACCTTAGAGAGGAAGCACAGTGGTTCTGAAAAGAACACGTACGGAGAAACCAGCAAAGATATTAGGGGCAACAGAAACGTCCATGGCAGAGGGAAGGCTGCATTTACTTCCTACCAAGTCAAAAAGTTCACAAAAATAAATCCATCCTAGTCTTTGTGTACATGATGTACTAGTATACATACTGTCCTGTTCGTATTATAGAGAAAGATCGAGAATAAAAACAGTATTAAGTGTGGTTCTCTAAGATAGCAAACTGAAATTACTTTGAGATCTCATCTTACCCTCGTCAGAATTCTAAGGTTTATGAAGAGAAAGAGCAACAGGTTGCAGAAAAGAGGAGCATCTATTAACTCCTCCTGGTAGTGACACAACCTGACAGAGCCACTATGGGCGTCAGTATGGGTTTCCCTGACAGCTGAAAATAGATCTGCAGAGATGTTTGCAAATTCACGTTTGCTGCTATTCTCTTTGTAGTACACAGAAATAAGAAATAGCTTTGATGTCCATAAACTGATGACTTTATAGTGAAAATGTGGTTCATTTGCACGATGGAATACTATCCATTTATTATTAAAACAATTATACATTTTTTCAGGCAAATGGGTACAGCTGGAAATAGTCGTTCAGAGTAAAATAACCCAGATGCATAAAGACAACTGTTGTATATTTCCTCTTTTTTTTTATTAACTTGAGTATTTCTTATATACATTTCGAGTGTTATTCCCTTTCCCGGTATCCGGGCAAACATCCCCCTCCCCCCTCCCCTTCCTTATGGGTGTTCCCCTCCCAACCCTCCCCCCATTGCCGCCCTCCCCCCACCAGTCTAGTTCACTGGGGGTTCAGTCTTAGCAGGACCCAGGGCTTCCCCTTCCACTGGTGCTCTTACTAGGATATTCATTGCTACCTATGGGGTCAGAGTCCAGGGTCAGTCCATGTATAGTCTTTAGGTAGTGGCTTAGTCCCTGGAAGCTCTGGTTGCTTGGCATTGTTGTACATATGGGGTCTTGAGCCCCTTCAAGCTCTTCCAGTTCTTTCTCTGATTCCTTCAACGTATATTTCCTCTTATATATGAAGGCTAATTTTATGTTGTAGATATGTGAGTGAGTCATTTATAATTCCAACGGAGATTGGGTAACTAATAAGAGACTAGGTGTAAAAGGGTTGTCATCCAAGAAATAGAAAATAGAATACAGTGATATAAAGGAATAATGGTGAAATTAGAACAGGGTAATTAAAGGATATGGGCAATGGGAGGGAAAGCTAGTAACACACATAATATCTGAAAATACAAAGTTTAAAATGAGCTAGTTGACTTTTGTAAACCAAGTTCAGAGATACATTGATCCTTCTATGGGCCAGGGAAGTCAATGGGATACATTCACATCCTAGCACTCACCTTGAGAAGAAGCTGATAATGTAGGAGACGTGACAAGTGTTAACTGATGGGCCAGAAAAGAGGAAAGTCTGGCACCAACCTCAGAATTTTCACAGCAGCATGTTAGGGTGGTGATATTTGTAGAGTGTTTTTGCAGTGTACAGAAATTCACAATGCTGTCTTATCAATTGCCCTCTTACCCATTCCCTTGGATAAACACCTTAAACGGCATTACATAGGAACTCTTCTCAACCAGGCATCAAACATTAACTGACCCAAGGTAGTTCTTGAACCAAAGGGTTCTAAATAAAACATGTTTTCCCTGTAGAATGAAACACAAAGAATATGGCAGAAGGGAAATACATATTTTCAGAGAGGGAGAGGAAGAGGGAGAGGGAGAAGGCGAGGAAGAGGGAGAGGGAGAGGGAGAGGGAGAGTAAAATTTGGAGAAAATGGCATTTGACTTCCTGTCTCTGATTCCTGCCTTATGTAAGTTATATCAGTGTTCTATATCTTAGTAATAGTATCTATATATTTTAAAACATAATTTGTGTTTATTGCTATAACTACAAAAATGCTCAATTAATATAACTGAGTCAACCAACAATGTAGCATAAATTATTATAAGTAGTAATAGCATTTAAGGAACATACTAAGACATTCTCAAAAATAATTTTCATCCTAAGACAGTAAACTGTGGAATCTTGCCAAGATGTATAATAAGCAGACATCTGGACTAGGTAAATTGCATATAACTATGGAAGATTATTTTTCTGGTTTAATTAGATAAGTTTCATTCCATTCAGAATGCTGCTTTACAAAAATTTAGTATGTACTATATTTCATATTATCAAATTCCTCCCATTTCCTTACTTTGCTGAATTTGAATACATTATGAATATGCAATTTAAGAGCTCAAAAAAGATGAAGAAAAAGCAGTTGACACAATCTATCACCTTGCTCCAGCATAAGATTTGGTTTTAATTACACTAATTAGAGAAAAGACTCTAAAATCTGTGCATAATTTTTAAAAGGCTAGCAATGTAACTTTTTATGTTACTTATTCAACTACAAATCTGTGAATTCCCCATTGGAACTATTGTTAATTTATATGCTTCATTCTTACAAACTTAATGACTTACATTAGCTATTAGCACACACACACACACACACACACACACACACACACACACACACAAAGTCCTTTTTGGTGTGTGATTCACAGAGATTAAGCAAAGGATGCCCTATATAGACCACCAGTCCCCCCCACACACAGACATTATTTAATATAATAGTGTTCTGTGATTATTTATGTAAGAAATATTCCCTATTAGCTCAGGTATTTGAAGTCTTGCTCTCTAGATGGTGGCGCTATTTGTAGGAGATTATGAAATATTTAGCATATGTTTCCTTGCTGAAGGGAATGGGTAACATTTTGCAGGCATGTAATTCATAGAATCATCCACTTTAGTTTTCCCTCTTTGTTTCCTGTTTGCACTTGAGGATGGGAAGTTGAAACTCCCTGCTCTGATAACCCATCTCATGCCTCTGCTGCACTTTGCCTCTGGATCCATAAACACAAATAAGCCTTCTCTCATCAGTTTCTTTGGTAGCCACACTTTATTATAACAATAAAAAGAAACTAATAGAAGTTCTAAACACTGAGAATAGTGTTATCTATGCTTTCACTGTGAGTGGTTGGAGAAAAAGCCATAGCTCTTGTCCATGATGACTATGCCATCACATAAGATGATGATGTACACTACCCATGCTTTACTTTGAAATCATAATTGCCAATAATAAAAAATAATAGTAAAAACTAAATATGGTTGCATTTATTATATAAGAATGGCTGATGTTGTCTGCAATATAAATATATACATATAATATGTATATATATATACATATATTATCTGTGGTTAGATTAAAATACCTAATATATAAAATATGAAAAACAAATCTATAGCAGTGATCTCAACTCTAAGAATGCATTTTCTTCCCATAAATACTTGCAGATATCTCTGAAAAGTTTTTAGTTGTAGCTGAAGTCAAGAAATGCAGCTGGCATGCATAGATGATTTTCAATAACCCACATTACAGGACGATCTTGTATACTCTAGAAATTTTCCACTTAAAACTTTCTACATGCTTCAATCGAAGAATACTTACTAAAATGGTTCTCTGTACCCTGAAAGTACGTTATTTCTGTGGTTTTATCTTTTTTTTGTTGTTGTTGTTGTTCTTTTTTTCGGAGCTGGGGACCGAACCCAGGGCCTTGCGTTTCCTAGGTAAGCGCTCTACCACTGAGCTAAATCCCCAGCCCCCTCTGCGGTTTTATCTTAAGACTAGCTGAGAATCAAGGGTCCCATGTTACAGAAGCTAATTGAAAATTTCACACTTAGCAAACTACACTCCATAGATAAGTATATTGAAGACATAAGAACACCTCAAATAAATCAATTATGTTTTGATCAAGTTGGATTTCCGATGGTGGGATCGTTCTACCTCATTTGAGAATGAGATGGGGCGACAGACTCTTTATGTTCTTACTAAGCATTTAGTTATTTATTATATATACTAATCTATCAAGAGTGAATAGCTAGCTACAATCTATAATATAATCAACTTGATATCATATTTCAATAAAATATGATTGTAATTCAAATTATGTTTGTTCCCAAATAAAAGGTCATTTCATGCAATGGTGAAGGTCACATCAATGAAAAAGTTTCAGAATTCATAATCACTAATGCCCAGTGAAGTCTCCCAAATACTAATATCTCTCTCTCTCTCTCTCTCTCTCTCTCTCTCTCTCTCTCTCTCTCTCTTTCCCCCCCACACTTTTGTGTGTGTGTGTGTGTGTGTGTGTGTGTGTGTGTGTGTGTGTGTGTGTGTTTTGTGTACTGGAAACTGAATTGATGTCCTTTGGAAGAGTAGCAGGCACTTTTAATCATAGAATGCCCAAGAGAATCAATCATAAGCATTGCTTTTAATGGAAACTTCATATTAATAGTAGTCACTCCTTTGTTCAAATGGATCATTTCTGATTATTTTCAGCTGCTTTAGAAAATGTTAAGCAATGAATTCCATTGAAAATGTACTAAAAATGTGAACTGTCAAAAATTGAAAACAATTATTAGAACAATTGAAATACATTCTTTTAACACCCATTTATTTCTACATTTAATAGTAGCCATATTTGAATAAATTTGTTAATTAAATGACTACAATATAGTTGTGTTCTACCTTCTTACCCCTTGCATATGTTTGTGTGAATGTCATAGATCATATACAAGACACCATTTCCACATAGCATGTTCAATGCCTGCTATCAAATAACCATCCTAACCTTGTGCTTATCTTTCTTATTCCCCCTCCCTCATCTTCTAATCCCCATTTTGGCAGGATAGTTGTAGTTTTTAATTCACTTAAAGTAACTTTATTCCACTGTGTATGACATATTTATTTTTTAAATTTCTTTTTTTCCTTTTATTTTTTTATTCTCTCACACAGTATATCCCTATCACAGCCTCCAATTCCCTCTTAATCTCAGCTCTTCTCCCACCTGCTTTCTCCCCCAGATTTGCTGTGTCTTCTTACCATTCAGAAAAGCAGATCTCATAGCAATACTTCAACTGAACATGGCATGCCCACATTCATCGTTGTAGTTTTCACGACTAGACTTTCCAATATGGCTGACATTGCTACAGTTTTGCTAAAGGAAGTCTCAGGAAGCCTCGTGCTTCATTTTTTTACTTTAAATGTGGATGAAGATACTTAGAACATTGTTACAGACACTGAGCAACTGATGTATTTACCATTGGCAAACCAGGATTACAATGTGGACACACCTCTTAATTGTGTTAAATTCATGAATGTGAGCAGAGTTCTGCAGTCAACAGAGGATTCCATTGTCCTTGAACTACATCCATTTTTCCTTAGGGTAGCTTTAGTTACAGATTTTCATCAATTTAGAGTGTATTAGTTGGGTTTACATTTCTGTTTTAGTGTATTAGGGCCAAGGCAACTCTTATAAAGGAAAATACTTAATTTTATAGTCTGAGTCTGAGGCTGGCTTACAGATTCAGAGGTTCAGTCCATTATTGTCAAAGCTGGAGCATAGTAGCATAGAGGCAGGGGTGGCACAGGAGGAGCTGAGAATTCTATATCTTGACCCCAAGGAACCCAGGAGAAGACTTTCTCTTCCAGGCAGTTAGGAGAAGAGTCTCAAAGGACAACCCACAATGTAACACTTCCTCCAACAAGGCCACACCTCCTAAGATTAACACTTCCTGGGCCAAGCATATTCAAATCGCACATTATGTATTAAGAATTTCTCAAGGATAGTATTTAGATGTGTATTTGAAAACAATATTTTAAAATATGTTTGAGAGCCTTATCATAATATTTAGTATTCAATTTTCCATTAGTAGGGATAAGAGGACCTCTTCTACAGAGGATGATGATATGCAAGCAAAAGAGAGGAAATATGAGTTCCGTATCACTCATTTTGTGGCTTATAGGAAACGCAAGTTGCATGGTAAAATGGTTATGGTGAATGTGAGATACTGTAAATGTCAATAAAATTATAACAAGAAAATTTAATAATGAGGAAAAATAAGAAACCCTTCAGAGAGTGTTACATTCCAGCGGAGGCATTCTTAGTTTTGAAATGTGTTTGGTGTCAGCATGTGTACGTATGCATGCATGATTGTAGATGGCACTGAATATTGATTTTTGTCCATCCCTTTTTTCCCACTCTGTGGTGTCTTATGATTCAAACTCATGTTATTATCCAGAACGTACTTTTAGCATCTAAGCCATAGTGATGTCTGTTCCACGGCTAGGTTTCTAAAAGGCTTGTAACTTAAAAGCAGGGAGAAAAACTGTGATGAAGTGAACCAAGCAAGGTGACAGAGTTAGAACCCCTTTGAATTACTACATTACTGAATTACTACCCTTCACAGTTGACATGTAAATATATGGGTTCACACTTTAATTCAATCCAAAGGGATTCAGGAGGTTTTCAAGGCATCAATAATGATATTTCTACTATTCATTTTAATTTTAGATTTTATATAATGTATAGATACAGATGAAATTAGAACTCTATAGTTTAGTTTTACATTAGGACTATTGAGACATATCACAGGTAAATAAATGTTAATCCAGTTTATAAAGTAGCAGAGTTTAGGGAATACCCTATAACTTGTATTTTGCATTATATACTTTCTGTTTATTTATATTCAGGTAAGAGTTGTCCTTTATTTCTTTATCTCTGTCTCTCTGTCTCTCTGTCTCTGTCTCTCTCTGTCTCTGTATCTGTTTCTCTCTCTCTCTCTCTGTGTGTGTGTGTGTGTGTGTGTGTGTGTGTGTGTGGTGTGTGTGTGTGTGTGTTCGTATGTGTGTGACACAAAAGTAATAAAAAAGACAAGTGAGAAAAGGAGCCAATATCCTGGGCTATTATAAAATGCAACAGAAATGCTATTACTAATTTCTAAAGCAACTTATTGACAGAAAGTACTTTTTGATAATTTAATACAGCACAGTGTAATTTAATTATCATTTGAAAATGTAAAATTGACACTTTCTAAAATATTTTATAGTTCTAAACATTATTTAGTGTACAGTTAATCCACAGCTTCTCCCAATTAGACACTTTTAGATACACAAATGTAAGTTGATCATCCTTCCATAATCTGCTTTGCACCAAAATGTATCAATATGTAGAAGAAAAAGCAAGGAGTTCATACTTGTTTATTGTTTTGTCTGTGGGTTTCAATTATTCCATATATGTTGAAATGCATGTAGTTGGAAAATCTGTACATTTTTTCCGTAGCTTTGTTAGAAGTGCAAAGCCTTTCCTTTTCTCACGTGGCTTGTTACTCCAGCTAGATTTATATCTACCCCAGACAAGCTCCTAACTATGTGGTGTTCTGGGACTGTGTGATAGGGAATGGGAAAACACATGCTCACACAAACTCAGGGTGCTCACAAGCCACAAGTCTGAGCCATGTTTACTCATTAAATAGCTTAGCACAAATGCATGCCCAGATGCCATTACAGCGCAGTGAACAAGGGGTAGCTCTGGCCTGTTCCCTTGTGTCACTAAGTGCCCTGTGTCTTAAGAACAGTCTCAGTTATGATCAAATCAGGAGGGCTTGGCCATGTAATTGTCACGACTAATGCCAACACATACATCGAACTGTGAAAATATGCAAAACTCCACTTCTTAACATATGTTAACATGTAAGGTGAATACACAAATCGGATTTAATATAATGATATAAAATAATTTCTTCAACATTAACCATGGGTGTGACCATTACTTCAAGACAATAAAGAATATTTTCTTTTTGTAAAATATGTGTCTGTTTAGATTAAAATGTAATATTTAATCACTCATACCAATATATTTATGTACATAAGCATACAGTAATTTCAAAGAATATGTAACATGTCGGCTTCTATTTACAGTGGTTTGTCTTTTCATTTTATTTTGTTCTATAAAAGAGAAGCAACAAAATACATACAAACTTTCTAACAAATACTTTTACAAAAGTATAAAGAATTATAGGGAAGGATTGTGTTTATGTGTCAAAACATGAGATTAATCAATATTTTGTTTAGAAGGTAGCATGTAAATATTTTAGCTTAATTATTATTTACATATTAATTTTAATTTAGAATTAATCTATTTGTTCTGTTTTATATAAACCAGAGCTTTATATTTGATCTTTTAATATTGGATTTCAGTAACTCTAATTCTAATACACTCTGAAGCCTTAGTGTATGTAATATATATGATAATAAGCATATTAATTATATTATTCTAAATATAATATAGGGTATTTCCCTTCAAATATCAATTTTTTAATCTATACATGTATTCAGTTTAAATAATTTGATGGATTCATGTGCATTGTTTTCAGTTTCATTTTTGGTTTGTGTGTCTGTGACTGTGTGTGTGTGTGTGTGTGTGTAGAAGAGATAGGAAGTAGGAGAGGAAGAGGAGAAGGATTTTCTAAATTACCTCATTTATGCTACCTAAGAGAAGAATAGTAGGTGGTTGTCTGGAAAGATGGTGATGGGGAGAATATGTAACTCCTTATAAATCATAGAAAACAGAGCAGCTGAATTATTGAGGTGCTCTAGTTACTAAAGCTCATCATTCTTGTTCCTTGCGAAATCTCCAAAGCTCTATCTTAATGCAAAACATCATCCTACACGCTTAGAGCATTCTAAAAGGGTTTAAAGGCCCAATAAAATAGGATATGTCACTGACACAATCTGCAAAGGGTCCAGCAATGTAAAATAAATAAGTAGATAGATAGATAGATGATAGATAGATAGATAGATAGATAGATAGATAGATAGATAGATAGATAGATCTAACTTGGTCAAAGCCAAAGATTTTGAAATTTGAGCTTAGGTCTTCACTCGATAACATCATGTGGAATTCAGCCTTTGTCATGGTTTGGACAAGGCCTGAGGAGGCATGTAACACAGACGGAGGATGGGAGAGATGGTGTGAAGACTGGGAGCTGGGTTGAGCCTCTGATGTGGGAGCAAGGCACAGTAAATCCTTGCCCTTTTAACCTTATCCTTTCCTTCATGTTAATAACATGTTTATTAGAGATTTCGTATTATGATTTTCAAAAGGTCCATCATTGTCATAGAAATATTAAAAGAACTTAAGAGTCTTTTACCTGATTTGTAATTATGCTATTTTAATAAAACATACTTTTCTCTTAATTTTTTATTTTCAATACAGTTTTCTGTGAATGAGAGAAGAACAAATGGTTAACACATGATGACTATTGCTTTCGATTAAGATTACGAGAGACTGAAATGTATTCTTGTGAAGAATGAGGATCCTTCATTGTTATCCTACAAATATACTAAGTAGAAATAATGACGATCTTAATACACACATTTCTATATCTTCAAAAGACGTAAGACTACCTTTGTCATCTACTAATGAAGTTTTTCCTTACATTCATGATTCATTATTCTATCCCCAATGATTAAAAATTCTATATGGCCCAGCATAGGGGGATGCTAGAGTTGTGAGGCAGGAGGGGGAGGGGTTGGTGTTGGGGAAGCGCCCTCATAGAGGCAAAGGTCAGGGTACAGAGGGCAGATGACTGGGATGTGGGGTTTGTTGAGGGGTGACTGCAAAGAGGAATATCATGTGAGGTGTAAATGAATGTAATTAATTGAAAAAAGTGTACAAAATTTCTATGTGGACAAGTGTTTGATTTGTTCCTAGAAGTAGTTTTTAACATACAGTATGCCAATGACAAAAATGTGCAAAGCTTTCTGTCTCATTATTTCTTTTCCTATGCCTGTATCTTTCCTTTTTTTTAAAACAATGAGGGTCAGCACAGATTAGAAGACATACACATGTGAAGTCTCAGAAGGAAAACTGACCAAGTAAATGATGTCAGGCCTGGGACACCATCTGGATTCATGAATTTGATAAGCACTTTTGGTGGGCAAACGTTGCTTGATTTTTCCATAGTCATTATTATTCTATTGGGCCACCACTAACAGTTTGTCCATTTATAGGCATTATAGTTTTGGAGGGAGACACAGTGTTATAGGAGGAATAAGTACTTCAATATGTGTGAAGGCTATAGGCATACGGATCCAACATCCTTCTGATAGCTAATATCATTTACTTCCCAATATCTGCCATGTATGTCTTCCACTTCAAGGCAGAGCAAATTATTGTTACTAAAAGTAAATGAACAACTGGAATATGAAAACAATGGATCAAGACATTATTAACTGCAGTAACATTATTTTACAATAGTATTTCAGAACTTAAACATTATTTCTAATTACAACCTGTACTCATAGACCAATGTCTTCCTTTCCCTGAAGAAACCATTCTCTCCCTTAACTATAATTTTAGTCTCCATTTTTCTGAGTTTTTTTTGATCCCATAGATTAGTGACATCATACCATATTTCTCTCTTCTGCTTGTGATAACTAAAAATAGATTATAAACATGCATGCTGCAAAAACTAAAATAAATAAAAGTTTAGAATATATATTAAATGCATTAACTTTATTACTCTATTTGTGTACATATGCTGAAATAATACTTGGTAAACCATAGATATAAATAAATATTGTTGTCGATTAAAGGTAGTTTTGAATCTTGAATAAAAGAAAGGCATTAAAGTATGAAAACAGTTTTGTCTGGTAGTGTAAAAGAACACATGATCCTCAGTGGTATTCTAAGGATGCTAGCCAAGGTGTAAGTTCTGTGATTTCAGTCTGTGATTCCCAAAGTAAATGAGTAATTTTTAAGGCATGGTGGTTACTGGAACATTCATCTCTGGCCTCCTGTCAGCCTGGTAGATGGCTTAAGGTTTCCCCAAACCAGTAAAAAAATACACAGAGGACAAAAATACCTTTTAAAGGATTCTACTGCTCTCCTATGATTTCCTAGTTTCTTGATTTTCTAAACAATGCGTCCAAGTAAATAACTCCAAATTTATTTACTTTGTATTCTAAATAGTCTCACTGTCTACTTACGTACATTATGCATTTCTCGTAATTATACTGAATATTTAAATGAATTTTTGGAACATACTTTAAGCTTGCTTTCCTCAACAGGCTTCTGTTTCTCTGATTTCTCCATGTGACTTGGGTGATTTAATTATTGACACTGAATAACTCCATTCTAAACTGGGAACTTAGCGCAAGCAAATCAGAAAGCATTGACTTGTACCATATCAATTTTAAAAAATGCCTTCTCTCTTGCTTACTTTGCTTATTTACATGGCTATTTAGTTTTTTTTCACCCAGCTGTGTAAACATAAATACTAGAAAAGTTTTAAGAAATAATAATTTACTTAGTATCCTCTATATCTCTACACATATGCAATTTCTGTAATTATAACATTAGCCATTATTGATTTTCAATGTTTGTATAATATTTGTATAGTGTTTTCTGTTTTATGATACATTCAGTTCTATTTTCTATGAAATTATCTTCAAGTTATATTAAATATGAGCTGGTAATAAACATCACTCATTTATGTAATTAGACAAAGAAAAGATGTCACAGTTCAAGCGCCTTACAGGGGTCCTACTGCTTTCAAAGAGAAGGAGGAGGGAGCACAGAGTGGAGAGTCAGACCGCAGACAAGTATATCCATTCTTTTTCCCCAGAGACAGTTAATCTATGATCAAAGAAGACTAAAGAATATGTAAGGAAAGAAATGTTTTATTTTCCTCCTCAAATCAAAAGAAAGGAAAGGAAAGGAAAGGAGAAGAGAGGAGAGGAGAGGAGAGGAGAGGAGAGGAGAGGAGAGGAAAGGGGGAGAGGAGAGGAGAGGAGAGGAGAGGAGAGGAGGGGAGGGGAGGGGAGGGGAGGGGAGGGGAGAGGAGAGGAGAGGAGAGGAAAGGAAAGGAAAGGAAAGGAAAGGGGAGTTGCTTTTTAGCTTTTGCATTAAAACAACTCATCCACTGTCCTTTCAGAAAATTAATTTTGATGTTTTTTAGAGTGTGGCAGGGACTTAGGTATTCCAGGCTGGCTTCCAATGTGCAATGAGGCTAAGAATAACCTGAGACATTTTATCCTTCTGCATCTACCTAATTTGTGCTGGAATCACACACTTTCTTCTCATTTAGTTTTATGCAGTGTTGAGGATCAAAACCGAGGTTCCACGCATGTTAGGAAATCTGTTGACTAAGTAAACTGGAAAACTAGGATTATTTTATGTTATTATTAATGCACATCTCAAAATAGATTTATCTCAAAACAATTAATCTTGTCTGTATTATTGCTTCTGCTATGGATTTTAGGAAAGACAGCGAAGTATCCAAATATGAATATTTCTACACCGTGATCCCCATGCTCCTGAGTGTGCCGTCCCTGGTTGAGGAACAAGCAGAAGAAGTGTGAGCATGGAGCTGGCCTGCACTATGCCATCATGTAGCTTCAAATCTTCAAGCTGACTTTAGGACACAGCAGTTTCTAGTGGTTCTCACAGCAGAACAGTAAACCTGAATGTTATAAATAGGTTGTTTGGTCAAAATATTGACAACCTAATTGAAAAATATATATCCCACTGTTTCACTGTTTGCTAGGCTGTGAAATGAGACAGAAACCCCAAGGAATCACAGAAGGCTTCGTATGACCTGCCACTTTGACTTATGTAACTGCATTACCCCTGTGAATGAGAGGCCTTGCTTATTTTTAGTTTCTTATTTTCCCCCCATCAAATCGGTGTGTGAGGCAACTGTAAACAGCAAGTGTTGAGAGGACAGAAAAAGTTGTTAAAACTTTCTCACCTTGCCTTCATCTGAGTTCTTAAAGAGACAGAGAACTATTAAGGGATGCTATCTCCACTCCATCTCTCTGTGAATGAGAATAAAAAAAAATAAAATCATTCAGGCTGTGATCAAAATTGAGTTAGGGGGCTTGATAGGTTCCCACACTCAGCCATTCTGATTAAATCGTGATTAATTTACTCCCACATATATCCTGTAAAAGTAAATGGTATCTGTTGACCATTTTGTCTCGTGACCCTGAAATAGCTATATAGTACTCTTTCAGAAATGTTTCTTGAAGAGATTAAAACCTGAAAGATGGTGGATTGCTTCCCTTTTTTCATTGCCGTGACAGATCATCTAATAGAAACAAGTTAAGGAAATATTTACTCTGGCTCAAGGTTCAGGTGTCTCAGTCCATCATGGATGGTGAGGAATAGCATTTGGCAGCTGTTGGAGGAAGCGATTGACTGTGACAGGCTATATCCTGTTGGCAGTCAGAGTGAGGAATGCTGTCAGCTGCCTTCCACCATTTTGCTTCTTCTTCAGCCTTGGACCCCAGGCCATGAGAGGAGGATGCCCTTGCTCCCATTCAGGATTGGTCTTTGCATCTCAGTAATCACTTTAGGAATGCTGTCAACAAAGCGAAACAAAACCAAATACAACAGCAGAACAAATGTTGTGGGCCTTTAATGCCCTTCTCAATTCTTTTCTTTTTACTCTTAACAATGATTTTACTCATTAATTTTTATTAGTTCTTTGAGAATTTCAAAAATCATGGTTTGATCAGGACCAGTGTCCTTTACCTGAATTTTCACAGATCCATTCCAGTTTCCCATATATTCACTCCATATTCTGCTGTTTTCCCCAAAAGGCCTATTTGCTCTGTCCAAACGTTTGTGGATATAAGGCCTTCCACTGGAGCATGGTCAATTTACTAATGTCTGGGCATTTACAGAAAATGACTCTTCTCATGACAGCTAACAGTTGCCAGTAGCTTCACATGTAGGGGTAGGATATCCTGCCGAACTCCCATTTCTATGTTGAGATTTGCTCTGTCTTGGACTTGCATGTATCATATCATTTTTGAAAAAAACCAATGGTACTTTTCCTTCTAGGAATCATCCTGCATAAACCAGAACAACAACAAGGAGATGAGTTATATATGTTCTATTTAATGATAGAATCTTCAGTCTCTTGTTTTCTGTGCCTTAGCTAATTGTGTGTCCCTGTAAAAAACCACAGTCTACTATAAACAAAAGGTCTTCTGCTGAACGTCAAGAGATTCATTAATCTATGGCTATAAGAACACATCATTAAAAGCCAGTTAAATGATCTTTCTTCTCAGCAAAAATAATAGTAGTTGATTTTTCCTGAGGGCCTATGACATGAACATTTGGTATTGAGCTGGTAGAACTTTCCATAAGAAATTAGGTTGTGTGGCCTTGGTAGAAGAAGTATGTAGCCTGGGCAGGCTTTGGGGTTTTAAAAACCTATCTGATTCCCAGTGTTTTACCTTGTTACTGTGGCTCAAGATGTGAGTCCTCACCCATTCCTGCTACCAAGACTTTGCTTGGCTATAATATACTCCAACCTGAACCCACACATACAAGTTAAACACTTAGTTTTTATGGTGCTTTTGCCATGGTGTCTTAGTTACATAAAAGTTGCATAAAAGTAACTAAGACTGACACTAAACAAACGAACAAAAATAGAATAATTTACTAAAAGTTAGGAGACCTCTTATGCTGGATTGTTAATACTAGTATTGTAAAAATGGTCATCCTCTGTGGAGAAAGAGGAACACTCCTCCATTGTTGGTGGGATTGCAGACTGGTAAAACCATTCTGGAAATCAGTCTGGAGGTTCCTCAGAAAATTGGACATTGAACTGCCTGAGGATCCAGCTATACCTCTCTTGGGCATATACCCAAAAGATGCCTCAACATATAAAAGAGACACGTGCTCCACTATGTTCATCGCAGCCTTATTTATAATAGCCAGAAGCTGGAAAGAACCCAGATGCCCTTCAACAGAGGAATGGATACAGAAAATGTGGTACATCTACACAATGGAATATTACTCAGCTATCAAAAACAACGAGTTTATGAAATTCGTAGGCAAATGGTTGGAACTGGAAAATATCATCCTGAGTGAGCTAACCCAATCACAGAAAGACATACATGGTATGCACTCATTGATAAGTGGCTATTAGCCCAAATGCTTGAATTACCCTAGATCCCTAGAACAAACGAAACTCAAGACGGATGATCAAAATGTGAATGCTTCACTCCTTCTTTAAATGAGGAAAAAGAATACCCTTGGCAGGGAAGGGAGAGGCAAAGATTAAAACAGAGACTGAAGGAACACCCATTCAGAGCCTGCCCCACATGTGGCCCATACATATACAGCCACCCAATTAGACAAGATGGATGAAGCAAAGAAGTGCAGACCGACAGGAGCCGGATGTAGATCGCTCCTGAGAGACACAGCCAGAATACAGCAAATACAGAGGCGAATGCCAGCAGCAAACCACTGAACTGAGAATAGGTCCCCTGTTGAAGGAATCAGAGAAAGAACTGGAAGAGCTTGAAGGGGCTCGAGACCCCAAAAGTACAACAATGCCAAGCAACCAGAGCTTCCAGGGACTAAGCCACTACCTAAAGACTATACATGGACTGACCCTGGACTCTGACCCCATAGGTAGCAATGAATATCCTAGTAAGAGCACCAGTGGAAGGGGAAGCCCTGGGTCCTGCTAAGACTGAACCCCCAGTGAACTAGTCTATGGGGGGAGGGCGGCAATGTGGGGAGGGTTGGGAGGGGAACACCCATAAGGAAGGGGAGGGGGGAGGGGGATGTTTGCCCGGAAACCGGGAAAGGGAATAACACTCGAAATGTATATAAGAAATACTCAAGTTAATAAAAAAAAAATGGTCATCCTCCCAAAAGCAATCTACAGATATAATGTAATCCCCTTAAAAAGCACAATCCAACTCAGTAAACAATTTAAAATTGAAAAAAATCTAAGATTTATACTAGTATAGTATTTTTCACTAATTATTTTATAATGTGCTTTAACAAAACAAAAATTTACTATGCCAAATACAGAAATATACCTTAAAATGATGTCCTTGAAAAGCTATCTGGGAGTGCTAGGTTCCTATTATATGACTGGGAGCTTAGATGCATCAGATAGAAGTGGATAGAAAGTATAGTTAGAATAAGTCTATGTTATTAAAACAAAGGCATAACTAAAGTAAGTAAAGATGCATGCAATATTGGGACTTGGGCAATCTAAAGAGAAATTCCTATCTAATGGAAAAAACATTAACTCCCTTTTATCCTTTATAGAATTTTTTGATACACCCTTAGGCATCCCAAACAATGTAAGTAAACTTAGTTTGTAAAAGCTAACAGCCATGTTTGAAAATGATGTCTAATTGGGGGGCAAAGAAACTGATGGTTCAGAGAAAGGTTTGGCAGAACGAGTCAAAGATCAGATATGTCCAACTCTTATGAGAAGACAAGAAATGGAGACCAGTTCAGAGCAGCATAGGAAGAGGTGGGGGAGGCCAGTTGAGTACAGTGCAGTTCAGTTGAATGCCATTCATTCAGTTCAGTGCAGTTCAGTTTGAAACAGCTCACTTCATGGAGTTGAGAAGCAGTCTTTCCAAGCAGAGAAAGTCAGTCAGAAGCCTAGAGAAGTAAATTTAAATCATTCAGCTTGGAGAAGAGTTTCAGCCAGAACAGCTGATTTGGACCAGCCAGCTGGAGTTGAGAAAGAGATAAAAACTGTAAGTTTTTCAGTAGTAAATTTCAGAGGTTAAAACAAAATCTAGGCCTAGAGTTTTCATCAGAAGATGAAAGCTGAAGTCCTTATGGTCTGGGCTTGCAGAAGATTAGATTGTATGGAGGCTATTAGCTTCTACGCCCAGACCGAGGCTTAGCTAGAAACGCAATGGCCACAGGCCATGCCACATATTCATAAGCTTGGGTACAGTTCTCAACCCTTAACTTCTTCTGAGTAAATAAATGTGATGTTTACATTTACAGTGTTCAACATAATTCTATTATAGCCCATCTTCAGGGTTAACTGAGTACCATGTTGGCTTAGTTAGGATTCCCTAGAGTCACAGAACTTATAGGTAGTCTCTATATAGTAAGGGAATTTGTTGATGACTTACAATCTGTACTCCAACTCCCCAACAAGCTCAGCAGCAGCTATGAGTTCAAGGATCTAGCAGTTGGCCAATCCCAAAAGGCAGGCAGGAAAAGCAGAGAGAATCTTCCTTTTTCCAATGTCCTGTAGGTTTACAGCAGATGGTGTGTCCAAGATTAAAGATGTGTAACACCTTGCCTAGATCTGGGATTTGCTTTGTCCCAAATGACCTTGAATTCAGAGATCTCCTTGCCTTAGTCTCCTGGGATCTATAGAAACTATGCCTTAATATCTCCATGCCAACATCCAGGTCAGAAACTTGTATCTCCCAGCCTTAAGATCATGATCACAGGGGAACCTTCCAATTCTGGATTGTATTTCATTCCAGATATAGTCAAATTGACAACCAGGAATAGCCACTACACATGTCTAGGCCTCTGAATCTGATATTAGATGCCAGGAGACTCACCTCAGTTCCTGGGAGAAGTAGTCTAAAGTTGGTGATAGCTCCCATTGAGTACCCTCCCAAATAATGGAGTAGAGACAAGAGGAAAGGATAACAGAGATTTAAATAAGTAGAAGTAAAGGGATTCCATATGTTGGGGTGAGGTATCAAATTTGGCTTACCCGAAGAGATTAAAGAACTTTACCTTTGAGTCTTTTTCTGATGAAGTTTTTATTAAGATATAAGTGAAACTTGAATATATCCATGATGGCATGAGTCTTAAGCAAGAAACTTGCATCTCAATTTTCAGGGTCAAGTAAGGAAAAAAAATCTAAATGCTCTCTATTGAATTTAACTTGAGATCACTTACAGGCAATTTCACATGGCTGCAAACTCAGGATGGGTGTTGACCCTCCCTCAAGGTGGCTAGGCATATTGAATACTGTCAGTCTGAATTTTGACTTTTATTTGCTTTGGAGCAGGACGGAAGAGCCATGCCTATCATCGCTACACCAAATTCTTTGTCCATTTAAATGTCCCTGCTGATCTCCTTGTTCATTTTTAACTAAACATCAATAAGCAGTTTGATGATTGCTTTCTGACATGTTAGCATCTGATGATTTAAGCTGCTTATTAATAAATGTTTCCTCTACCAATCGCCCAAGTCTTTGCTATATCATCCATTCCCAGAGCCTCATCTAAGCAAGAAAGCCTATCGAACAGTTACTATCACACCCATTGAATAGTTGCTACCTTAAGCAGAAAGATGAGGGACCCAGGGAAGGTTGGAAGAAGAGGGAAAGAGTGAGAAAGATATCTACTATTTGTCTTCTCTCTAAAGGAAGAGAATCTGTGGCAGATATATGGCCATATAATGGAAGATATTGTAACAGGGTCAAAATAGTCCAAGGTTACTTCTAGGTAAAGGCACTGACACGTGAATAAAGAAAGCGAGCATATTTGAAGGCAGAGAAATTAAAAACAAAAACTAGTGCAAGTTGGCTGTGACAGAACACAAGAACATCTATCCCACATTCATTACAAGAAACATCTATACAGGGAGTCGTCTATAAACATTTTTCCCTGTTTTTTTTTTTTGCTTTTTATTTTTGTTTCTTTGTTTTATCGTTATTGTTATTGTTTAGTTTGTACATCTTTGAAATAAATGAAATTGGATTCCTTGCAAATATGTTTTATATGTCATACTTTTCATATGTGCAAACTAATTAAAATCCATTCTACCAACACCAAAACAAAAACAAAAGTAAAAGTTAATGAATAATTATTAGAACCATAATTTGTTTAAAGGAGGATATCATTAAATCATTCCTAGGAAGAAAACTAACACTCAACCAGTTTCACAAAATTACCAGAAAAATGTTTTAAAACTAAAAAAGAATAAAGAAGTAGAATAATAGAATAACCAATTAAACAATGAATTCAAATCTTCAAATGTTGGCAGGTGTGGGTGGCTATAAAAGACATACATTTACTTACATTTTTCCTTTCATTCAAGTAATTATGGGCAAAATATTTGGAAAAGATATTTTGTCTTTACTAAGTCTGTGCAGACATTTCCCTTGCTGTAGATAATTCCATAGGACAGTAAGTACACTGGCTACATGTTCTCAGTTATATAGAGAAGCTTTGCAGTAGGCAAGAGGGTATTTTTCAGTCATCTATAAATATACTTGAGCATACTTGGGGTTTGGTATATGTTGAGCGTGCTGGAAATAATTACCTTGAAAAATGTAGGAATAACTTACTTAACTGACACTTAGGTGTTAGAACTAGATTCTGGAACCAATTTTGTCTAAATACAATTTCATAGTATGTTTTTTGTCTCGTTTTAAATTTGTTTGTTTTGTTTTGTTTGTTTCTTGTCAAGCGATATTTACAGTGAACTCTTAAATTCCTCAAGGATAGAAGTCCTTATTAATGTAGGGTTTTAATCTCTTTAGTTCAGTTTCTTTCCCTGGATGTAACTACAATGTCCTCAGCCACATGAAACTTTTCTTGAAAGGGGGGGATTATAAGTAACCATATATCTTAGACGGTCGGTACAAAATCTTTCCCATTCAAATTAACTAAATACGGAATTTTGTTTCAAGCGAGTAAATCTCAGTCAAAAACAGATAGCAATCAAAAGAAATGTTCTCCTAAGCTTAAATCTTCCTTTTGAGTATTTGGTTTTCTCTCTCCCTGGATGCAACCATAGGAATACTGAGGGATATAGATCTTGTATTCAAAACTCAAGTATAAAATCAGTTTGTGTGCTTTATGGCTCTGTCAGAGGACTTGACTTCCACAAGTCATCCAAGAGCATCCCTCTTCCTCTTCTGGCATTCAAAGATGAAATTGCTCCCAAACCAACTCCTTGGTGTATGCTTGATTTTAAAAAACTCTTTCCTCAGCACCAGAGAAACCTAAATAGCATCAGATCATCATCCCTCTTTAGATCCTCCATTGATTTTTCCATTATTTTAAAAATTGGATTCAGTCTGTTGCCTGGCTTACAATACAGGATATTTTGGAACTTGAAGCTTTCCTGGTTCTCTTATCCTTTCCACATGTAGTTTCTAATGGATAGCATAATGATCTCTAATATTTAATTACTCATTCTTTTTGTTCTTACATTCTTACATTTGTTCTCACTCATTTTGTTCTTACTTCAGAGAAAATCTTAGTTTACTGTGACTTGTTCCTCTCCACTGATCTTCTTCCTTAAGACCTATTTTAAAGAGGCTACCCTTCACTAATGCTCATAAGTGTTCTTAAAATTCTGGTAAGGAAGGCATATCATAAAATGTGCTATTTTTCTCTTATTAAGCAAGCAGTCTAGTAGTATTAATGAAGATTTAAATTGCTTCACATCAAACTATAGGACTGCTATACATTCTCTATACTCTAGATAAAATATCTATGTATATATGTACTATGTATCTATCTATCCCTCTGTCTTGCTATCATTTATCTTTCTGTCTGCCCATCTTCTATCTATCCATCATTTTATACACACACACACATATAGATATATAGATATAGATATAGAATAGATCTAGATATATCCATAATATAGATAGATAGATATTTGGATTTCTAAATGCATGTTTAATATTTTTCAAATTTTTATATTTTTCAATGTTTATCCACCTTAGTCTCCTTTATTCCCCTCTTCCCTTACTCCATCTACTAGTTTCCTTATTTCCCATAGATTCCCATCTAATTTTATATCATGCATATTTCTACTTTATATCATACATATTTCATTGATAATTCACTGTGCACCTTTATGGGTATAGTGACCTTTCTGTAAATATGCATTGTATAGTGCTCAAATTAGACTCAGAAGCATATCAATGAGTGTTTACATTTACCTCTTATGTATTGATGAGGGTATTAACATTTATGGAATGCTAGACATGGCACCATATGTGATTAGTTTTGGAACATAAAAACAGGACCATGTGGATCTTTGTTAGTTCTAGGCACCCGGAAGCCTCAAAGTGGGACTCTTCCCATTAAATGCAAAGCAAAACAGAAAACAAACCATCTTACGGTGGGAGCAATTAAAGCATCCCTCTCCGTTTTGAGAGAAGTGATACATAGTTGTTTATTTTATTCTTTGTACTGCTTTTCAGCGTTACTCTTTCTATTACTGTGTTGTGGATTTGGTGTAATGCTTGTATTCTGTTAATTACATTCTCAAAAGTGCATGAGAATTCACATGCAAAGCCCTCTGATTAGTAAATAAAGTTGCTGGCAGCTATGGCTGGTGAGGGAGACAGGCAGGACTTCAGGTTTCGTGGGCAAGGAGACAGAGGGAGAAAGAAGAACTTATAACCACCATGCCAGGGAAAGGACTAAAGTCCAGGTCTGAGAGTTTTTTGTTTTGTTTTGTTTTTTGGACATTTTATGAATTTGCATTTCAAATGTTATCCTTTTCCCTGGTATTCCTTCCGGAAACCCCTTTTCCTATGCCTGCCTGCTTCTATGAGTCTATAAGGGTGCGCCCCTTCCCACCCATCCACTCCTACCCCACTGTCCTGGCATGCCCATACACTGGGGAATCAAACCTTCACAGGACCAAGGGCTTCTCCTGAGATTGATGCCAAACTATGCCAGCCTCTGCTACATATGCGGTTGGAGCCATGAGTCCTTTCATGCGTATTCTTTGGTTGGTGGTTCAGTCCCTGGGAGCTCTGGGTTGTTTGTATTGTTGGTTTGTATTGTTCTTCCTATGGGGTTGCAAACCCCTTCAGCTCCTTCAGTCCTTTCTCTAACTCCTCCGTTGGGAACCCCATGTTCAGTCCAATGATTGGCTCTGAGCATCCTCTTGTGTATTTGTCGGGAGCATACCAATCATTTAAGAGCCCAGGATCCTCCCCATTTGGGTTTGGGTAGCAATGATGAAATATAAATTTTGGTAAGTAACGACTCAGGAGAATTAGAGGGGAGGCATTAGCCACATGGAGGTTTGGGAGTGGCCCAGCCTTTGAGCTGTTTTAGACATATTAAAATGGAAGGCTGCAAATGTGTGTGTGTGTGTGTGTGTGTGTGTGTGTGTGTGTGTGTGTGTGTGTGTTTGTTTTATTCATGAACTCGAAAGCATTCAGGCAGGTAGCGAGGAATGAACTGCTGCCCCTAGGTTGATTTGAGGAGAGGTTAATTGGCAACTGCAACATCATTGCATATGTTAAAGATTCAAAAGGTGCTTAATATTACAAATTCATAAGGTCTTTAACAATTTGAATTTCATTTTCAAAACTTTATTGACAAATTATTTTATAAAATATATGCAGATCACTGTTTCCCCTCCCACGACTCCTCCCACATGGAAATACAGAAGCTCAGGTTGGCTAATGAAACTGTGATAAAACATTATTTATGGGATTCTGCTTCTCACTGTAATACTTTAACTACCGTTCTACCAGTCTTGTGCCCCCTTTTCTCTCTGCAGTTTCTTTCATACATTGGAAGAGACTAAACATTTTTTTTTCTCAGCAGTTATGAATAGCGTTTAAGAATATCAGACGTGGGGCATATTTGGTATTCAGTTTGATTTTTGATTCTTGATATAAACCTATTAGAGTATGAAATCATATAATGTACACTGTATTTTAAAGAGAAATTTCATACTTTAAAACCATCTCCATACATGTTTACATCATCGATGGCGTTAGCTTTTTATTTCTGTGCTCCCTGACAATGGCTCGATTGAATTCGTCGGTTATTGACAGTCTGGTTTTACAACATTTAAATGTTAAAAATAACATTTTAGATTGACTTTTCCAAAATATGCTGTGACGTTTTTATAAATTTATTCGACCATATATGAGAGAAAGTGAGGTGAGGTGTGCTATCCACATTTACTGGTATGTATGTATTTTACCACAATTTTAAAGTACATTTTCTTGGGCAAATTTATACAGAGAATTATGAGCTTTTAGTTACAAATTATATTAGTGTAATTATTTAAAGAAATGTTCCTATAATATAAATTTAAATAAAATATGATATATATATAGAGAGAATGATATTTAATTTTTCTGGCATCTTTCTATTCATTTTATTTACATATGAAAATTAACAAAATATTTTATGTAATGTAAATATGTATTGTAACATGTGTGTCTAAAAATCATCTCATGGCTTTATATTTTGCTGTATTTTATGTTATTAGGTCGATTCTCCTCTAAAAATTGTATATTCAATTATAGAAAGTATAGATTATTTACATGACTTAAATTTGTAATTATGGATATAACAAGCATACATGTCTATTTCTGGAAATTTCTGGTTTCTCAAACCGACTAAAATTCCTACATACATAATGTGAATTATTAGGTCAGGTTGTGCGAACAGTTTTGCAAACTTTTAATACATGTGTGCAACAGATTTGCAAAAGTGATATACCAATTTTCACTCCCTGGAGTAAGGTGGAAAGGAAATAGCTCACTGTAAGGGCCCAGCAGTAAGAAGGTTCTGTACAAAACAGAAAAACTAAAAATACTTGTTACTAATTAAAGAACAGGGTAAATGTCTTTCTATCCGTCCTAATTCAGGGGAATGTTTGTCCTTTGCTCTTGAACTTGTGTCACACTCAAGAGCCTATTTTAGGAGGGAACAATGGGATTCTGCCACGTGAACTTCTGGAGATAACGGTTTTAATGCTCTCACGGGGGGCATGTCCTCCGCTTTCTTTGAGTAAAATGAAAAACCGTAGATTCTAAAGCTATTTTCAAAGTTTACAGAGTTCTAGAAGTAAATGATAATTTTTCACCAGCTTTTTGCAGTTTGAGGGTTGTTGTATTTATGTGTTGTTGTTGTTGTTCATTACTGTTGATTTGTTTGTGTGTCTGGGTAGAACATCCCCAAATGACCTATGACAGTATCAGGAGAATTAAAATCTACGTTTGCTCATCAGTCACATTACAATTAAAGGCATCTCATGTGTAGTAAAACGCACCCAGGTATTTGATGATTTTATTGGATGTTACATTGTTTTAAACAATAGCCTGTTTTCAGCAAATAATAAATGTTCCCATATAATTGTGTACTTCACAAACATCTGAGTTTTATTCAGAATTACTAATCACGCTGAGCCTCAGAATTTCCAGTAGTTGGGGAAGGGGAAATAGTGATTAGAATATATTGTACGAAACATTTTGTCAATAAAATTTTTGACTATACATGGACTGACCCTGGGCTCCAACCTCATAGGTAGCAATGAATAGCCTAGTAAGAGCACCAGTGGAAGGGGAAGCCCTTGGTCCTGCCAAGACTGAACCCCCAGTGAATGTGATTGTTGGGGGGAGGGCGGTAATGGGGGGAGGATGGGGAGGGGAACACCCATAGAGAAGGGGAGGGGGAGGGGTTAGGGGGATGTTGGCCAGAAAACCGGGAAAAAGAATAACAATCAAAATGTAAATAAGAAATACTCAAGTTAATAAAGATAAAAAAATTTGAAAATCAAAAAAAATGTTTAATTCACATGAACAATGATTTTATGAAATGTACATATTAAGAAGCTCTGAGAATCTTTGAAATGTCCAGTAATATTAAGAAAATAAGCCATTTTATAAGATTTCACTGAGACTGGGAGAAAATGTTACGGAGAAATTTTAGGAGTCCCTTGGATTGACAGCATGCCTACTTCTCTTCCCTGTGCAGAAAGGAGCTCTGGATTTTCTACACAGTCATATTAATATGTGGTTTTAATGTTCAACTAAATTAGAACCTGAATTTGATGAAACTGCTGGCTTGTCCAGAACAGCTTTATGCTGCAGATGTAAAAAATGATAGTCAGTGGAATGCTGGGAAACCCTGCTACTTAAGGTCCCAGTCTACCATGCCCAGATAGTTCCTCTGAGCTCAGTGCAAAATGGAGAACTCCATTTGCCAAAAGGCCTTCCCTTCTCTGACCTCGCCTGGTTAGCCTGACCCACCACACCCTGACCTGCAGAAATGTCAAATAGTTCTTGGCAGAAAAACAAGGTCAACTTTCTGAACCAGTCCAGCAAATACCTAACACTTCTGGGATGCCCCTCCATACGAATAAGGCGTTCACAGTATTTTAGTCAACGATTTTACATTTACCCTGAAAATTCCTTCCAACTCTCCAAGGTTCATATACGGACATGGCTCTCCCCAGTTAAACTGTATGCAAACAAGCCCACTCTGAAAATAAAAAAAAAAGTGTGCTTACAAGTCAAGATCTTCTAAGATAGCCGTTTCATTAAAATCTTCAAGAAACACCTCCCCCTGTTTCTCTCATAACTCCCAGTGAGACTTGGATCCTGAAGACCTCACCTGCTATAGATTCTGTTTCATGCTTCAATCATGGTGTACAGCAGGGCCTGGACACCAGAAGAAACAGAGCTTGTCCCTAAGAAACACAGTGGAGATTCAGGGTAAAGACAATATAATCATAACACTGATCTTCCTAGCCACTTTAGTATCACATCCCTTGTGATCTTTACTCTGGAATTATGCTCTATATCTTCTTCTATATATGTGTCCATACGTTTACAAGTTTCTCCTCTCCATCTTATTCCCCTGGTCAACAATGATCATCATTTTTCTTCCAAACTGTTTTATTCTCTCCTTTTTCATGCTGAGCACATGAGGAGCGTCATCCTGCTTTTTAAAATCTTCATTCGCCCTTTGCCACCGATAAGACCAAAGATCGCAGGGGGAACGACTTTCACTGGACAGGGATTCAGAGTAGATAGTAGTTAGGTAAATGGAAAGAATGCAAGCAGTTATGTTCATTTTAGCAAGATGACTTTAAGAATCCCATGCCTAAGGCATATTTGAAGAGGGAAGACCCTCAGCTCTACTTAATGATTTCAAGCTGAATATTAACACGAATTACTCTCTGAATCCTAACTAGAGGTGTCTTCTAAGCAACTCTTGTCACCTCAGCTGGAAGAGTCTCACTCTCTGGACTTCTTTTCCATGAAGACCTTGAAAGCATGAACTTAAACCCATCTTCCCTTAAGTGCTTCATCTGGGTAAGTTGTTACGGGAATGAGAAAGTAACTATTGTAATCTAAAATATCCCTTACTGATTACACAGATGATTCAATAATTAAGAACATTTACTTAAGTTCTTGGACAGTACTTGGGTTCATTTCCCAGCACCCACGAGTCTGGTTTACATGGGCGCCTCTCTCTCTCTCTCTCTCTCTCTCTCTCTCTCTCTCTCTCTCTCTCTCTCTCTTTTTCTCTCACTCTCTCTCTCGTGCATGCATGTAATGTGTGTGTACATGCACATGGCTTACATACACACATACATACCCATAAATAAATGAAAACTTTAAAATTTTAATAGGACAATGTATAGTACTAGACATTGTGAGCTATGAAAGAAAAGACCCCAGAAGAATTTGGAGGCCAATGTACAGTAGGGAGCTAGCTTCAACACATATACACCCATGAAGGGTTCAGAATGCAATTCACACATGTCTTTTAAGACAAACTGTGGCCATCAAAAAATAAAAATATGCAAACTATTTTCTAGTCACAATTTCTCACCTTGAAGCCTCTCAAATGTTGATTCTTATTCTCCTTTGGTTTCTTCTCTACATTTCCTGCCATGGATTTTCTGAGTTCACTCTATTAGGTAAAAACGGGCTTTTTACTTCTAATGCACATTTCCTGCCATATAATTGAAACCAGATCCACCTTTATACTTCTAGAATTGGCAGGACAGAGTCTTTCTGTTGTATAGTACGTTTTTTTTTTCAAGAAAATATACTGGTTTGGCATTATTTGATATGTTTTTCTCAGTATGTAGATTGAACCCTGGGCTTTCTGCACATTACATTTCTTTCAATATTGCCCAGCTCCAGTTTTGTTTTTCTTTCTTCTTGTACTCTTTTAGGAGAACCCCTCTCCTATATATGAAGAATCACATAAAACCTACTGCTTAATTTTTTTTGCAGTTCATGTTTCCAGTATGTATAATTTAATGTTTCTTCTTATTTAAATAATTTTGTCTCAGAGAGGTTTTTTTTACAAGTAATTTGTCCTTCCTTGCCCCAATGTTTCTTTTCATAACCCACTTTCCTGGTCTCAAGTGATTTAATATTTTAAGTGGGCATTGAAACACTCTGTCAAATCCATTTGTTAAACCTTTATTAAGTTTAACACTACAATCTCCTAAGTTTGGCTTGGTCAATCTATCAATTTAAGGCTCATTAAGATAAGAAATGACAAAGCTGGAAGCAAGTGCCTGTCTTTTCTTGAAAATGCTTCCGAAATTAAGCACTCAGCTATTTCCTTATTGCATGATGTTTTGGAAACGACAGGCAAGTAAGTCTGGAGCATCAGAGTCATCAAAAATATTGCTGACATCGCAAATGGAACAATGAGTACCAGAAACATAGGACAACGTACAGGAGCCAGGAAGATCTGGGGAGAGGGCTGGAGGGAATGCCCCATTCCACAACTAGAGGTTTCTCATTTGTGGGTCTTTTTGTTGGGGAAAAGGAACACCAGAACACGGTTGCCTTATAAAGATGTCTCCATTTCTTTTTTCTCAGTCTTGTCTATTTGCTTGTGAATGTCCTACCAAAGGAAAAAGGAAATATGGGATAAAGGAAAGTAAAAGAGAAAGAAAGAAAGAAAGAAAGAAAGAAAGAAAGAAAGAAAGAAAGAAAGAAGGAAGGAAGGAAGGAAGGAAGGAAGGAAAGAAAGAAAGAAAGAAAGAAAGAAAGAAAGAAAGAAAGAAAGGAAGAAATCTAACTCCAAGTACTTTTCTTTTTTGGTTTTCTGTTGTTGTTTTGTTTTTGTTTTTGTGTTACTCGTAATGGTTTAAATAAACAGAACTTATTAAAACAAATAATAAAACCTGAAGGTTAGGGATAATTCTGTCCACACAATATCAACAATTCATGAAGTGTTGTGTGTAATTTGGACCCAGATACTGAGAAATAACCTTGGATCCAACTACAAACAATCAAATTTTAGTTCTCCTACTGCTTCTGGAGGTACCATGTTGAGTACATTGCACTGAGGTATTAAAGGTAGAGTTATTCGTTCATAATTTCCATTCGCCTTTAATTGGGACTAAGCAAGACCGATCATGTTGGCGCCACACATCAGCTGAGCAGGTCCTCAAGCATTTGCCAATGAGCTCTGACCTATTGTGACCACAGCAGTAGGGAGGCTAAAGCATAAGGGTCAAAAATTCCAAATTATGTGGGAATGTGGGAATTCGTTTAATTAAGAAATAATGTAAATTTAAAAATGAGTAGGATGTGTCAGAAATTATAGATGGAGTTTTTTTTTAAACCTGAGGAGTTTTTTTGTAGTAATTGCAAATAGAAGGTTGTCTAGAGAGAATGGGGTATGCATTATGAAGGGTATAACTTAATGTTACAGACTCTGGAAATAGGGTACAAAACATTTCCATAATGACTGGAATTACTTTGGTCAATATTTCCCACAATGAATACTATCTATTATACATAATAGAGAGGAGAGGGGGAGGATGGGGAGGAGGAGGAGGAGGGGAAGTGGAGAGGGAGAGAGATTTGAACTGGAATTTTCAATGACATTCATATTCTTCTAATCACTAATGTCAATATTTTCATTCTTCCTGGTTGTTTTAATTTCTTTAATATGTTGTTCTAGATGAATTTATTTTATAAAGCTTCTCAGTCTTTCTCATTAACAATGATGACAAGTCAAATGTGTTCTCAACAAAGTAACTCTAAAAATCATGTAGCACCAGGAAGAAAGGAGGGAGTGGACAGTCTAATGCAACACTTACATAGTAAAATAGGGCTCAATCCCATTAGTTTTTATCACAAAACTCAAGAATCTTCCTTTCAGACATGGTGTTTGGAAACTGGTGCCCATAAAGACTTCTGACACCCTGGTGGGCGACAAAGTAAATGATTATTTCAGTCTTTGTTTTTTGTGAACAACACATTGTATCCTCTATACTTGTTACAAGGGAGTCTTAGTCTCTACTCCAACTTCTATTAACATATTTGTATCCACTACTCCATTTCAGAGTTGTCCCTTTTACATTCTCCTTGATGTTCTGACTGGGCATAGTTTTACTCCTTGAAATTGTGTTCTCAGGCATCAAAAGGGACACTAGCCATCATCTTTGGCCTAATATTAGCAGAGTTTATTTTAAACCTCCCTGTGCTGAGATCAATATATTGTGTGTTTCATCTAGTTACTTGTTTCACTTTAACAAAAAAGGTTTTTTTTAACAAAAAAAAAACAATTTTACTTTATTCATACACAGTGATACATATTAGAAATCCATCTGGGTTTTCAGTTTCCTATTAGACTCTATAAAACTAGGCCCTATGTGTGCATAGAACTGGCAACATCTAATTGGTAACTTTCTACTCTTCAGTGTGTGGGCTAGCTCCTTTTTCTAATTATGATGACTACAGACTTCTATCATCTATATTTTCAATCTCTCTTCTATCAATTCTACAGTTCTCAGTCAATATTGTGAATTAGTTTGTTGTTGTTTGTTTGTTTTTATTTGTTTTTGTTGTTGTTGGGTATTTTGTTGCTGTTAAAGCTATGACAAAACACTCTAGACTTTATCTTTTTCTCCAAATTCTTAGTTTTCTTTATAACCTCAAACTACTCTTCTTCCTCCTTTTTATCCTCTTCCTCTTCCTCTTGTATTTTTTCTCTTTCTCTTGATTTATCCTGATGACACATACTTAAACATTTCCATTGCTGGAAATTATATTTTGGAAATGTTACTCTTGCTAACTTGCTTGTAGCTAACATTATAACACTTCAAAACCATCACAGGAGACTTAGGATAATGAATTTTATTTTCTAAATTTCCTGTGTATGAAAGAGAATTAAAACTATTTTACCTTTGTGAACTTTTGCAAATGTGGACATTAATATTGAATACACTCTGTAGAAGCAAAAGTTTGCCTAAATATTCCTAATTTTTTTCTACCTTTAAAATCTATGGAAATCAAGTCAGGTAAGTACCAAGTAAGAGACCTGACTCCATGTATGGCAAACACTTAAATAAATGATTGCCAGATTCATTTAAAGGTTTATTATTATTTTGATATTCACATGTAACTTCGCATTTTAATTCTGAAAACCCTTCCTTCTTCTAGAAAGCGTTATGGAATTGTAGCCACTTTTGAAAAATAAGGTCTCATAATGTGACTGCTTGGTATTCATTTTTTCCATAATCTCTTTTTCTCTTGAGTAAGCAAGAAAGAAGTTCTCTTAGAAATAGAACGGGGGTTTGCACGGATTCAGATTCCTGAATGTGAATCTGTAGCACTCATTCTCAATAGAACTAAAACAATCTCTTAACTATCCATTTCTTTTCAGTTTACAGAGAGTTTCATCCTAGTCTCTGAGTTGAGATAAAAGACACTGACCCCCACTTGCACCCTTTGATTGTCCTTTTAAATCATTTGTGTATCACTTGAGAAGGCAATTACCAGAGCAATGTATCCAACATACCAGATACCACATTGACTGCAAACTGAAAACTATGTGAATGCAAATTTTATTTCTTTTTTTTTTTTGTTTTTTTTTATTAACTTGAGTATTTCTTATATACATTTCGAGTGTTATTCCCTTTCCCGGTTTCCGGGCAAACATCCCCCTCCCCCTCCCCTTCCTTATGGGTGTTCCCCTCCCAACCCTCCCCACATTGCCGCCCTCCCCCCATAGACTAGTTCACTGGGGGTTCAGTCTTAGCAGGACCCAGGGCTTCCCCTTCCACTGGTGCTCTTACTAGGATATTCATTGCTACCTATGGGGTCAGAGTCCAGGGTCAGTCCATGTATAATCTTTAGGTAGTGGCTTAGTCCCTGGAAGCTCTGGTTGCTTGGCATTGTTGTACTTTTGGGGTCTCGAGCCCCTTCAAGCTCTTCCAGTTCTTTCTCTGATTCCTTCAATAGGGGACCTATTCTCAGTTCAGTGGTTTGCTGCTGGCATTCGCCTCTGTATTTGCTGTATTCTGGCTGTGTCTCTCAGGAGCGATCTACATCCGGCTCCTGTCGGTCTGCACTTCTTTGCTTCATCCATCTTGTCTAATTGGGTGGCTGTATATGTATGGGCCACATGTGGGGCAGGCTCTGAATGGGTGTTCCTTCAGTCTCTGTTTTAATCTTTGCCTCTCCCTTCCCTGCCAAGGGTATTCTTTTTCCTCATTTAAAGAAGGAGTGAAGCATTCACATTTTGATCATCCGTCTTGAGTTTCGTTTGTTCTAGGGATCTAGGGTAATTCAAGCATTTGGGCTAATAGCCACTTATCAATGAGTGCATACCATGTATGTCTTTCTGTGATTGGGTTAGCTCACTCAGGATGATATTTTCCAGTTCCAACCATTTGCCTACGAATTTCATAAAGTCGTTGTTTTTGATAGCTGAGTAATATTCCATTGTGTAGATGTACCACATTTTCTGTATCCATTCCTCTGTTGAAGGGCATCTGGGTTCTTTCCAGCTTCTGGCTATTATAAATAAGGCTGCGATGAACATAGTGGAGCACGTGTCTCTTTTATATGTTGAGGCATCTTTTGGGTATATGCCCAAGAGAGGTATAGCTGGATCCTCAGGCAGTTCAATGTCCAATTTTCTGAGGAACCTCCAGACTGATTTCCAGAATGGTTTTACCAGTCTGCAATCCCACCAACAATGGAGGAGTGTTCCTCTTTCTCCACATCCTCGCCAGCATCTGCTGTCACCTGAGTTTTTGATCTTAGCCAATCGCACTGGTGTGAGGTGAAATCTCAGGGTTGTTTTGATTTGCATTTCCCTTATGACTAAAGATGTTGAACATTTCTTTAGGTGTTTCTCAGCCATTCGGCATTCCTCAGCTGTGAATTCTTTGTTTAGCTCTGAACCCCATTTTTTAATAGGGTTATTTGTTTCCCTGCGGTCTAACTTCTTGAGTTCTTTGTATATTTTGGATATAAGGCCTCTATCTGTTGTAGGATTGGTAAAGATCTTTTCCCAATCTGTTGGTTGCCGTTTTGTCCTAACCACAGTGTCCTTTGCCTTACAGAAGCTTTGCAGTTTTATGAGATCCCATTTGTCGATTCTTGATCTTAGAGCATAAGCCATTGGTGTTTTGTTCAGGAAATTTTTTCCAGTACCCATGTGTTCCAGATGTTTCCCTAGTTTTTCTTCTATTAGTTTGAGTGTGTCTGGTTTGATGTGGAGGTCCTTGATCCACTTGGACTTAAGCTTGTACAGGGTGATAAGCATGGATCGATCTGCATTCTTCTACATGTTGCCCTCCAGTTGAACCAGCACCATTTGCTGAAAATGCTATCTTTTTTCCATTTGATGGTTTTGGCTCCTTTGTCAAAAATCAAGTGACCATAGGTGTGTGGGTTCATTTCTGGGTCTTCAATTCTATTCCATTGGTCTATCTGTCTGTCTCTGTCCCAATACCATGCAGTTTTTATCACTATTGCTCTGTAATACTGCTTGAGTTCAGGGATAGTGATTCCCCCTGAAGTCCTTTTATTGTTGAGGATAGCTTTAGCTATCCTGGGTTTTTTGTTATTCCAGATGAATTTGCAAATTGTTCTGTCTAACTCTTTGAAGAATTGGATTGGTATTTTGATGGGGATTGCATTGAATCTGTAGATTGCTTTTGGTAAAATGGCCATTTTTACTATATTAATCCTGCCAATCCATGAGCATGGGAGATCTTTCCATCTTCTGAGGTCTTCTTCAATTTCTTTCCCCAGTGTCTTGAAGTTCTTATTGTACAGATCTTTTACTTGCTTGGTTAAAGTCACACCGCGGTACTTTATATTATTTGGGTCTATTATGAAGGGTGTCGTTTCCCTAATTTCTTTCTCGGCTTGTTTCTCTTTTGTATAGAGGAAGGCAACTGATTTATTTGAGTTAATTTTATACCCAGCCACTTTGCTGAAGTTGTTTATCAGCTTTAGTAGTTCTCTGGTGGAACTTTTGGGATCACTTAAATATACTATCATGTCATCTGCAAATAGTGATATTTTGACCTCTTCTTTTCCGATCTGTATCCCTTTGATCTCCTTTTGTTGTCTGATTGCTCTGGCTAGAACTTCAAGAACTATATTGAATAAGTAGGGAGAGAGTGGGCAGCCTTGTCTAGTCCCTGATTTTAGTGGGATTGCTTCAAGTTTCTCTCCATTTAGTTTAATGTTAGCAACTGGTTTGCTGTATATGGCTTTTACTATGTTTAGGTATGGGCCTTGAATTCCTATTCTTTCCAGGACTTTTATCATGAAGGGGTGTTGAATTTTGTCAAATGTTTTCTCAGCATCTAATGAAATGATCATGTGGTTCTGTTCTTTCAGTTTGTTTATATAATGGATCACGTTGATGGTTTTCCATATATTAAACCATCCCTGCATGCCTGGGATGAAGCCTACTTGATCATGGTGGATGATTGTTTTGATGTGCTCTTGAATTCGGTTTGCCAGAATTTTATTGAGTATTTTTGCGTCGATATTCATAAGGGAAATTGGTCTGAAGTTCTCTTTCTTTGTTGTGTCTTTGTGTGGTTTAGGTATAAGTGTAATTGTGGCTTCGTAGAAGGAATTCGGTAGGGCTCCATCTGTTTCAATTTTGTGGAATAGTTTGGATAATATTGGTATGAGGTCTTCTATGAAGGTTTGATAGAATTCTGCACTAAACCTGTCTGGACCTGGGCTCTTTTTGGTTGGGAGACCTTTAATGACTGCTTCTATTTCCTTAGGAGTTATGGGGTTGTTTAACTGGTTTATCTGTTCCTGATTTAACTTTGATACCTGGTATCTGTCTAGGAAATTGTCCATTTCCTGAAGATTTTCAAATTTTGTTGAATATAGGTTTTTATAGTAAGATCTGATGATTTTTTGAATTTCCTCTGAATCTGTAGTTATGTCTCCCTTTTCATTTCTGATTTTGTTAATTTGGACGCACTCTCTGTGTCCTCTCGTTAGTCTGGCTAAGGGTTTATCTATCTTGTTGATTTTCTCAAAGAACCAACTTTTGGTTCTGTTGATTCTTTCTATGGTCCTTTTTGCTTCTACTTGGTTGATTTCAGCTCTGAGTTTGATTATTTCCTGCCTTCTACTCCTCCTGGGTGTATTTGCTTCTTTTTGTTCTAGAGCTTTTAGGTGTGCTGTCAAGCTGCTGACATATGCTCTTTCCTGTTTCTTTCTGCAGGCACTCAGCGCTATGAGTTTTCCTCTTAGCACAGCTTTCATTGTGTCCCATAAGTTTGGGTATGTTGTATCTTCATTTTCATTAAATTCTAAAAAGTTTTTAAGTTCTTTCTTTATTTCTTCCTTGACCAGGTTATCATTGAGTAGAGCATTGTTCAATTTTCACGTATATGTGGGCATTCTTCCCTTATTGTTATTGAAGACCAGTTTTAGGCCGTGGTGGTCCGATAGCATGCATGGGATTATTTCTATCTTTCTGTACCTGTTGAGGCCCGTTTTTTGACCAATTATATGGTCAATTTTGGAGAAAGTGCCATGAGGAGCTGAGAAGAAGGTATATCCTTTTGCTTTAGGATAGAATGTTCTATAAATATCTGTTAAGTCCATTTGGCTCATGACTTCTCTTAGTCTGTCGACATCACTGTTTAATTTCTGTTTCCATGATCTGTCCATTGATGAGAGTGGGGTGTTGAAATCTCCCACTATTATTGTGTGAGGTGCAATGTGTGTTTTGAGCTTTAGTAAAGTTTCTTTTACGTATGTAGGTGCCCTTGTATTTGGGGCATAGGTATTTAGGATTGAGAGTTCATCTTGGTGGATTTTTCCTTTGATGAATATGAAGTGTCCTTCCTTATCTTTTTTGATGACTTTTAGTTGGAAATTGATTTTATTTGATATTAGAATGGCTACTCCAGCTTGCTTCATCTGACCATTTGCTTGGAAAGTTGTTTTCCAGCCTTTCCCTCTGAGGTAGTGTCTGTCTTTGTCTCTGAGGTGTGTTTCCTGTAGGCAGCAGAATGCAGGGTCCTCGTTGCGTATCCAGTTTGTTAATCTATGTCTTTTTATTGGGGAGTTGAGGCCATTGATATTGAGAGATATTAAGGAAAAGTGATTATTGTTTCCCTTTATATTCATATTTGGATGTGAGGTTATGTTTGTGTGCTTTCATTCTCTTTGTTTTGTTGCCAAGACGATTAGTTTCTTGCTTCTTCTAGGGTATAGCTTGCCTCCTTATGTTGGGCTTTACCATTTATTATCCTTTGTAGTGCTGGATTTGTAGAAAGATATTGTGTAAATTTGGTTTTGTCATGGAATATCTTGGTTTCTCCATCAATGTTAATTAAGAGTTTTGCTGGATACAGTAACCTGGGCTGGCATTTGTGTTCTCTTAGGGTCTGTATGACATCAGTCCAGGATCTTCTGGCCTTCATAGTTTCTGGCGAGAAGTCTGGTGTGATTCTGATAGGTCTCCCTTTATATGTTACTTGACCTTTTTCCCTTACTGCTTTTAATATTCTTTCTTCATTTTGTGCGTTTGGTGTTTTGACAATTATGTGACGGGAGGTGTTTCTTTTCTGGTCCAATCTATTTGGAGTTCTGTAGGCTTCTTGTATGTCTATGGGTATCTCTTTTTTTAGGTTAGGGAAGTTTTTTTCTATGATTTTGTTGAAGATATTTACTGGTCCTTTGAGCTGGGAGTCTTCACTCTCTTCTATACCTATTATCCTTAGGTTTGATCTTCTCATTGAGTCCTGGATTTCCTGTATGTTTTGGACCAGTAGCTTTTTCCGCTTTACATTATCTTTGACAGTTGAGTCAATGATTTCTATGGAATCTTCTGCTCCTGAGATTCTCTCTTCCATCTCTTGTATTCTGTTGGTGAAGCTTGTATCTACAGCTCCTTGTCTCTTCTTTTGGTTTTCTATATCCAGGGTTGTTTCCATGTGTTCTTTCTTGATTGCTTCTATTTCCATTTTTAATTCCGTCAACTGTTTGATTGTGTTTTCCTGGAATTCTTTCAGGGATTTTTGCGATTCCTCTCTGTAGGCTTCTACTTGTTTATTAATGTTTTCCTGTGTTTCCCTAAGTGTGTTCATGTCTTTCTTGAAGTCCTCCAGCATCATGATCAAATATGATTTTGAAACTAGATCTTGCTTTTCTGGTGTGTTTGAATATTCCATGTTTGTTTTGGTGGGAGAATTGGGCTCCGATGATGGCATGTAGTCTTGGTTTCTGTTGCTTGGGTTCCTGCGCTTGCCTCTCGCCATCAGATTATCTCTAGTGTTACTTTGTTCTGCTATTTGTGACAGTGGCTAGACTGTCCTATAAGCCTGTGTGTCAGGAGTGCTGTAGACCTGTTTTCCTCTCTTTCAGTCAGTTATGGGGACAGAGTGTTCTGCTTTCGGGCATGTAGTTTTTCCTCTCTACAGGTCTTCAGCTGTTCCTGTGGGCCTGTGTCTTGAGTTCACCAGGCAGCTTTCTTGCAGCAGAAAATTTGGTCTTACCTGTGGTCCCGAGGCTCAGGTTCGCTCGTGGGGTGCTGCCCAGGGGCTCTCTGCAGCGGCAGCAACCAGGAAGACCTGTGCCGCCCCTTCTGGGAGCTTCAGTGCACCAGGGTTCCAGATGGTCTTTGGCTTTTTCGTCTGGCTTCCGAGATGTGTGTGCAGGGAGCAGTCTCTTCTGGTTTCCCAGGCTTGTCTGCCTCTCTGAAGGTTTAGCTCTCCCTCCCACGGGATTTGGGTGCAGAGAACTGTTTATCCGTTCTGTTTTTTTCTGGTTCAGATGGTGTCTCAGGCAGGTGTCCTGCTGCTCCTGGGCCCTCCTCCACGGGAGCCCAGAGGCCTTATACAGTTTCCTCTTGGGCCAGGGATGTGGGCAGGGGTGAGCAGTGTTGTTGGTCTCTTCTGCTCTGCAGCCTCAGGAGTGCCCACCTGACCAGGCGGTTGGGTCTCTCTCTCAGCAAATTTTATTTCTTAATCCTCAGTACCTTCATTTAGACTGATAAAGCCTGCATCTTCAGTCTTAATTCAGTCAACCACTATTGACATAAATTTCTTTCTCAGGATATAATAATTTGCATCCACATGTGTTGTTGAAGCTTCATTCCCAGCTTTAATGCATACTTAACAATACAAATTAATGGCTGAAATTGTGTAGCCCACTTGAGTTATTTAGATGTCAGTGTCTTGAAGAGACGAAGTTAAGTGTTAAAGGAAAACCTTTCATTCTATGCCACTCCATTCTGTAATACTGTATAATTTTAGCATATTGTTTCAGGAAGTTTCCCTTGGCATGTAAGAAAGATTCCTGCCTGCATTTGCTATTAATCCTTAAGTTCTATGATTTGTTCCCTTAAGTTTATGAAGTAATTACTTGCAAGAGCTCTTTCTTGAATGAATTGTATTAAAAATGACTTAAGAAAAATGGTTACTCCTTGCATAAAATTAAATAGAAATTAAATTAAGAGGCAGGACATCTGTTCATTTCACATGAAACTTTTGTGGATGCTTCTGAGAAGCTTTGGAGGTAGTGTTAAGAAAAATGGGGAAAACTTTCATTTGAGTAATCCACAGGTCCAGTTTCCAAGCAATGGATTTCTCCAACTACATTTCACTGGAGTCAGTCAAAATTTCCAGTTGTGATGCAGGACACTAAGATCAATCAACTCTTTGAAGTTGGTATCCCATCTGTGAACAAGAGGATATCAAGAACTATGTGGACAAGTAATAGAATAATAATAAAAGATAGGAACGACTTTTGTTTATTGACACAGTAAAGTATATTGGAAATTATTATTTTTTATTATTTATTATTATTATTTTAGTGAAAATTGAAAGGGATAAAGCAGAATCTGATGAAATTGCATCAGGGATTTGACAGCTGTAGAATCATCTTCTCTTGAAAAATAACTATAAAGACTGTCAGAGAATATGAAATCACATGATGCCCAGTTTGCTAAAAAACATGCTTTGTATCAAAGGTTTGCACCCATTCTCTTTGATTTTCTGTTTCTAAATCTAAGATATTCCAGCATGAAGCATGGTATTGGTATTAGTCATCCTTATATCACAAGTTAGAGATATAAGGTTCAAGAAGTTAAGTAATTAACTCATAAGCACTTGTTAGTGATGCCCAAGTGATAATGAAAGTTACAACTAGATTCCTTAACAGTTCAAATTCTAAAAACATGGAGTAGAACTCTGGCTGTCAGAAAGCTTTTCCTGTGGGGGTGGGCATGCTGCGTCAGCATCATTGAGGACATGAAGACAGTCCTCACTATCCAAACAGCCCAAGAACATCTCTATAATCACAACACATACTTTCTTAGTCCCACAAAAAGTAGTCAGCAAAGAATATTCTTGGAATTGTAAATTCAGACTTGAGACAAATGTGAATGGCCATGTTATTTTAGTCCAAGAAAGTGGACATGACATCATTATGAGATTTGCTTAATTTTCCCGGAAAAAGCAAGGAGAGCTAGTCTTTTCCATTTTACCACACATTTCCACCCTTTTCCCTATACAGAGAGAAAGAAATCAAAGAAAGGTTCACCTTTTAGGAGAACCTAAGCCAATGTTTCACAGTATCAAAGATTTTAAAATTTCACTCATTTTTCTAACAGATTTAAGAATAAAGATGACTACCTCAAAGGGAATAAAATGGGGAGTGTTGGAAAGACACGCACACAAACATATACACATTCATGTATATACACCCAAACACATACACCATTCACATATTCATACACATACACAATATACCCACATACCATATATTTACTCACTGTACTTAGACACACACTCACATATACATACACACCACATACATGCTCATGCACACACTCATACACATACCATACATGATTCACGCGCGCGCACACACACACACACACACCATACATGTGCACACACATACACTGTACACATTCACACACACTCACATACTCATATACGATACATGGAACCAGAGAGACAGAATGAGGCAGAGACATAGACAGACAGACATACAGAAAGAGATATGCACAGAGAGAATATTAATATGACTGAATAATGTAATTCATGAAAAGAAATTAGACTGCTAAGAGGAGTGAGAATTTGGGGAGTGATCTGGCAGCAGGCACTGTCAAAGGATTAATAAAGGAAGCATCTGCTAGGGACAGGTGGCAGCCCAGCAGAAAAGGAAATAAAGGCTTCTGGTATAAAACTGAAAATGTAAGGAAAAACAGTGTTCTGTTTTTTCCATGAAAAGAAAAACCTACTTGTGTTCATTACTGACAATATTCCCATTTCCAGTGAGACCTAGGACTGAGCAAGGCATCAGCTCCTAGTGCCTTTATGAAAATGTTGTTACAGAAAAATGTACATGTATACTCTCTGTTAGTTACAATGGGAAACCTGGAGATTCTGAAATAAACACCATATTAAATAGAGATTTTTGGGAATCATGACAATAACAGCCATCAGAAAAGTATACTGAAGGAGGTTACTTCATCAGTGATCTGTGAGAGGGCAAAACATTCACACGAAAATAAAGACCGTGTCCTTTGAAGGCTCAATGCCAAGACCATTCCTGCTCCTTAGCAGTAAGCAGGAATCCTCTCCCTGCCGCCCCCTGGCTCCTGAGGTTTCAGAGTCACAGAAGGGAAATGCCCATAGGAGCTGCAAGTGAACTGTTGCTGAACAATTGGGTCATTCTCTGACTTTGTCTGTTACCCAAAGTGTAAAGGATAAGTAGAAAGTTAGACTGTGCAGATGGGGCGTATCTTTACAGAACCAGTTGATGACATCTGCATCTAATCTATCACTGTGGTTTGAAAGACAACCAGAGATCCCCCACTACATGTGGTTGATCGGCATTTCCTAATACGCATCCCAGCCCTCTAAGCCTGGATCAGAATAATTTTGCCCAAACACTTATAAATGTCAGGACGAAAGTACTGAGACGTTTACAAGTGTGCTTTCTTTATATTTTTGTCTTCTCACGTGTATGAGTCACCTGTACCTGGTTATAGAAGACACTAGATGACTGCACAGCAGACAAACTTATTCTGAATATTCATTAAAATACCTTTACTTGAGGTATTTTTAATGGCTACCAACACTAAGTGTTCTTTCACACACATTAGGGTTAAAAAGTTAGCTACATATTGGTCCTGGAGCTGACACTAGAGAAGGCAGACATTGCTAGAACTTAAGGTAATGAGATGGGAAATACAGTTGTTTGAAAATTATTGTTATTGTGTATATATGATGTACTGTGTACATGAGTAAGTGTATCCATGCTTATGTGTGTGTTTGTGTCTGTGAGTTTGTGTGTGTGTTTTTGCGTGTATATGTGTGTGTTTGTGTGTGCATGTGTGTGTGTTTGTGTGTTTGTGTGTGTGTTTGTGTGTGTTTGTGTGTGCATGTGTGTGTGTTTGTGTGTGTTTGTGTGTGTGTTTGTGTGTTTGTGTGTGTGCATGTGTGTGTTTTTGTGTGTTTGTGTGTGTATATGTGTGTGTTTGTGTGTGTGTGTATGTGTGTATGTGTGTATTTGTGTGTGCATGTGTGTGTTTGTGTGTGTACTTGTGTGTGTGTTTGTGTGTGTGTGTGCATGTGCGTGCACCCACATGTGTGCACAAGTGGGGGGACACTTCAAGAATAATTTGTCTAATTATGTGATGAGTTCCAGATATAGTACTCAAGTCCTCAGGCATACAGGGCCAGCACTTTTACTAACTGGACCATCTCTTTCATCTTTAGTATTGTAGTTTCACAGCCCACTGACAAATTCAAATATGAAAAAGAGCCTAGTCCTGCCTACTTGTCACAGAGCACCCACACTAAAGCATGATAGCCACAAAAACAGGGTCCCCTTTCCTCTAGTAAAACAATGGGTTGTATAAAAACGAAATCACTTGTTTTTATGCTTATAGATTTCCTTGGTTTCTTTACTTGGTCTGATGGTTTGTATCCTCCAGAAACAATTCAACCCCTTAAGCATAAAGTAAGATATATAATACATCTGTTCAGTTCAAACATTTTTAATTAAAAAAATAAATCTGGATGTGGTTTAAGTTAAAGTATAGAAAATAGACTTATATTGAAGAAGTTATAATGAAAAGGAGATAAAAAGAGATACACAGAGACTGGAAAGGCCTCAAGCCCCACAGTAGACAGGTGGGAAATTTTTGACAATTATTCATAGAGTTCACTGTTACCAGTCACAGATTTTTTTATTATTATGTTTTAATGTTTTTACAGGCCAGTCACTACCCTCTCCCAGTCTGCCCTTCCACAGTTCCTCATCCAATTTCTCTCCCCTCGTTTCTTCAAGAGGATGTCCCCACCCCCAAGACCCTGTCCCATCCCCACCCTGCCAGGGTCCCCACTCCCAGGGGCCTCAAGACTCTCAAGGATTAGGCACATCTTCTCTCACTGAGACCAGATCAGGGAGTCCTTTGGTGCATATGTGTCCAGGGCCTAGGTCCAGCTAGGGTATGCAGCTAATGGATGTGGTTCCGTGTCTGAGAGGTCTCGGTGATCTGGGCTAGTTGACACTGCTGGTCTTCCTATGGGATATCCCTCCTCCTCAGCTTCTTCCAGTCTTTTCCTAATTCAACACAGTAGTTCATTCATTGGTTGAGTTTAAGTATCTGCTGTCTCAGCTGTTTGTTGGGCCTCACAGAAGACAGTCATGCTAGGCTCCTGTCTGTAAGCACACCTTAGCATCAGTAATAGTATCAGGTCTTGATGCCTCTCCTTGAAATGGATCCCAAGTTGGGCCGGCCACTGGACCTCCTTTCCTTCAGTCCCTTCTCTGTTATTGTCCCTGCAGTTCTTTTAGACAGGAACAATTTTGGGTCAGAATTTTTGACTGTGGGATGGCAACCCTGTCCCTTTACTTGATGCCCTGTCTTTCTACTGGAGGTGGACTCTGGTCCTCAGACAGTTTTAAGCTCACGATGGAGATGAAATATCTACATCACTGGCCATAGCATTTCCAAAGAGTAGCATCCAGGAGCTTAAGTCGTTTGCCCAGATTCCACCCCTCTGGCAAACATCTACAAGCAAACTCACTTGAAATGAAATTATGAGCAAGGAAAATAACACTATGTTTTGATTAGATATATGAGTACCAAATGAGTCTAAAGTACATATCAGATTTTACGCATCCTTGTCTACAGATAAATCCATTTCCATATAGAATATTAAAAATTAAATTAAAGTATTATGCCTTGTTTATTTATATATCATTTGTGTGAAAACAGGCACAAGATAAAGGGAATTAGAGAAAAGATACCTGAAAATAAAGAAAAAAAGAAAAATAAGAAAAGGCTTCTCTGGGTTTGAAAAATGTTTATTTATATTATGTGTGCCTACTTGTCTGTTATTACAACTTTAAATTTACTGTGAGCATTTATTCAAAACATGGAGTATTACGGAATGAATAAAATATGGCTGTAACAACAAGTACTTAATACACGCTGGATGAGCAAGCATACCATAAAAGTAATTTATTTCTTTGGCTTTAACGATTATTAGTCATGAAGAAACATTGTGGGGTGGTTTCTGATTTTGCAGTGTATAACAGAGCTCTTACTCCATACAAAACATATGGAATGCCTAGTGAGTCATGCTTGGCCTCTATTCCTGTACAAATGGGGGGTCATTAGATAGATAGATTACCTCAAATATAATTAGCCTGCCTATTGAATATGAAAATGTTTAAGGTATCGGAGATCCAACAGTAAATAAGATAGCATATAATGCTGCCATATTTATTGACCTATGTGCACATTGAGGAATTGGCTTCATAAGAAGAAAGCAAGCTTGTGAGTTGATGGAGCAGGAAAACATATATGCTCAGTCTTGTGATGTGTAGCATCCTCAAGTTTGCTTAGTGAAATAGCAATTTACACCATCAAAGGATAAGCAATAGCAGCATCATATATATTTATTTCTGGTTGCCTATATTTTGTCTCAGCCCTCTTTACTTTGCCATAGTTGGCCTGTGTGATAGTCCTAACACTGTCCTCTCTAGGATCTCATTCCTTTTGCAGCTCTGGGAATAGCTCAGGAACCAGGTATAAGTTTGCACAGGAAAAGTTGATGGACTTAAATTGAAGCTGACTGAAACTTTTTAACACAAAGGGATTTTTTTCCAGCCAAGGGTGCCTAACCCTTTTTAAATGTTCTTCACAGAAGCAATCAGATCCAGAATTCATATCTTTAGAAAAGCAGCCTTCCTCTTTCTTGAAGCAAGCCAGGCGCAAAACAGTATTCTTTCGATAGCCAGTCCGCCAAGCCACATAAAACTGGGCCATTATTACTTGTGTCCTTGTAGGTATTTTAGCCTTTAAATGGTGATACTATCATTTTAATTAAAGCTGAAGTTTCTTCAGCGTTCAATTCAAAAAGAGACCACAAGGTCCAATCCTACAATAGAAGCTAAATCCTGAGCTCTCAAGTAAAACAAACTATACGTATGAATGCATGAAGGGTACAAAGTTCTGAGACTCACAGATGGTCAGAGGACAGAGATACCTCAGAACTACAAAACTTATAAAACTTCTTTCACTGCATATAAAATGGGTTCTAGGGAAAACCCAATATTGAGGGGTAAAAGGAGTCAGTCATTCAGCCTGTTAAATACTATAAACTCACCTTAATTTTAACATCTGAGTGAAACTGATAACTTTATGAAATACAGGGACTCTTATTCTACATTGCCACACAATAGTGAGAAATGGTATAGTATTAGATATCTTATTTATATATTTACATATTTATATAGTATTAACTAATGGTACAGGAGCTGTCTAATTACTTGTTGAGGGCCTTGGTGTCTTGGACCTCCTAATATATTCCTTTAAGAGTCCTTTAAGACTTCATACTCTATGACAGTAACTTTCTCTATTCAGATGCAGCCCATAGACACATTTCTAGGTATTAATATATCCTGGTGGAAGGGACAGTTTCACTGCCTCTGCTTGATAACTATTAATATGGACAACAGTGTTTCAGCACTTTCCAGCAAATATGTCTTACTTTACATAGAACATTTAACAAAATAAAGAGGAAGAGGAATAAAAGCCAGAACAGTTTTTTCTTTCCCCTGGATCATGTGTGAAGTTGTACAGAGAACTACTAAGCTATTTCGTCTCCTTACCCTTATTACCCTTACACACTGTATGGTTCAATTTCTGTAGATACACTCATTGAGATGTCCTAAACTGAGATACATACAGAAAAAAAAATAGAACAAGTTCATTTAGCTGACCAACAATTCACAAGGTTAAAAAAAAGGGGGGCCTCTACATTCTTGTCCTGAATACTATTAGGATTCAAGGTGATATCACAATGTACCTTAAAAATAATCAACCAAAATGTTCCACTGATGATGTGTCTGCCATATACTTTTCTTTGCTTTACAGTTTTGTTTTGTTTTTTTTTTTTGCCTTTTTTATCATATACCAATGTAGGTCTTTAATAGGCAAGTTAAATCCTCTCATCCTCTGAGCATCCCTACAAAATACCATGACACCAGAGATACAGGGAACATTTTCTACAATTGCTGCTGGTTCTACACGTATTGCTGGTTTAAAGAATTAGTCCTAAGTTTGTTTCTCATAATTTTGGCTTGCAATGGCAAGAGCTCAAGCCTACCTCAATTTATCAACTTCATTTTACCCATTGAAGGAAGCAAATAACATGTTTCACTCCTTTTCAAAAAAAAAAAAAACGTTTGTAGGATAGAAATATATTTATCCTACATTAGTGTCAAACACTTTTCAGTGACCACTGGCCTCACAGTTTGAGGAGCAATTGAATATATCAAAATGTTTAGCATTAAATTTGGAAAAGAAAGTGGTATTATTTATAGGTAGCTTGTAGGGGAAGTATAGAGTATTTGGTAATTCTTTTGATATAATAGAGTTCTAAAAATGATAGCTTATACTACATATAAACCCTTAAGGTATTGAATGTAAATATCTCCCTTAGAGGGCCAGCAGTTTTTGAAAATAGAATTGCAATAGAACACATATTTGAGGTCTTGTGTCTATGCAATATTCATTCTCAATATGATCCTGAAATATTTAAATGCACTTTGTGGCTGTGGAGCTACCATGACTAAATAAGAGAAACAACTGATTAATTAATTACCTAAGCAAATAAGTAAAATAATGAATAGAATGGTATGGATATGAACCAAAGTCTACATTTAAGTGAGGGCCCATCTTCTATTCCGTTTCAGCAATGTCCGTCTCTTATACATATCGTGTACTTGCCCTCTGTTCTCCCCATGATTATCTTTGGGATTGTGATGGTTAGAGACATTCTTAGGAGGCCAAGTGCTGACAACATATCATAAGCATATTGGCATATATATATACATACATATATAAATCCATAAACAAGTGGGCCTGTGAGATACAAGGTATTGCCAAAGCCTTTGGATAATGTGCATTTCTGTACATAAATTATTATTTGGAAAGTGTCTATGTTTCTTTAGCTTTCTAGGGAATATGAACACAATGTACAATTGACTTGGAGAATTTTATTTGGAAAACTTGAGTCTGTTCATGTGTTGGCTGGCCTTGCAAGTTTTTCACTTCAGGGAATCCTTAATAACTTTAAATTTTTTCTTTAAAAGTTAAGTTTTATGGATGATGTTGAATCACTTAAATTGAGATGTTTAAGGGTTGCAGTGATATACTCCCTCATCTTGCTAGAAATGCATAAAATGTATTTGTTTGAGTTTTCTAAATGATCTACAGTCTCCTTGTATTTCCTTTAGCATCTCATTTTGCCACGGGTTGCCTTAAAAGAGGCCGAACTCACCCCAAGGTAGCATCTTGTAATCAGCTCCAACTTGTAAGTCTTCTTTGCTATATACACTGGGCCAGATCATTTTGACTTTCTTCCATTTCAAAAATTTAACTCGTTCCTACACAGTGGTTAATTTGTTCTTTCAGCCGATGTAATTTGTGTCAATCACATATGTGTTCTGTTTATTCCATAAAGTTCACATTCTTGTTCAATATCAAGTATGGCTAGTTTATTATTTCATATGATTTTAATATGATTTTAAAAAGCTGTACTGTTTCATTACTCAGGATGATCAAAAGGTTGTTAATTTTCAGTAAAACATCCTACTTTCCAATTTGTGGAACTTCTGTGCTTTTACATAGTTTGCAGCACCCTTCATTGGAAGTAGAGAAGAAACATTTACAAGTTACCAACAATAAATTATACCATCATTCACACATACTTAATAATTATGTACTGTTGGTCTCATTAATAGCCTTTTAGAGTAAATATGACTAAAGTTTAGGAGGAATAACAAGTGCTTAGTCCTAAACATACAAGCAGAAATCATTCCGTACATCCGCAAGCCCATACTTCTTCTCCAGGTTATCTCATGACTTTTAAAATAAAAGAGAAAATATCAAAATGGCCTTATTGAGGAAGTAAAGGTCAGAAGCCACAGGACCATCTGGCTGTTGCTTCTAAACCCATGATGTTTAATAAATAATAATTGACTAACAATGTATAATTAATCAAAAGCATATAAAATCCGTACATCTAGCCTTTTTGTTCATATGAGAAATTCAGTGTTCAAGAATGACCTTCAACAAGTCAACAAATAACATCAAAAATATATACATACTCTGATTTGAGCAAGTTTTAAAACAGTTGCATCTATAACCCATTTTCTTCCAAGCGATTGGCATATTTTAGTTGCAGAGAATAAAGAGATGTTATTATGCATCTCCGTAAATGTCATGCAATGTTCTTTGCTCACACTCAACTGCCATTTATTCATCTCAGTTCATATCCTTTCTCTTTCCTTGTGTAACTTATAAAATCACTTTTATAAAAATACATAACATATTGTGATCATATTCAGCCTACATTATCCTTTTATAGCCCCACACCCCTTCCTCTTAAATTATTATTTCTGAATAATTACTATTGCTTGCATAACATGGATAGGGTGTTACTGGAGCACAGGCAACATACCATGGCTACACAACTGGAAAAAAATGGCTCCCCTTTTCCAGGCAATATTCACTGGGAAGGGCGAGGCCTTCTGATCTCCTTTCCCTGAAGTAAGGTTATAAGGTCTAATCTTGTAATCTTCTTAAGTATTTACAGATATGTTTCTTGTATAATTCACAACAAAATTTTCAGTGTATTAAAATTATATGAGCAAGACTCTGTATATTTACAGATCTCTCAGAAATTTAGTAGCTGAATCATAACAAACGCTTGGTGAACTCCCTACTTATTTGAGGCAATGAGTCCACATTTTCTGAAATGCTATGTGACAAATTAAGAACAGGTCCAAATTAAAAATTGCTAACTGCACAACAAATTAAAATTAAAATATAATTAAGGCATGGTGTACATCTGGCTTGGCTAAATTCAGATATTCCTATTATATTTCCAAGGTTCTTAATCTTCATGAAAGTTTCTTGGTGTTACATTCATCTGTTCAAACTTCATTCCAAATAATGTATTGCTCAGTTTGGCAGAGGGTGAAAAATAGCACAAGGTTCAAGTGGTCTTTAAAATACATAAAATATCCAATAAACAAAAATGCACTTCCAGGTATTTAAACAGTCACTATCTACACTTTTAACTTAAAAAAAAATACCTAAAGATTCCTTGAAATTCCTTTGTGATGACTTCAGTAGGCTCTATTCTAGTGATATTTGAATGCTTATAGCAATAGCTGTAGACACAGAAGTTCCTTGCTTATCAAGTCTCTTCAGTCATACCTACAACCAAGCTTCCAGGTACCATTTCTGCTAAAAGACTCAGAAGTGATGAAAGGAAATTGTTTAATTTTAAAACAATTTTCTATCAATTATATGAAAAACATCACAAAATATCACTAACAGCACCATCAAAGTATGATCTATAACACTCTGCATTTTGCTCCATGTTTAAAAGCTATTTTCTAAAAATGACCTCAAATGTTGGTTAGGATTTAGAGAGTATTTTTTTATTTTCTTAATGTAGTCAATAGTGTTACTTATATTTTTTTTCTTGTACTATATATCATCTATCAAAGACTTAGAGACTGGTGTTCAAAAGAATAAAGAAAGAAAAAAGGAAAAGAAAAGAATCTGATACATCACATGCCTCTAGGTATCCAATAGCTAAATAAAAATGATATAAAATCTGAGAGTCTGTGCCTCCTGTTTTAACCTGTGTGTGTTTTGATGTGTGTCACTTTTATACTAGTCACCCTGTATTTTAGGAACTCCAGGTATGATGTATAAAAATCTACTGACCAATATTCAAATCATTTAAAAGTACAATGATTTTCTGATAGGAATAAAGCCATGACTGAATAAACCCGAACTAATAATATTCACACAGACTACAGTATGATTAACACTCAATAAATATTCACGCTCTTTGACTCGGCCTTCTGTCCTTTCCATGTGTAACATAGCAACTTATGTCACGACCTGAAAAACAGGGTAAGGTTGCTTAGTCTTCCTGCTGTCTCTATATTGATTAAAGCTCTTTCTTTGTTTCTCATAATTACTTTTTATTTGATTTCTGTATGAGTGGTCAGATCTGACTTGTTAAGGATTCAATAATTGGGATTTTTGCTTATAACACTACTTATAATTACATTAAAAGTACATAAAATTTCGTTTCAATATACTTTCCACAACAGCAGCAGTTTCACATCTTGCTTCTACTCTAAAGATGTTTTAAGATTTCTATAATGTACAACTTAAGGAATGTAAATATATTTAGACCAAAATCCATTAATGTGCCTTTGTGTGTGTGACTGTGTGTTGAGTGTGTGTGTGTGTGTGTGTGTGTGTGTGTGTGTGTGTTAACTACTACTTCATAATCTCTGGAATGATGGTCTACAAGGACATTAAGGCCTTATCTTGAAATTCCCAGGGAAGAAGGGAGAAATTATTAGGATTTGAACAAGTGCCATGCTATTTAATCACTTAGGATGGGAAGTGACAAAAGCCAATATTAAGAAGATCATACGGCCTGTGTTTCTAACCTTCTAGTTATGTTTGTATGATCATTTCCATCAGTCGTTTTATCTCTGCACACCTATAGCTCTACTTTTAAGAAGTAGCCCCTACTCTTATAGAAGAGCATACTGTCAAGAAAGTCAATAATCGTAATTCAGAATATTACGTGCTCTAATGGAGGAAAGAGGGCAGAGAAAGAGAATCAAATAAAGTCTCTGAAAATCTCCAAAAGAATACATGGAGGAAGGTGCCAAGACACAATCTGTCATGACTCTCTTCATATTCTTACATATACTGTTCTTAGTGAGTCAGAATTTCATTAGTCATTTTATTCTAATGAATTTTCAGAAAAAAAATTGGTGTAGATGAAAATGCTGAGAACAAGAAATGAAATACACCACAAGATTATTGGAGCTAGCATTGTCTGTAAAGCTAAGGTATTTAAGCTTGAAGAAAGTAGAGGAAAATTTTTCCAAGATAAACTCAGCAACAACACATACAAAAACACTTATTCACACTATAACTGTATATATGAACTAATGCACATATATACAAATAATTGCAGTATTGAATTGTATTATTTCTAATCTCGTTTATGATCCGGCTTAAAGAGAAGCTGTAAAGTGTGGAATAACCACACATGGATCAGTATTCAGTGTCCCTGCAAATGCCACCTCTGGCAGACTAATAGTACATGTGAGGAAAGAAGGAAATCTGGTTCAGCATACTTCGTATCTGACACTGGTTCAAATTTCTAGAATTTGATAGTAGGTAAGCTAATTAAAGCATACGTATGTAGAGTACTATTTTGAATAAAAGTTTCCTTTTAACAGTGATCTCAATCTCTTGTGTAAAATAAAGTTAAGGTGTGAGTACATCAAAATTATTTTTGCAAAGTACACGTGATCTATTTCATAAATATGAGTTCTATAACTGAAGGGCCTAGCAGAGGAACTGGTATGTTCTAGGTCATCATAGAAGTCACCACCTGCAAAGTATGTGTGCAATAAGATTTTATTGACTCAGAAAAAAATACTCAAGACACAGATTTTGGGAGGAAGAATCTAGGACAAAAAATAACAGTGTTGGGGATCCAGGCATGGCCTGCCCCTACAGATAATATAAGTCGCCAATCTAACAGATAAACATGTGCTCCATTGGGAAAACAACCCTGGCTGTTTAATATTCATGGTTTCTCTGGCGTCTTTCTGTGAGTACAAGAACATTGAAGTCTCTACAATAATGATACTACATTACAAAATTAAAGACTGAGAAAGATTCTATGAACCAATATATGGGGCTGAATACAGAACTATGTAGTTATAATCATAAGTTTTGGCTGGCTAGGAAGCGAAACCGCAACATATGTGAGGTCATCCTGGGCTTCAGAATATAAATTAGACCATTCACCCCCCCCCCAAAATAAACAAAATAAAGTATATTTGGTGAACCAAAACTTACAAAAATATAGTATATAGTGATATTTAAACATAAAGCTACATGAAAAATACTGTAAAAATCTACATTTGTATAATAAACAAGAGTAGGAGAAATTTTTCATTTTAAGCATTTAATGAAAGAAACAAATTTTCAGAGATTATTTGACTAAAAGAATTAGGAAATAAAAGAAACAAATGTTGGGTCTGGGAAAATAATATTTCTCTAATCTATCTTGAGAAACTATACTAAAGTTTCCATAACCAATATTGATAAGTAGCTCCTACAGAAAATATAAAAATATAAATATAAATGCATTGTGATGTATGCAGTTCTGTACAAGCAAAATCTTTACACACAAGAGCTTAAAATGGGAGCATTGCAAATACATCAGACAGGCATAACACAGCAAAGTTATGTCTGCAAAGTCAATATCAAATAAAATATATTTCAAATTAATAACCTTGATGAAGAAAGAAGGAATTGAGAAATGTTTGAATGTAATATTTGTGATAAAACAACTAAATATTAAATATAGCTTTGTTTTTCATTGTGTACAGGTTTCCAATGTAATACAGTTTTCTGAATAGTCTGTAACAAAAATCAGTATTTATAGTTTGACTACTTGTAGTTTCCTTCTAAATATGTGTGCATGATTTTATAAGTACACACAATACATAATTTATTCTAGAGATATGTTGCAATAATCAGCTTGTCTCCATGTCATGGTTATGTATGCTAATCCTTTTAAACATCTGAAGCCAGTTGAGTAGCCCAAGACTTTGAAACATAATTATTATTTCCTGGGTTCTATGGTTAGGTAGGAATCTGTCTTTGGTGTTCATTTTCTACAACATGCCAAGTTGCTCCTTATAATGCTATGGTGTTTGGTTTCATTTTGGATAAAGCAGAACAGCTAACACAAAGCCCACTCTAATTACCAAATTCAGGTACATTAAAATAGCAGTATGTCTTCTGATTAAATGATAAGGTATTATGAGTTTTGGGTATGCTTTATGGCCTTTGATTTTGTGAATAATGACTATTACTGATGACTAGGTAAAATTTAGTGCATTGCCTTTAGTATATGCCACATTCTAGCTTCTTGAATATGTAACAGTAATTTTTTTCTACTCTTAGATATATAGAAGTATAATGAGAAAATATTTAGACTATATATATGTATGTGTATAGATAATATATGTTCTATATAGTGAATATAAAGTATATAATATATTCTTCTATATTATATATCCATATGTAATACACAACAGAAAATATATTACATATCACATATATAATAGAAAAGAACTTATATATTATATGTATTATATATTATCATATATATCTTTTCTGGGGCTAGGCTCATTCCCTGCTATACAAGCTCTACTTGACTTCTTAGATTAATTGGAACATATTACATTTGGCTCTTCATCATGGAGGGGTAAGCTTTGGAAATGTTGTTTCTAATATAAGTTACACAATTGTCTTAGTTTGGATTTTACTGATGTGAACAGACACTAAGGCAACTCTTATAAGGACAACATTTAATTGGGGCTGGCTTACACAATCACAGGTTCAGTCCATTATCATTAAGGTAGGAGAATGGCGGCATCTAAGCAGGCATGGTGCAGGAATTCTACATCTTCATCTGAAGGCTGCTAGTAGAATACTGGCTTCCAGGCAGCTGGGATGAGAGTCTTAAAGCCCACACCCATAGTGACACACTTACTCCAACAGGGCTACATCTTCTAATAGTTCCATTCTCTGGGCTGAGCATATACAAAGCATCACATCCCACTCCCTGGCCTCCATACACTTGTCCAAACATATGAGATTATAGGGGCCATACCTGAACATTGCATAATGCAAAATACATTTAATACTCCAAAAGTCCCCATAGTGTAAAGCAGTCTCAACAATGTTAAAAATCCAAAGTTCGATGTCTCTTCTGAGACTCATCCAATCACTTACCTGTAATTCCCAAAGCAAGACAGCCCACCGATTGGGAAATCTCTAAATTCTGCATCTCCACGGCTGATTTCAAGGTGGCTTTCAAATCTCCGTCCTTTTTCATCTTTGTTGACTGCAACAGACTTCTTTTCCTTAGCTAGATCCACTCCCTTTTAGAAGCTTTCCTCAGCAGATAACCCATAGTTCTTATATTTAGAACATCTTGGGGTGTCCAAAGCAACTTCAATGTTAAGGCTTCTTGTTTCAATGTCTGGGATCCACACATGATCTTCTGGGCTCTTCCAAAGGGCTGGCATGACTTCTCCACCTCTGCCCTCTGTATCAATCTAAGCTAAGGTCAATCCACTCCACTGCTGCTGCTATTCTTGGTAATCATCCTATGGTACTGGCATCTCCAATACACTAGGGTCTTCCACAACTAGGCTTCACCAGTAGCCTTTCATAGCTAGCTTTGTGGTGCCAAGCCTCGAACACTTTGCATGACCCCTTTAGCCCTGGGCCATCAACTACACATGAGGCTGCACCTTCCATGGCCTTTCACGGTGCCAAGCTTCAGCTGTTCTTCATGACCCCTTCATGCCTTTAAAACCAGTAACACCTGGGTGACTCTTACACCTTTCCAAGTATAGCTGTACCACAAGGTACAACCTTGGATACCCCTGGAACACAGCTTCTTTGTGGTCTCAGAAAACACTTCCCAGAGGTTTCACCTCAGTCATGCTATTTTCTTTATCAGCACTAATTTTTTAACTTTAACTAACCAACACCAATTGTCCCAGTAGTTTTCTTCTCCTCTTAACTCGAAAGTCAGAGACATATGACAGAAGCTGCTAAGTTCTGCTGCTTGCAGGAGTTGGAACATGACCCTCTTGTTCTATTACATTATCACTAGCTCCCTCTTTTCCAACTCCTTCACTGCCTAATCTTGGCTGTCATGGATCTTGCTCTGCAAATTGACCTTGATCTCACAGATCTGCAAGTCTGTCTCCTGGGATTAAAGGTATGTACCACCACGCCTGTATTTAAGCTTTCCTTTGCCTTGAACTTCTCTGTCTCAGGCTGGGTTTGAAATCAGAGATCCACTTGTTTTATCTCCCAGGATTAAAAGTGTGCACCACCATGCCCGTATCTATATTTGGCTGAGTAGGATCTTGCTGTAAAGTCCCATTTTCTTAATTCAGTTAAGTATCCTTGAACAGGGGATTCAGCTCCATCTCTCTTCCTGGTGCCTCTTTAGTACTCAAACTATATATTAACTTAACTTAGAATCCAAACATACACAGTCCTTTAAATACTAAAGTATTTTTAGATAAGAAAGCAACAGCAACTGATGTCCTTCAACAGAGAGATGGATACAGAAAATGTGGTACATTTATACAATGGAGTGCTGCTCAGCTGTTAAAAACAACGCCCTCATGAAATTTGCAGTCAAGTGGATGGAACTAGAAAATATCATCCTGGGTGAGTTAACCCAGTCACAGAAGAACACACAGGGCATGCACTCACTGGTAAATGGATATATGCCCCAAAGCTGGGACTACCCAAGGTCCAATTGACAGATCATATGAAGTTCAAGAAGAAGGAAGAACAAAATGTGGATGCTTCAGTCTTTCTTAGAAGGGGAACAAAATACTCACAGAAGGAAATACAGTGACAAAGAGTGGAGCAGATGAAGAAAGAAAGTTTCATAGATGTGAAAAACAAAGCTGTGAAAACAAGGTTTTGAGAAATACATCTGGTGGTCAGGATGTTATGACAAACTTGTGACCTTTCCGAGAGATACATCTGACGTCAGGATGCCCAGTGATATGATAAAGTTATGGTGGTCAAGATATTGAGGCAATTCTGACTAAGCAAATTAAGACAAAACAATAACAACTGTTCTTGGAAAGACCCACCCCCACCCTTCCCTGTAGTAAATCCTGAGAACAACTGCAAGATGTCATCTGACCCTGCCAGACCAGCCAGTTCATCCCCCCTTTCCCAGTGATTCTCCAAGGCCAGGTGTAGGACTGGATGAGGAAAGCATCTAACTGAGCCAAGAGCAGCCCTTGAGCAGGTCAGCCAATACCTGACCAGATCCTTTGTCCTGTGTACCATAGGCCAGCTAACCCTGTTGCTGAAGTCTGCCCTCTGTAATGAATAAAAGTTGTGTGCTTTTGGGTTTTGGGGTTGCCTCTGACTATGTGGATGAGCAACCCCACCTACGTGGATTAAACATTTTATACCCTCATGCTATTGCAGCAGTCACTTTGTCAATCTGTGCTCTGTGGGTTGGGCTCCTGAGGTGAGGCCACTTCAGGGGTCTTACAACACAGAGACTGAAGAAACGGCCATCCAGACACTGCCCCACCTGGAGATCCATCCCATATGCAGCCACCAAACACAGTCACTATTGCTGATGCCAAGAAGTGCTTGCTACAGGAGCCTGATATTTCTCCTGAGAGGCTCTCCCAGAGCCTTACTGATACAGATTAAGATGTTTGCAGCCAACCATCAGACTCAGCACAGGGAACCCAATGGAGGAGTTAGAGAAAGGACTGAAGAGGCAGAAGGACTTTGCAATTCCATAAGAACAACAATATCAACCAACCAGATGCTCCCCCAGAGCTCCTAGGGACTAAACCACCAACCAAAGAGAATACATGTGGGCACCAATGGTTTCAGCCACATATGTAGCAGATGATGGCATTTTCTGGCATCAATTGGAGAAGCCATTGGTCCCGTGAAGCCGTGTTTTCCCACTGTAGGGAAATGCCAGGGTGTTAGGGTGGGAGTGGGTGGATAGGGGTGGGAGCATCCTCATAGAAGCAGGGGAAGGGGATAGGAGAAGGGAGGATGAGGAAAGGAGATAATATTTGTAAAGTAAATACATAAACTATCCAATTAAAAACAAAAAACAAAAAGCAACAGCAACAACAAAAGTGCTCCTTTTCTCTTGCAAGATGACACATTTCCATGACAGGAAACTGAGTGACAGACTGAAACTCCAAACAAATGTAGATACTGCACATTATTCCTGAGGTTGTTGTAATTCAGTAGTGATGTAAGTGTGAATACGTTTATCTGACTTCTGGTCTCTCCAGAAATTACCCCTGTGCTAAGCAGGCATAATATGCATATTTAAATAAATATTGAATCAATTACCAAATCACAAATGAATACATACATATGTGAGCAAATTAATAGATCTATGAATAAATTAGTGAATTAATGAGCTTATCATTTATCCACTCAATGTAAGGACCTTGCTGATTTTCTTCTGATTTATGACCTTAACTGCCAATAAAGGATTTTATACTTTTCCATCTAGTATTCATCCAACATAATTTCCTTGAAGTTCTTCAAGTGTTTGATTTACTGTATTCAAGGACTCTGATTTCATAGATGAAAATCTTTCAAAGTACTAATTTTCACAGGTATCAATTATTACCACCCAATTACAACTGAATAAGAGAAACCTTTTCTAGATGTTTACATATCAAGTGAATGTTCATTGGAGAATGATTTTTCATTAATATTAAGATCTTTATTGATAATATGGACATGTTTTTCATTACAGGCCTGTGAGTGAATTTGAAGTATAAAGTTATATTACAGTATTTCTTTTTTCCTTTCTGAAATTTTATATTAGATATATGTCTTTATTTACACTTCAAATGTAATTCCCTTTCCTGGTTTCCTGTCCATAAGCCCCCAAACAGGTGTTTCCCCCATTCTCCCCCCCCCCGACATTCCCCTGCACTGCAGGTCCAACCTTGACAGGACCAAGGGCTTCCCCTTCCACTGGTACCCCAACAAGGCTATTCTCTGCTACATATGCAATTGTAGCCCAGGGTCAGTTCATGTATAGTCTTTTGGTAGTGGTTTAGTCCTTGGGAGCTCTGGTTGGTTGGCATTGTTGTTCATATGGAGATGCAAGCTCCTTCAGCTCTTTCAATCCTTCCTCTAATTCCCCCCAAGGGGGTCCTGTTCTCAGTTCAGTGGTTTACTGCTAGCATTCACCTCTGTATTTGACATGCTCTGAATGTGTCTCTCAGGAGAGATCTAGATCCGATCCCTTTAAGCATGCACTTTTTAGCTTTATCAATCTTATCTAGTTTTGTGGCTGTACATATAAATGGGCCACATGTGGGGCAGGCTCTGAATGGCCGTTTAGTCTCTGCTCTAAACTTTGCCTCCATATCCCCTCTTATGGATATTTTTGTTCCCCCTTTTAAGAAGGAGTGGGAGCATCTGCATTTTGGTCATCCTTCTTCTTGAGCTTCTTGTGCAATGTGTAGATTGCATCTGGGGTAATTTCAGCTTTTTGGCTAATACCCACTTATCAATGAGTGCATACCAAGTGTGTTTTTCTGTGATTGCGTTTCCTCACTCAGGATGAATAAAATTTATGTTATATAGATAGACAGATACGTCATAGAAGACAGATACATACATCTTTACATACATACATGCATCATTTTCAAAGAAGCTGGAGAAATGGTTCATTCAGTAAATGATGGCCATGCAATAATGAAAAAGTCTGGTCAGTTCTCCAATACCTACATAAAAATACTAATACAACAGTAGATATCTATAATCCTGGGAGGCAAGGACATGTAGACTTCCAGAATTCACTGGCCAGAAATTAGAGAACAATTAGCAATCTCCTGTTACATTGAGAGACCTTGTCACCAAAATTAGGGTAGGATTCAAATGAGAAAAACATGTGACTTTAGTACATTCATGTGTGTGTCCATGAACACACATACACAACAAGCATACATACACATAAAAATAAGTATCTCAAACAATGTATCATCACTTAATTGGAACAAATAATGCTTGATATTATGATTCAAATATTGTGACACATGGTCTTAATTCCAACAGATTGAAAATAGATAAAAGATGATTATGACTTTGAAACCATCCCTTTGTCAAAAGCTAAAAACAGACACCAAAGGAAAGCCACTGTGGAGCTCTTTATTTGAGAAATTAAAGTAAGGCAACTCTATTGATTACTTCTGTGTGTGGATTGTTCAAGGCATGTAATGTAATGCCTTTCTGTCTCAAGTAGAATGTGGGGATCGAGACAGCTGGTTCAAGGTAGTACTGTAAAAATTAGGTAATTTCAAGTGCAGAGTTAACCAATTATGAAAGTATCCTTGCTGTAATCATTTATATCCTTATTGCTGGCATTGGTTATCAGCTGTTAAATTCAGAAAGGCCAGTTATCATTTGATAAATTCATAAAATCAAATGGCCTCATAAGGCTTCAATTTTTGTTGCTATTTCAATTTCATTTTTAGTACTTTTCTATCTATTTCAAATGTTAATTGTATATTTTATGATACCATTGTATATATGTGTGTGCGTGTGTGTATGTGTATATGAATGAAAGGCTATATCTCTTAAAATGCTGCCCCAAACAGCACAAAGCTGTGCTTGGCACAAGACAAGCATACAGCATAATTTACAATTCCTAGATTAATTTCACCAGATTATTGGCATCTATTACATAATGTTTCTTTTGTAACATTTATTTGGAACAGAAATACAATGTATGAATTCAGTGGTTTAAGTATTAGCCTATTAATAGGTATGTTCCTGAAAAGACAATTTTTCTTCTTGTACTCATCCGAATTCACTGATTGAGGTTTTCTGGTTTATACAACACATACCAATTATGATTATTTATGAGGGCAGAATTGACAGAACAAGAATCAGATGCTTAAACACATGGAGTGAATTGTTCCTTTATTATACATCTAGTAAACGGAGACAGAAAATTATTTTGCATCATTTAATTTAGTGCACATCTTCCTGAGACATAATACTGTTTCCTCATTTACATCATCAGTTTTGACACTGTATATTGGTGTACTCTGTTTTTATAGGCTATAAAATATTTGGTTGGTTTTGTTTTATTTTGCTTTCTTTCAAACAGAGGACTCACTTAATAGCCCTGGCTGGACTGGAACTCTCTGCATACCAGACTGACTTGAACTCATAGAGATCTTTCTGTCCCTACTTCCCATGTGCTAAGTTAGAGGTATATGTCACTGTGCATGAACCAAAAGAATTCTTAAACTTTTTCCACTCACAACCCTTCTACCCCAAATGAATCTTATATGATTCTATTATACAAGTATTTAAAGTCAGGTGTCCACTGAAAACATATCGCAAACAGATTTACTTTAAAAACAGTTTGCCACACTCATAATTTTACCACATATTAAAGACAAAAGTTCATTTGTACGTCAATGGGACCGGTGTGATTGTTTATCTTTTATGGTAATTAAATTCTGGCTCAATGTGTGATACTGCAGGACTAACAGCATATTCAGCAATTTCTGAGGTTATCGGTACGTTAATCCCTTAGTCATTGAAGCCAAGAATGCTGCTTGACACAATGATGTAGTGTAAAATAAGAGGAGTGTTTTATAGGACCATTTAAAAAGAAAAAAAGTGGAAATTCTGTCCCCTCACAAGCCAGTGCCATTGAACAATAAATACTTTCTGACACACAAGTCATTAAGGCAACAAACACTTTTTACATTAGGATTTTAACACAATACAATCCAAAAATAATTCTAGTTTGATATTAACATGATGAGATGTGACGGTAACACAATATTACAATTTTCTCTTTTGCTTTTCATAATTAAGCAACCATAGTACTATAAGAACAAATAGCTTTGTATAGAGAATAAAGATCTGCAGTTCAGAGCACCCAGCATTCTTGACTCTTTGTTCATCAATGATTAATGATGTGCCAGCATGTGATTGGCAAAGTGTCCATAATGTGTGTTCACAATCAAGGCAACAGTAAAGTTTCCTAATGTTACCCAGGCCTCTGCTATCAGAAACACCTCTGATTCATCCTGCATCACTTTTGGATTAATACTGGGCTCTCAGAAACCATTTACAGGTGCCATTTTCACCCCCTTCCCAATCTGCAACACATGCAGCGTCATGATCCACAGGTTAAGAGGTCTTGATGAGGTGCTCTTTAGCGTACTAAAATGTTTGATGTGTAATGTTTAAATGGTGAAAAACCTGAAGGGATATAAGGGTCTATCAATAGATAGCAATGAGAGAGCTACAGACTCTATTCATACACATGCACACTTAATGCTCATCCGAAGTTAGACGTTCCTGAGATTACATTTCAGTTCACCTTCTTCAACACGCAGTAGCAGCATTTTCTCCTATCATAGAAGTTATTATAATTTCATCTGTACAGGTTTTCTTAAATCTAATTGAATTCATGATTTAAAATGTTTATCAATGGACTGGAGAGATGGCTCAGTGGTTAAGAGCACTGACTGCTCTTCCCAAGGTCCTGAGTTCAAATCCCAGCAATCACATGGTGGCTCACAACCATCTGTAATGAGATCTGATGCCCTCTTCTGGTGTGTCTGAAGACAGCTACAGTGTACTCATATATAATAAATAAATAGAATATTTAAAAAAGAATTTAAAATGTTTATCAATAAATAAATCTTCAAAACGGGGGAAGGAGAGGCGGGTTTTTTTGTTTGTTTGTTTGGTTTTCCCCTGTCAGATTTTGAAGTTACTTCTTAGGAACATTCTGAGATGCTTTCACTAATTCGCTGTCTATAGTCCATTTTTGTTTGTTTTGATTTGCTTTCCTTTTTTCCTCCTCACAAAAAAATAGAACAGTAAGCAAGAGGCTATGTCTAACAGACCCTTCTCGAATCAAATAGGATATAGTAGAAAGAAATGACCTTTTCTTTCAGGCAGATACAAGCTGTCCGCCCCAAATGCTACATTTTCTGTGAACTTGCTTCTGAAGCTACCCTCAGAGTGTGACTTTTGAGAGGATTCTAGCAGGAGTGGAAAGTGCTGGGTGTTAAATTTACAGTACGACATGAAAGACACTAACCAGCTTCTCAACAGCTAAGACATAGCAGCTTATTTTATGCACTTAAATTGCAAGCATAGGAAAGCGATGCCTGGAGGATATATTGATATTCAACCGTACTTATATCTTATGATTCAGCACGTGATGTCTATGCCTTCTGACACAGAGGGCCATTCAAGAATGGGCTGGTTCCCGGTTAAGATTTACTGATGAGGTGTTTCTACTACTTTCTTCCCTCGGATTACCTAAAATCTGCTGCTTAACATCTTTTCCTACATATCTTTCCAAAGGAGAAAAATATATCTAAGAAAATAGCCATCATTATCTGCTCCAGTTAAATGTGTTTCCTTTCTACCTTATCTTGAACCACTCAAAATTTTAAATAAAATGTAAGGATGTGCTTTAGGCTTTTTCTTTTTCTTTTTTTGAAAAGTAAACAATCTCTGATTGAGTATAATGCTGGGAGACATTCGTCAAATCAAGTTACAAATAAAAAGGAAGACAGAAGCCTGACTTCTGTACCCTGGCTCTAGGGTAGGGAGAGAGAAATCAAACTTGGACACCTGCTGGGGGCTACTGTTGGTGCAGGAACCAGATGCTCTTTTATCTCAGACTGTCTTTGACAGGGCTTAAATATCTCTTTGCCTCTTGCTTCTAAGCATGAGATGGAACAATTTCAAGACCTAAAGTGGGCCAAACAGCTAGGTCAGAGTCAAGAACAAAAGACAAAATCAAGCCCAGAAGAGAGGTCTTCCTTCTACTTTGTGAAACCAAAGTTTTGATGGAACAAAGGATCATCAGACCCTTTTGGAGCAGCAGAAGCGCCTTGCAGATTTAATGCTGCAGAGATTCACCAGCCTTAACTAACTATCCTGGCTGGCATAGAAGTGTTGCCAGGTCCCAGTTACTTGGGATAAATACTATCTGCCCTGGGTCTTGCCCTCATTTGCACTTTTAACAGCCTTCTTGGCTACTTTCCCACATGCTCATTGGCTGACACCTGTGAGGTGAGAGTCAGGAGAACTCAATGAATAAAATGTAAATATTGGTGCTTTTATTTTCCCGTCAGGCATCATGCAGAAGGGCTTGGGAACACAATATGTCAAGTATAGAAAGCAAGCCCACAGTTTACTGCTTATGAATTTGCAATCCGTATTCAGTTCTCTTTTCCTATAAAGAGAACATGATATGTCCATTCTTGAAGGACTTAAGAATTAACTCTGTGAAGAGATGAATATTGTCAAGTTTCAAGTTTCAAGTAGTCTAGGCAGTGGTAAAACTAGATGTGTTGTTTTAATACTTATTCTGAGGAAAAGGTGTTATTTTGCCCTAAGTTTGTAAGTGAACAAAGAGTAGCTCAAGAAGTTTCAAGTGACTTAGCCTGAATCATGAAGAAGACAAATGATTAAGGTGGTATGTACAAAATTTGTTATTAAATCATATTCCTAGTATGCGCTCAGATATTTTTAGTCTGTTCATTCTCAAGATATTTTCTTGACTCACTCTAAATACATCCTCCTATCATATCATAGCTCCATGCTAGCATCTTTGAATTAACACAGATGAGAACAAAAAGAAAAACTATTGGGCTCATTTTCAAAAATATGCTTTTCATTCCTTCCCTTTCTAGAGATTTCAAATATTGAATAGTTTTTTTTCATATTATCACTAATTTCATTACTGTATGTGTGGAAACAGAGTATTAATAGGTAGGTAGATAAAGTGTAATGGCTTCATGTACTATTAATGTACTAATGGATATACCTAGCTATTATTGTCATTCAAATTGAAAGGATATTTTGTCTTTAATGGCTCTTAGTGTTCATCTCCTTGAGATGTTTTAGAACCCATGCTGTTGCTCTAATACATTCCCTTCCCTTTGCTTTGATACCTCACCATTTAAGTGAAAGCATCCAGTGACTAATGTGTTTAGAGGTAGTGATTGCTATCTTATTGAAGATAATAAGTCACAAGTTTGAAGCACCTGTGTTTGCTGACTTTCAGATGTCAAAGTCAATTAGTATTTAACTACAGAGTGTGTCATAATTCAAAAACAGTATAGCTGTGCTGGGGAAGCAAGAACTGGAATTGTTGAAACTAATCATATCCTTTGTTCTAGGTGGGACAACTGCTGTGGAGATGTTAGGATGTGAAAATGTGGAAGAGAGGCAGAAAATGACAGAAACAGGAGTTTCTAATTAATTGGTTCAGTTCATTTGAATTTTCTTTTTTTAAATATCTTTTTATTAGATATATTTCTTTACTTATATTTTAAACGTTATTCCCCTTCCCGGTTTCCTGTCCATAAGCCCCCATTCCCTCTCCCTCCCTCCCCCATATGGGTATTCCCCCTATACATCCCCTCTTACTGCCCCCCCCCATATTCCCCTGCACTGGGGATCCAACCTTGGCAAGACCAAGGGCTTCCCCTTCCCCTGGTACCCAACATGGCTATTCTCTGCTATATATGCAGCTGGAGCCCTGTGTCAGTCCATGTATAGTCTTTCAGTAGTGGTTTAGTCCCTGGAAGCTCTGGTTGGTTGGCATTCTTGCTTTTATGGGGTTGCAAGCTCCTTCAACTCTTTCAATACTTCCTTTTGATTCCCCCCAAGGGGGTCCTATTCTCAGTTCGGTGGTTCGCTGTTAGCATTGACCTCTGTATTGGACATGCTCTGGATGTGTCTCTCGGGAGAGATCTATGTCCGATCCCTTTCAGCACGCATTTTCTAGCTTCATCAATCTTATCCAGTTTTGGTGGATATATTATGAGTTCATTCGAATTTTCTAACACAAGCCAAGTAATCCTAGAGGTATGAGAAGTTTTGAACTAAAAACCAAAATGAATAGAAGCTACATAAAACATAGATATATAAAGGCGATCTAAATGAAAGCACCAAACATTGTGGGAGACAGAGTCCAAATTGGCCAACTCCTGTCTCAAGTGAAGTTTCACTTACTGGGAATGGGTTATATGTAACTGAGGTGTTGCTGATCCTATTGGAACTCCTAAAGAACTCAGGTTGTTGCCAAGATTATAGGTTGCTCTCCACAAACAGATAATAAGTGCTGAAGAGAAAGTCCATGCAATTGACCATGGAAAAGTCAACTTGGTGCCTTTGTAGAAGCCTCACCTCGAAATACTAGTGTCTTTGGTACAGGGAATATCCCGCACAGTATTAAAGATAAAAATGTGAATACCAACCCAACTGCAAACGCCTCTTCTACAATGGTGTCTTACCTACAAGTTAAGTTACTGCAATGGTTTTACAAACTTTGTCAGAGTAAACAAACAATACCTCCTACGACCCAAGAACAAATTCCTGCCCATTACTGCTTGAGAGACCAGCAACCTGAGACTAGATAGCCCAGGGACCCAGAATAAAATCAAATACAATGGTTTTATTTAAAAGATTGTAGCAATAGAATGACTGCAAATGCCATTCTGATGAACTCATAAAACAGCACCTTGGTCAGTCATCATCAGAGAGGCAAAGCCAAATGAATAGAGTGAGAGACCTTGTGACATAAACCCTGAACAGTGTACCTCCATCAACTATCTCTGTCCGAACATGCAACATTGTAGGGGAGAAGACAAAATAAAGTTTAAGAGCCAAAAGTTGTGGGGAAACCAGGAAAAAAAGTCCTCTAAATTAATAGGATTTATGTATCTGTGACTGACTTACAAAGACTGAGAATGGGATTGTATCAAACAGTGTCATAGAGTTTAAGGAGAAGTACACAAATGCCCCATTTCTAACCTAAAATCTATCTCCAATGTGTAGCCACTTACAAATGAAAATGTGGTTTTCTCCAAGAGAGTCTCATTGGAAAAGCAAACTACTCTTAAGAGTAGGCTGCATGTCCAGCAGCAGATGACCAACAGAAAATGAACCTAATATAATCTTTGGAGGCTCTTTACTTCATATCTCATATATCAGAGCTTTCTTCTTTTCTTTTTTACTTTTATCTCTTCTTTACTTTTAAAAATTGTATCTTACCCTAGCTGTCCTTTAATTACGTATTATAGCTTCCAGGTTAGTGTTTTTACAGGATCCCTGAGTGAGTGGTTCTCTGTATAACTATTTCCTGTCTTATTTCCTGGGTTCTTTTCACTCTGTTTGTTTTGTCCTATTCTGATGTGTTAATTTTGTATTATCTTATTACACTAATAGTATCCCTTATGAGCATGTTTGTTTTCTAATGAGACAGAAAGGCAAATCAAGTGCTTGCTGCCACTTGAATTTTTATAGCCACAGGCCCAAGACAACATGGCCAGTTATCTGTGGACTGAAATTACTGGAGCCATAAGTCAAATAAATGCCTTTAAATTCCATAATGTGTGTCAGATTTGTTTGAAGCACTTGCCACAGAAGGCTACTCACCTCATCTTAACCAGGAAATATCAAAGGTATAGAGACATCAGGGTCCAATATCTCCTTTGAATTTCCATCCTATGATATAACTTACTTTGTTAAGCCCCTGTTATTAAAGATTCTCTTATCTCCTAAGAGCACTATAGAATGTCGAGCTTGCCTTTGACTTATAGCCTATACAGAAAATTTAAATTTATACTACATAGATTTTTACGTACCTGATGTGAATTTTAGAGAATATCTTAGATTACCTTCTATAACAATACAATATAGATTGAGTGATTTAACTAGCATACATTTATTTCCCTCAATTATGGTATTTGATAATTCCAAAATCAAGCATGTTCTGATTCCATTCTTCCAACAGTGTTCCTCTTGGTTTACAAATGTCCAAGAGGTCACATTAGCAGCACATTGAAGAAAAGCATTTTCTTTAGTCTCATAAGGGCATTAGTTCCATGATGGGAACACTATCGTTATTACCTGACATACTAGAATGCATTAACTCCTAAAAAAAAGAAACAGTAACTTTTATTCCTATGGTGATGGATCAGAATATCAATATATACACTTTATGATGTTAAAAGTTTTCAATAGGTAACACAGAAGACTTTCCTGTGATTTGTATTCAATGTATATGTTGAATTACAACTATGGGGAGTAAAGTCTTTTAATATACCAAGGATGTGACATGAAGACATTTAATCTATTCTCTGAACTTGGTCCAAAAGAGCAGTTAGTCAGATATACCGTTTAAGATGAAGAAAATGTCATTATCTGTTCACAATATGTAGTCATTTGAAGTGGACTGTACTTAATAGAGACCAGGAAGTAGCAGCCTGCTTATATCATTTGCTATAACTGAGAATTATTAGACAACAGAAAGTGAGGACCAGTTTAGCTATTAAAGTGTTACTGTTGAGTAACCCCAAGAATATTTTGGAGATACATAATTAACATCAAATAATTTGCTCATAGGTATCTCAATTCCGTGTATGGTTTAAATGGGAGTGGTACCACAGGCTTGTGTATGCTTAGTCACCAGGGAGTAAAACTGTTCAAAAGAATTAGAAGTTTTAGAGGAAGTGTATCACTGAAGATAGGCTTTGGGGATATAAAGGCCTTTCGGGCTTCCCCCTTCCTCCCTCCCTCCTTGTCCTCAACTGCAGAACAGAATGCAAAACTCTCACAACAATCAACGATACCTCTGAAACTGTTAACAAGCCCCCAATTAAATATTTTCTATCATAATAATTGCCTTGATTACTTCTCATTTTTACAGTAATAGAACAGAGACTAAGATAGAAGTCTTGGTACCAAAAGTGGCGTATTGCTGTGATAGGCTTGACCAATCTGGATTTGGGGGGGGGAATATGAAATATTTTGGGACTGTGGTGTGAAAAACTAGCTGAATGCATTAAGTGGGGCTTGGAGCATGGATTGTGGCATTGAGACCAATATAAAAAATGGAACCTCAGCTCAAGAAGATTCCCAAGAAAGCAAAATGATGAGCAGCATAAAGATTATTCCATGATAGTTTAGAAAAAGTATCAGGGCTGGAGAGATGGCTCAGAGACTATAAGGAATGTCTGCTGTTCCAGAGGTCCTGAGTTCATTCCCATCAACCATACGGTGGCTCACAGTCATTTATAATGAAATCTTGTGCCCCCTTCTTGCCTGCAGACATACAAGCAGTCAGAACACTATATACATAATAAATATATCCTAAAATAAAAGCAAAAAAGAAAGAAAAAAATGTCGAGGATTTTTGCCCTTCCTATAAATCCACATGAGGCTAAAGAGAGGAGTTTTTGGCTTAGTAGTTTGGGCAAAGGATATTTTAAGACAGCCAAGTATTTACTATGTGGTATGATTATCAGTACTCACTCTCATCAGACCTATAGTGAAAAGAAGCAAGCTGTAGGAAGAGATATACAAAATATACATTGTAAGGAGAAAGAGAGCACCAGGAAGTATAATATAGCTAAGTCCAGTGCTTAAGGGGGTAAAAAGTTTAAGAAAAGCCGAGGGCTAAATGTATTAAGGAGAATGGTGACCTTAGGGTAAGACCCTGCCCAGATACACTTCTAACTTTCAACTTTTAAAAAGGAAATAAAGGGAAGCTTAAGTAAGGAAGGAAATCATCAATAACAGAAAGCTGGTGCAAATGTAAGTGAAAGGGGGCACTGAGTTCCATCTCCATGGCAATTTCAGTCATCTTATTACCTCATTTAGGCTTTAGTCTAGTATGAAAGAAAAGGGTTGTGGAATTTATCACCATGGCTAATGAAAGCTGCTGAGGCAAGCATGCATCAGGAATTTCCTTCCATGGAGACCAGGAGAGAACATTGCGTGAAGCTATGAAGTTGAACCTAGGCTTTGTTGAAGACCTAAGGGTATTGGAAATACCAAAGTCATAATGTAGCTGATAAGAAGAGCTGAAGATCAGGTATAGAAAGAGCCCAGAAAAGAGAAATATATAGAAGTCACTAAACCTTTAAAGAGTTCTGAAGAATGCTTTGATATCAGATATGGAGATTCAGAATTCGGAGTATATGCCACTCCTTTTGACTGTGCTATGTTCCAATATTTTCTGACTATCCTCTTTCTTCCCCTGTGCGTGTGTGTGTGTGTGTGTGTGTGTGTGTGTGTGTGTGTATTGTACCACTGCATTTTGGAAGTATATGCCACTCCTTTTGACTGTGCTATGTTCCAATATTTTCTGACTATCCTCTTTCTTCCCCTGTGCGTGTGTGTGTGTGTGTGTGTGTGTGTGTGTGTGTGTGTGTGTGTGTGTATTGTACCACTGCATTTTGGAAGTATGTGATCTGTTTTTTATTTTGAGTTCACAGGGGACTGAAAGAGCTTGAAGGGGCTCGAGACCCCATATGAACAACAATGCAAACCAACCAGAGCTTCCAGGGACTAAGCCACTACCCAAAGACTATACATGGACTGACCCTGGGCTTCAACCTCATAGGTAGCAATGAATAGCCTAGTAAGAGCACCAGTGGAAGGGGAAGCCCTTGGTCCTGCCAAGACTGAACCCCCAGTGAACATGATTGTTGGGGGGAGGGCTGTAATGGGGGGAGAATGGGGAGGGGAACACCCCTAGAGAAGGGGAGGGGTCAGGGGGATGTGGGCTCAGAAACCGTAAAGGGGAATAACAATTGAAATGTAAATAAGAAATCCTCAAGTTAATAAAGATGAAAAAATAGAAATTAAAAAAATTAAAAAAAATAAGTAAAAGAATGCTATCAATCTCAGAAGAGATTTTGAAGTTTGGGCAGATAAACAGGGTTGAGACTGGAATAGATTATGAGAATTTTTGAAGTTGGACTGAACGTGATTTTTCATTATGATATGGCTATAAATCTTTGAGGGTTAGAGAGTGGAATGTAGTGGTTTGAATGAGAATAGCCCCCCATAGTATTACAGTCACCAGATAATGGAACTGGAACTGTTTCAGGAGTATTATACAGCTTGTCATTGTTGTAATAGGTATCTCTTCCCAGCAAGAGCACAGTAAGTAAGTCACATTGCTAAGCACAATCAAAGAAACAGACAAACATCAAAATTTTGTCATTGCGGTCATCAACTTAGTGACAAATCAAAACTGGAAACTGAAATTTTGTTCCAGACAAGAGGAAGAAAGTTCTGAATCTCACATTTTTTTCAATGAATTAGATCTTGAAATGTAAAGCATATACATATACTAAGAAAGCATATATAAAAATATGTAACTATATTTATTGATAATCACTTTGTAAAGAAAGAAATCACATACCCAAAACAATAAGCACAGCATACTGTTACTAATGTAGTTCTCTGATATTTTTGAGTTGTCTAGATATGCGATACAGAGAATTAACTAAAATGAAACAAAAAATTCTAACTATAAAAAAAAGAAATGTAAAGCATTTCGGAAGTAAAGAGGACATATGCTGAATTAACAGAAGGGGCTTAATGTTCCAGATTGTCATAAAAAATGTTTCAAACTCTACTAGTACAAAAATGATGAAAGAAAAAGTTATATTAATGGGGACAGCACACCACTGTCGTGCTTATACTGCAGAGGAAACTGAGGAGAAATAGAGAATACAGAGACAAGTTGTTGAAGTCACTTAACTTCATAATGAAGTTAATGTAGAGACCCCTAGGAGTTAAAGCCACTCCTGCACACCCTACTGAGCAGAGAGGAGACATAAATTATTTGACCTTCCTGTTTTTTACACCAAATATAACTCTTGTTAGTGCTTTCTACCAAGAATTCAATAAAATCAAGTTCTAAGACATCAATGATAACTTAAATCAAATGATATACTAAAATTTTCTAGATCATTAAAAGTGCCAGGGTTCCCAATGGAGGAGTTAGAGAACAGAGTGAAGTATCTGAAGGGCTTTGCAACCCCAGAACAAGAACAACAATATCAACTAATCAGACCCTGCAGAGCTCCTAGGGACTAAACCACCAACCAAAAAGTACACATGGAGCGACCAATGACTCCAGCAGCATATGTAGCAGAGGATGGTCTTATTGGGCATCAATGAGAGAAGAGGCCCTTGGTCCTGTGAGGGCTGATGCCCCAGTGTAGGGGAATGCCAGGGTGGGGAGATGAGAGGGAGCGGGTTAGTGGGTGGGGGAGCACCCTCATAGTAGCAGGGGGAGGGGTGTTGGATAGGGAGTTTCCAGAAGGGAAACCAAACAGGGAAAGGGGATAATATTTGAAATGTAAATAAGGAAAATTTCCAATAAGAAAAGTGGCACAAGCATATCAGCATTAAATAAAAAATGCTGTGATTTAAATGCTTAAAATACATGTAAGCCGCTGCCTTGAAAAAATTCTCTATGCATCCCTTTGCACATGCATTTCCCAATAACCCTTTTAGCCCTCTCCCTACATTTGTTTCAGCCTTAACCTCTTGCCGTTTCATTTCTGCTTACCAGTTGACAGACTAGAAAATCACTTGTAGTTATCTGTCTACAAAATATTTTGCTGTTTTACTTTTTAAACCTTTGCATTTAGCTTTCCTTCTACTGGTTTTCTAACAATCATATGCATATAACAGGTCCATGTTTGTTTATTTATTGAAAGTTGGAGTTTTATTTTTCATGCTAGACATAATATATGTCTATTGATCAAACAAAAGTTATTTGCAACATAATAAAATTTGTTGCTGAGTACGGACTTTAGAGTCCAGGGGACTGAGTTTGAATTCCATTTCTTAACCCTCTGATTATGATTTAAAAATCTCTATTTAACCTCCCAGGAATTGATTTTTTAAGTCTTTATTTTCATATTAGTGGTTATTAAAAGATAAATTGAGAATAAAAACTTACAAAATTCTTCAAAAGCATATACAAAGAAATAGTGACCAGTATACAACATAATGAAAATTGTATCTTTAATTCCCTTTGGGCTAACAAATACATGAGATCTGCCTCTTATCCACCTTTTAAATTTATAATATGATCTTTTCGTTGTAATTACAAAATTATATAGCATATCCCTAAAGCACATTTTTCTTTCAAAATGGAAACAGTACACCCATTGCACAAATTTCCTGTGTTTCTTTCCTGAAAAGCCTACGGAAATCATCACCATATTGCACTTTTTTACACATTTACTATTATACTGACAAATTATGTGAAGATCAAATCACATGAGACGTCTCTGTGACTGGCTTTGTTCACTTATCATAGTGTTTTCAAAGATGTTCTAGTATGAACTAACTCTTTGAGGACCAAGTGAAGTTCTATTGGATTAATATATAAAATATTACATTTCCTCGTTAGTTCCACATACATCAATAGAAATAAATTTCTATTTACAGATAATGGTTTATATTTTGAATAATTCCAACACATGGAAATTTTATTTATTTTTCTTTTTAATTCATTTATAGTATACCATATAGTATGGTATTACTAGATTATTACTACTATCACTAAACTACTATATATATGTATTACTTTATGTAATGCTATATATAATACTAAAATATAATACTATAATTCCTCTTTAAAACTCTGTAAAATTGTCATTCTAATTGGTGTTAGGTTCAATTTCTTTGTGTTGTGAGTGAAATGTGTTTCCTTGAAAATTAGTGATATTGGGACTCATTCTTTTATATACTTGGATATTTCTTTAATTTTAATTTTTTAAGATTGTACTATTTTATAACACTCTCCCTTTACTTACTCCCTCTATGTCATCTCATATATTCCTAACTGTAGCATATGGTGTATTTGAAAAATAGCTAGTAGGGAGGAATTTGAATGATATAAGCAATGAGCAGTGGTAAATGTTTGATATAATATCTATAACTACTCTGATTTAATTATCATATCATGTATACATGTATAAAAATGTAACTATTTGAATCCCAAAGAAGTAGGTCCCAATGCCAATGAAGGAATGGACTTGCTAGCAAGGCAAGGCCAAACAGGCAAAGAGACAGCTTCCTTCTTCTATGATAGGTTATATGTTTCCTGCAGGTCTGGTCAGGTTAAAAGTTTGTCTTCTCACACCAAGACCCAGATCAAAGGCATGTATCCTCCTACCGTATAGGTCAGGGCTAGTAGTAAATTCATACACTTTAAAGTAAGCAAAAATTCTCATACATGTCTGCCTTCCATTTCTGGATTGTGGTTAATTCTGGATTTACTCAAGTTTACAACCAAGAATAATTGTCACATCACATAGGGGGACATTTAAGTTCAGTTTTTACTCTATGTGTTACTTTTTTCTTTACAATACAATTACATTTTTCCATTTCCTTTCTTCCCTCCAAATCCTCTCGTATATGTAGAGCAAATCTTTATGTATTGTATGGAAGCATCATGTGTCAATAAAAAGCCTATGGCTAAGGAGTTGTGACAGGATTAGAAGGTTGAACAATCAGCAGAGAGTGAGAAGATTATGGGAAATAGCCAGGTGAGGAAGATTTGGCCTGATTGCTGAAGGAGGCTGAAACTGAGGAAAGGTAACAAACCATGTGGAAGGACAAAGAATAGAAGAAATGGGCATTTAATTTATGAGCTAGTAGAAGAACAATTCACAGCTTATGGCTTAAGCATTCATTCGTGTATAATTAAGTCTCAGAGTCATTATTTCTGGGAAAAAAGAGACTGGGTGGAAAAGGTCACAGTTACACATATGCCCTTCTTCACTTTCCTCCTTACCCAAAGCCCCAGTTTCCTCACTTGTTATTGCAGAGAGAGAGAGACAGAGAGACAGAGAGACAGAGAGAGACAGAGAGAGAGACAGAGAGAGAGAGAGAGAGAGAGAGAGAGAGAGAGATCCCAGAGCTGACTATTTGGCACCAAACAACCAAATGATTGGTGTGTTTTTTCCCCCTAGGGAATCTCAACTTTTTCCCTTCTAGCTTTCCTAAGTCTCTTTGGTGGGCTTTGGGCTTTCTTTTGTCCACGTTGGCACACCAAGCATCATCATCCTTCCTCAGCTTACAATTGGAATGAAATTTTTTGGGTATGTCTCCAATCTCACAGCAAAGTGTCTGATCTTATAGCTTTTACAATGTTTCTTCCAATCTTCTGCAATGTTTCCTGAGCCTCTGGTGTAAGAGTATATTGTAAATCTATTTATCAGAAATTGTAAATCTATTTATCAGAAATGACCCCTAAAACTCATCATTTAATTGGTTTTAGATTTTTTTTTGTACAAGAGCACAGCTGTTTCAAATATAAATTTCCTTGAGAAAGTGAAGATTTCACTTAATTATGGGCATGAGGACAAACGTTTATAGACTATTATTAGAGATTGGACCAAAGGAATAAATTAGTGTTTATAGATCTTCTTCAAGAAAGTTTTACTTCACTGGCACTGACTAGTTAGTTTTCCAGGACCAAGCATGGTTTCCCTCTCAAAGAGGGGCTTAAGTCACAATCGAGAGCTGTTGGCTACCAAACAAAATACGCATGCCCTACTGCTCCATGTATCTTAGTGATCTGATAAGGGAAATGAGAAGAAGGGCTTGTCAGGGAGAAGGAAGGAGTTAAATACAGAAGGAAGAAGGCTTACTAGTTCTAACAATGGATTTTAAGTTTCATCTGTTCGGCTCCTTGTTTCCTCTGTTCCCATTTTTTTTTCTTACTATATCTGTGGTAAGCTTTAACTGTCAACTTGACATAGGGTAGAGTTCTTTGACAGCAGAGATTTACTGGAGGAACTGAGTAGATCTGATTGTTTCCTGGCATGGCTTGAATGTTAATTCTAAGGGAGAGGCCAGCCTTTTGGGGATGTCACCAATCCCTAAGCAGGTGGTCCTGAATTGTACCAGAGAATACACTGAATGAAACTCAATTTATGTGCTGGCAATTAATATTCTCCGCGGTTTTTACTGTATATTGTTGTCTATGATATGAATTAATTGGTTAGATCTAATGTGGTGTGGTAGAGCAACCCCGTTTACCTTCAATTTCCTGTCTTGAGTTTCTGCTTTGATGTTCTTCAATGATGTTCTTTGACCTGTAATTGCAAACCAAATAAACTTTAACCTCCTCTAAGTTGCTTTTGCCTAGCACATTTTATCACAACAGAAACAAGAACACTGTCTACTCATGATACCTAACAATCTCATGAATTTTCATGTAGGGAGTATACCTTTTTACTTATCTGACCAATGCAGCATGACTGAAGTGAAACTGTGCCAGATCTAGACTTAGTTCATGAGAAATAACAATTCTAATTTTTCCCCTTAGAATGCAGGTGCTATGTTAAGAGACTCAGCCTACTCTACTAAATACTGGGATGTCATCGAGAGAGAAATATTATGTATACATAGAACCAAGGGGCCTCAGCTGGAAACCAGAACCAGTACCCTAGGTATGGGAAGGAATTATACTTTAAATGTCACAGCCTCAAACAGACTCATGTTTGAATGAAGCCACAAGAGTCATTCCCAGCAGTGCATCTGTTCAGCTAAATCTACCAAGTCTTTAGAATTGTGAAAAGTATATTTATTATGGATCATTAATCACTATAGACTGTGATACAGCAGTGGATAACTAAAAGAATACTCTTATATATCTTCAGGATGCAACTGAGTCAGTTTTAGAGTGAAGCTTAGATGGTGATACAAGCAATTCCCATGTAGAAATAAAGACTTCTTCTTCTTCAGTAGCATTCTCTCTCTTTGAAAAAACCTCCAGGCTTTGTATAATGTGAAAAATATTCACCAGAATTCACTGTGCAGTTCAGTGAATATAATTCAGCATCATCTCTTTGTTCAGGATACACATTGTATTAAATATGTTTTATTTGACATCTGAATTACGAAAATTAAAGGATACATTTGAGTGACCTTTATTATTGTTCACAACCTATCTGCCATCAGCTCATCTCACTTTTGTTAAAGGTCATTGCAAGTTGTACTATGGGATTCATTTAAAATGTATTATAATTTGCCTAGTAGGACAAGAAATTACCCACAAATCAAAATATATAAACATCAAAATAGGGTTTCCAATGATTTGAATCAACCTGGGTGGATTGGTAGATCTTTGCATAGGCTTATAGCTGTTGGGTAACCTCAGGAAAGCTGGTAGTATAATGCAAATGCTACTTTCTTTGATCCACAAACTGTTCTATCCTGTGGTTTGCTTTGCAACGGTTATTGAGGGCATGACTAGACTAAAGCTCAGGCTGCCTGGATTTGAGTGTAAGTTCTAACATTGATTGTCAGACTTCAAACACCCTTTTGGACCTCTTTCAGATTAAGTTCCTTATCTATAAATGGGAATAAAGCTCCCTCCCTAAGCCTGGCAATTGTGCTGCTGAGAAAAATCAATTTTAATACTGTTCAAAGTGTCTGTGACCTACAAAGGTCTTTATTTAACAACCTTATCAACTTTGATGAATATTCTTTGTTTAATTGAAGATACTTTGATATATCCATATTTTAAAATAGACTGTGCATACATGCATATAAGTGTCACTCTGTGCATGTATATGTTCCTGTGTGTATATGTATATATATGCCTGGTGCTGGTGTGTGCCTGATGATAAATAAGAACACAGTTATAATAGAATATTTGTCAATTATATTAAAAAACATTTTAGATTTCTTTAGTTTTTATTTTTCTGAGTGTTTGACTGAAGATATGCATGTTTGTTTGCTCTGTTCCTTCAGACATGAGTATGTCAAATTCTTGAGTACTATAGTTACAGTCGATGACAACTAGCATGTCAGTACTAATAGTTGAATCTGGATCCCCTGTAAGAGCACTAACTCTGAGCCATCTCTCCTAACCACACTGTGGATTTCTTGTTAAAACTTGTATAGCCGTTTGTTTTCTGACTTGAGTGGTAATTTCTTCAATTTTAATTTACAGTGAGACCATGGTACGGTAAAATTTAACTGTGGTATGACATCTTACAGAATCTTACGTTTCTCTTTTCTATGTGTGATCCTTTCTCTCCCGAGACTTTCAAAGTTCTATTCTCCATCAGGATGGACAAAGCATATCAAAGACAAAATACAGCTTTCCTATGTTGACTAGTTTCGTTTTGAGTCCTGTAGTGGGATGCAGTTACAGAACAGGGAAAAATAGGAAGAATGTGAGATAATGAAATTCTTCACAGGCAGTGATATGGTCTGGATCTAATGCTCTTGAAGGACAACTTTGTTTCATTCCTTTGGCATTTATTTATCTTTAGTACCTGCAAGTTTTCATTTTAAGTCTTTAGGGGAATCAAACCTTTATAACTCTTATTTGTTTCTTGAAATATTGCATTTCTTTTTTTTAAAAAAGTAAATTTATCCTTAATTTTAGTTAAACTGACTTGAGTTTTCCATCTGCTTGTCTTGATAGAACTTTAAAGATTTTCAACCTTAGCTGGGTGCCTGGCATAGTTTAATCTTAAAAACTGTCAGAATACATTATTATAATGACAGTTATATTGGCTGAAATGTTCCCTACCCCAGATACTTATTCTTCTCTGCATTTGTATTTTTTTAAGTGAAAATCAAACAGCTGAAATGATTTTGAGAAGGGAAATTGTGTAACGAATAAATCAGAAGAGAATAGTAATCTTCAATGAAAAAGGCAGAGATGTTAATCTCAAGACAATCTCAAATGATTGAAATGATTGAAAAGGAGGATAGACTATAGTAAAATGTAGGGTTGCAATAGTGATGAAAATTCACATTCTCACTTCAACCATATCAACAGGAGACATTACCAGAACTAAAGAGTCAAACTGACTGCATATGGACACATTTATTGTGGAGTGTTATGAGAATTAACCACTGTTACTCCTTCTCTCTGTCTCTGCATTAAAATGCCTCACGTTTCTTTGGATTTGAAAAATCTCTATTTAACATGAGTGATTTATTAAAAATAATGATGGTATAATTTCATGCTAGTTCACTAAGCATGAAAATTTAAGCAAATAGAAGATATAGGAAGGCAGTAAAATAGAATGTTATTTAGGTGGCTATTAGTCCTATAGATTAATGTTTTAATTGACAAATAGATTGATAGATGACTTGGTAGAGAATAAAGATAGTAAGGTGATAGGTAATCTTCCAGAATATCTTTGAATTCATATTAATTCACATAGCTTTTCCATTACAACCCTATTAAGAAATAAAAGTAAAACTTTAATTTGGCTATAAAGTTCCAGCGTGCTACAGTGCTTTTGTCATGGGTTATCTAGTCAATGTTTTCTTTAGAAGATATAATTTTCAGTCTCTCCACCCCTACCTTTTAATCTTTCCCCAAATGCCCGCTGAACAACATCCAAAGCACTGGATTGTGATCCACCTATATCTTGGTTCTTTTCCTTTTGTTTGCATCTGAAATGGAGCAGACATCTTGTTTACTAGAGGCTGTAGGAGAGTGAATTCAATTATTGATTGACTTTATCAAGCAGGCAGACAGACACTGTCGCAGGTAAAATTGCTTTTTTTGTGTTGTTGTCTGCCAAACCTTAACAGAGAAAGTGATGTGCTTTGCCAGGGAGGGCTACTACACAATCAGGTAATGGGTCTTAAAAATGCTGCAAACATTAATGGTGTTTGATCAATAATATTACTACCACAGATGAAATGCTACTACATTTATTATTAAGTTATTTCTGAAAATGGAGTGACTCAAAGGACTTTGAGAAAGTATGAATAATTGCTATATCATTAGTCCAATGAAATGTTAATGGAAGTTTTGTCATATAACATGCTGAGAGTATGTTTTTTTCTGAAAGATTTTAGAGTTCCCCTGAGCTAATGCCTGATACAGACCCTCAATTACCCTATCAAAGTCTCATCTTCCTCCTATCCATGAGCTAATCCAGAAAGCCAAAGGTGTCATTAATTCTTTATTCCTATATTTAATTTTTCCAAACTATATCATGAAATGTAAGCCAAATATCACAAATCATTTTTATTATTCCTTTTTACTGGATGTTTAAAAATACAGTGATTAAGTAACAGAGGTCTTGACTATTTTTCCATAAGCAGCTGATATTGTTACCTCTCCAGAACATTGCAATTCAATGAAATAAAAAATTTTATTCATCAAATAAATCCACGTGTGTCTTCAAATGAGATAAGTTAAATATTTAATTGTATTATATGAATGTCCATTGAAATTAGTTATTGGATTGTTATTGAAATTAGTTTGTCCTCATAAATATCACTAGAGAATATGTGTATATAAATAGATGAAAAGATATAGAGTACCAGATATGTATGGGGTCAAATGTTCATGACTTCCAATTATGATGTTCTCTTTACTATCTCCTTACGCATCTCCAAACTCACATGTATTGCTTTAAATATGTTGTTTTAATGTTACTTATTTCAATCTTCTTTGATAAAGAAAAAATTAAGTAAAAGAAGAACAGAAGCAAAAAAGTAAAGTGTGAAAGGTAAAAGGAAGGATGAGAAGAGATGAAAATGGGAAGGAAAATAAAAAAATGGAACAAATAAAAGTCAGGATGGCAGAAAAGAGGGTGGAATATAAAGAAGGAAAATGAAGGAAGGAAGGAAGGAAGGAAGGAAGGAAGGAAGGAAGGAAGGGGAAGCAAAAGAAAGAAGGGAAGGAAATAAGAGGGGAAGGAGGGGAGGAGAAGGAAGGAATGGGAAAGAAGGTAGGAATGAAGACGAAATCAAACACACTAACAAATAAAGAACTTTCACTTATTTGTCAATAGAAAACTTGGCAGATTGGGTTGAACAGTCTTCTGGGCATTTGGGGAGACTTTTTTCACCCTAAGTTACATTCAGTTCTATTTCTAGCTCAAGCAACTTGAGCACAATATTCGTGGTATCAATTTTAGCTTGTGCAAAATACAGCTGTCTAATTGCTAACTAAGAGGGGAAAAATACTCTTTTTCCCTCAAATTTCTGATGATCTTCATTGGTTTCTAATCCTGTCACATCTTTATTTTAAAAGAGCCTTCCTTTTGTCTTTCCTAATAACTAGATGAAATTGTTACCAGAGTAAGTTCCTATTATTTCTGTGCTCTAAATTTTGAGCTTTTCACACAAAAGAATACATTGTTGGTTGATTAAAGTGGATTTTTTTTCAATTTAAGGCGTCCTATTTTACTAAATATCCACTGTGAGTGTGTGTGTGTGTGTGTGTGTGTGTGTATGTTTGTGTGTATGTATGTTTGTGTGTGTTTATGTTTGTGTGTGTGTGTGTGTGTGTGTGTGTGTGTGTGTGTGTGTGTGTTCATTTTGAAAGTCAGATGATGAGAAGTTGCGTAAATCTGGGGGGGAAGGATACTATCACCTTACAATGGTGTGGAACGTCTTTGCGACCCAACTCTAGATTTGAACTCTAGATTTGTTTTGTAGAAGTCAAAACAAAGTTTGATATGAACATGCCCAACTGAATTAAACACACAAAGAGAAGAGCAAACTCAAGAGACTGGGGGCAGAGGGAAGAGATCGTCAAACAATCTGTATGTTAGGGTAGGCTGATAATCTAAAAGATGAAATTATATGATGACAACGATGCCAGTGTATCATATAGATTCATAATACTCTACTCTGGCAGAGTAGATTGTTTTGGGGGATGTAAAATGAAACTCATGAGTATCAGATAGATGCCATTCCACATATCTTTCTGCATTTACTTTCACTCTTGTAAACGAGCTTGGTCCTTATCAAATTCTCTCTGGAAACAGATTAAAAAGAACAACAAAAGAAAATATAAAACATAGTCATTATTAAAGCTGCAAAAAAAGAATGACTCAAAAAAGATGAAGGAAAATGAATATGATTCATGGACAAGTTTAATTTCGCTGTACTGAATCCTCTGATAGAAAAAAAGCAATTTGAAAAACAATAGGACACAAAGTCTTCACCACAGACTAAAAGAAGAAAGGTCATCCTCATGAGGAAATTTTCAAGTTAAATGCTAGAGTCAAGGATGAAACATTGTATCTATTTATATCCTGTCAATACAGGATGCTATTATTGAGCTTATCCCATTAACCTACAATAATGGGAAAAGTACAATAATTTAATGCTTTTTGAAAGAATGAAACCCTTAGTTATTTACTATTTTATTTAATTAAAAAATTCAAATGTATGCTATAAGTTTGGATGTATCCACACTTTTTAACAGACATAAAATTTGTTATGAATTTTTATATTCTTGTTCAATATTTATCATGAGTTCCACCAAACCAAAAATCTGTATAACATTATACAGATTAAATATAAAATATATCTTCTTACTCATGGAGAAAGAGGTTCCTACATTCTACTGATTATTTAATCATTCCAATGTCTATATCCACTTATAATAAATGATCTAGAAATTAACTACATTTTAAACAATTAAAGTAGTAATTTTGCACTAAAAACAATAAATGTATCTATATAATTTACATTTTAAGAAATTAATGCACATAGATGACTCCTGTAGAGTAATTCAGGGTGCTGAGTAAAGGATTTCCTCTCTCATCAACCTTCCACATGGGACCATTTTGGAGCCAATAATGCATTTAAGTATTTGCAATTATTAAGTGTGCCCAGGGACAATTCCCATTTCACACAATTGGTCTCCCTATATTGTGTTCTAAATGTTACTAGTCTCATTGCTTTAATTATTTTTGTAATTGATTTGAAATTTGACTATTAGGTAATTTAATTAATGATCCCATTGTAAGCTTCATGGTTGGTGAAGTATTTTTAAAACTACTTTTCACTTTGGTAAATGAACCTTGAATTTGAATTTTTAATATCATTATAAAATTTGTTCCCAGAATGCAAGAATGGCATTGGATAATTCCTTGTTTTTGTAGACGACATTGAAAGAACTCTGAGCTTCGATCAAATAGAACAGTTCTCAAGTGATTAAAGCATCAATGAAGATAATTCTCAATTCTTCCTCAGATGGGCAAAAAGGAAATCAAAGATAATTACAGTCAAAGAATGATCCTAAACATTAATTAGTTTCTTCTTCTAAGTAGTTTTATATCTTAGGGGTGGGAACTCTCAGCCTCTGTTTGTTTTGAAGCAGGAGCACTATCATGCTACTTCCTTCCTTAATTGCCACTTTTTCCAAAGTTAAAGTTGACATTGTCCTGTTGCCTAGTAAGATTACATACTCTAGTCCTTGTTTATACCTCTACACTGATATTCCTCCCTTTCCCTTTTTTTCTGATGACAGATACTGTCAGTCTATAACCATAACCACATAGTAAATATTTGTGTTATAGTTGTGTCTGCTAAATTATTCTACTGCTATAATAAATTCAGTTCAGTTATCCACTCACAGTGAAATCCATGACTATTCCCATAGGTATAAGATTATCTTACTTTTTATCTCAGTATGTTATGAATCCTGGGTATAATTAGTGTTATAACTTTGCATTTGTATGACTATTTGATTAAAGTATGTCTTCCCCAAATTCTATGAATGTTCCCCTTCCTCAAAGAATAGTAATTAACGACTACATGAAAAAGAAATACAATGAGCTGCCATGCATTGCAAGCATGTAAATTGCACTAGGAAAAGAAATAGGCTTGGGAAAGATATATGATCAAAGAAAAATATTCATATTAGGTCAGGTCCAAACAAGAGGCCACAGATGTGCACCATGAAAAAACAAGGCGATGAACACATAAAACTATTGCTTTGAACTTATAATGAGCTAATGGAATGAAACACAAATAAAACAACTGCTTTGAAATTATCAACAATGCTGCTACAACTCTATATTTAACATTATATCTGTGATGCAATTTTTTCTTTTACATAGAGAACTTTGTTTTAAAGAATACAAATGGACTGAAACAAAAGAAAATGAAATTGTGTCTTCTAGTTCTCATCCGCTCCCAGACCCAACCCTGTGTCACAGTTATTTGTGCTCAGATCCACTGAAAGAAAGCTGTTTTCCCAGGAGTGTTAACACACCTGAGAGCACAGGTAAGACCACCATTTCTGTCCTGATGGAGACAGGCAAGCACAGGAAGGTAAACAACAGAGTTCAAGTCTATTTGGCATCATCAAAGCCCAGGTATAACACCAAAGCAAACCATGGATATCCAAACACACCAGAAAAGCATGATTTGGATTTAAAACCACATCTCATGATGAAGATAGAGGACTTTAAGAAGGACAGAAATAACTCCCTTAAAGAAATACAGAACAACACAGGTAAATAAGTAGAAGCCCTTAAAGAGGAATCACAAAAAAAAAAAAAAAAAAACACTTAAAGAACTACAGGAAAACACAACAAAACAGGTGAAGTAATTGAACAAAACCAATTTCAAGAATTTAAAAATGGAAAAAGAAACAATAAAGAAATCCCAAAGGTAGACAACCCTGGAGATAGAAAACCCACAGAAAAGATCAGGAATCAGGAGTCATATAGATGCTACCATCACCAACAGAATACAAGAGACAGAAGAGAGACTCTCAGGGGCAGAAGATACCATAGAAAACATCTACACAACCATCAAGGATAATGTAAAATGCAAAAATCTCCTAAACCATTACCTCCAGGAAATCCAGGACAAAATGAGAAGATCCATTCTAAGGATAATAGGTATAGAAGAGAATAAAGACTCCCAAATTAAAGGGCCGTTAAACATCTTCAATAAAATTATAGAAGAAAACTTCTGTACCCTAAAGAAAAAGATAGTTATAAACGTACAAGAAACCCACAAACTACAAATAGATTGGATTAGAAAAGAAATTTCTCCTTTCACATAATAGTCAAAATACCAAATGTATAAAACAAATAAAGAACAATGAAAGCAGTAAGGGAAATAGGCCAAGTAACATATAAAGGCAGACCTATAAGAATTACACCAGACTTCTCATCAGAGACTATGAAAGCCAGAAGTTCCTGGGCAGATGTCATAAATGACAGCCCAAGCTACTATATCCGGCAAAACTCTCAATTAATGTAGATGGAAGAAAAACAAAACATTCTATGACAAGACCAAATTTACACAGTATCTTTCCACAAATCCAAACCTACAAAGAGCAACAGATGGAAAACTCCAACAAAAAGAGGAAAACTACAAGCTAGAAAAAGCAAGAAATTAATCTTCTTGCAACAAAACCAAAAAAAGAGGGACACACAAACACAAAACCACCACTACCAACAAAAATGACAGGAAACAGCAGTCACTATTCCTTAATATCTCTTAACATCAATGGACTCAACTCCCCAATAAGACATAGACTGACAGACTGGATATGTAAAGAGGACAGAGCATTTTGCTGCCTGCAGGAAACACACCTCAGTGACGAAGATATGCACAACCTCAGAGTGAAAGGCTGAAAAAAATTTTCCAAGCCAATGGTCTGAAGAAGCAAGCTGGAGTAGCCATTCTAATATTAATTACCATGAACTAAGGCTTTTCTTCAATAACAACCAAAAGACAGAAAGCCCACATATACATAGAAGGTGAAAAATGCTCTACTCGGTTTTTACTTGGCCAAATAGGAAATAAAGAAAGAAATTAAAGATTTGTTAGAATTTAATGAAAATGAAGGCACAACATACACCAACTTAAGTGACACAATGAAAGCAATGCTAAGAGGAAAACTCATAGCTCCCAGTGCCTCCAAAAAGAAACTGAGGAGAGCAAACATTAGCAGCTTGACAACACACTTAGAAGCTCTAGAACAAAAAGAAGCAAGTACACCCAAAAGGAGTAGAAGGCAGGAAATAGTCAAACTCAGAGTTGAAATCAATCAAGTAGAAACCCAAACAACTATACAAAGAATCAACAAAACCAGGAGCTGGTTCTTTGAGAAAATCAATATTACAGATAAACCCTTAGACGGAGTAATCAGAGGGCCTAGGGAGTATATCTAAATTAACAAAATCAGAAATGCAAAGGGAGACAAAACAACAGAACCTTAGGAAATTTAAAAAAAAATCATCAGATCCTACTACGAATGCCTATATTCACAAAACTGGAAATCTGGAGGAAATGGACAATTTTCTAGACAGATGTGCCAAAGTTAAATCATGATCAGATAAACCATCTGAACAGCCTCATAACTCCTATAGAAATATAAGCAGTTATTTTTTTCTCGGAACTTTTCCTTTTTCATTTATTCCCCGGATAGCATGTTAATAATCACATCACAACATAAAATATAAAATTTAACCCCACATTCTTAAAATTCAAACACATTAAAACTCCAATATCTTTAAAATATCCAATCTCCCCATTTAAAAAAACAACCCAACAATCTCATTTATAAATGCAAAGTTCTTCCTCTGTAGGCACCTGTAATGATCAAAGTAAAATGAAAAAAAATCTCATCTCAAGAGGGAAGAATCAGGGCACACTCATAATCTGAAGCAGTTATTAAAAGTCTTGAATAATAGCAACAACAACAAGAACAACTACAAAAACAAAGCCCAGGACCTGATGGTTTTAGTGCAGAATTCTATCAGACCTTCATAGAACAATTAATATCAATATTGTCCAAACTATTTCACAAAATAGAAACAGAAGGAGCACTACCCAATTCCTTCTATGAAACCATAACTATGCTCATATTAAATGACACAATGACCCAACAAAGAAAGAATTTGAAACCAATTTCCCATATGAATATTGATGCAAAAATATTCAGTAAGATTCTTACAAAATGAATTCAAGAAGACATAAATTTATCATCCATTATGGTCAAGTAGGCTTCATCCCAGGGATGCAGGAATAGTTAAGTATAAGGAAATCCATCAATGTAATCCACTACATAAACAAACTCAAAGAAAGAAACCACATGATCATCTCATTATTTGGTAAGTAAGCATTTGACAAAATTCAATACCCCTTCATGTTAAAAGTCTTAGAAATATCAGGAATTTAAGGTGCATACATAAATGTAGTAAAAGCAGCATAAAGCAAAACAGTACCCATCATCAAGCTAAATGGAGAGAAACTGGAAGCAATCCCACTAAAATTAGGTATTAGACAAGGCTGCCCACTCTCTCCTTACTTATTCAATATAGTGTTTGTAATTCTAGAGAGAGCAATTAGACAACAAAAGGAGTCAAACGGATAAAATTGGAAAAGAAGTAAAAAAAAATCACTATTCATAGATGATGTGCTATTATACTTAGTGCACCCAAAAATTCCACCACAGAACTCCTTCAGCTGATAAACCTTCAGCTAAGTGGCTAGATATAAAATTAGCTCAAATGATAAACAGGCTGAGAAAGAAATTAGGGAAATGAAATACACCACAAAAGTTACAAATAATATAAAATACCTTAGGGTGACTCTAACCAAGCAAATGAAAGATCTGTATGACGAGAACTTAAAGTCTCTGAAGAAAGAAATCAAAGGAGATCTCAGAAGATGAAAAGATCTCCCGTGCTCATGGATTGGCAGGAGTAACATAGCAAAAGTGGTCATCTTGTTGAAAACAATCAACAGATTCAGTGCAATCCCCATCAATAACCCAAGTCAATTCTTCACAGAGTTAGGAAGAACAATTTGTCAATTCATATGGAATAACTAAACAAACAAACAAACAAACAAAACCGGATAGCAAAAAGTATCCTCAACAATAAAAGGACTTCTCGGGAAAACACCATCTCTAACCTCCAGCTGTATTGCAAGAGCTATAGTGATTAAAAATTGTATGGTATTGGCTCAGAGACAGGTAGGTAGATCAATGGAATAGAACTGAAGACCCAAAAATGAATCCACACACCTACGGTCACTTCATCTTTGAAAAGGGAGCTAAAATCATCCAGTAGACAAAAAAAGCAGCATTTTCAACAAATGGTGCTGATTCAATTTGCGATCAGCCTGTAGAAGAATGCAAATAGATTTATTTTTATTGCCTTGTACAATGATTAAGTCCAAGATCCACTTGAAACTCATAGAAGAGAAAGTGGGGAAGAACCTTAAACACATGAATACAGGGGAAATTTTCATGAATAGATCAACCAATAAATTATGTTCTAAGATCAAGAATCGACAAATGGGATTTCATAAAACTGCAAATCTTCTGTAAGACAAAGGACACTTTCATTAGGACAAAATTTCAACAAACAGATTGGGAAAAGATCTTTACCAATCCTACATCTGATAGAGGGCTAATATCATATATATATATATATATATATATATATATATATGTATAAAGAAGTTAGAGTCCAGGGAATCAAATAATCCTATTAAAAATGGGATACAGAATTCTCATTTGAGAAATAACAAAAGGCTGAGAAACACCCTGAGAAATGTTCAACATCCTTAGTCATCAGAGAAATGCAAATCAAAACAACCCTGAGATACTACCTGACACTTGTCAGAATGACTAACATCAAAAACTCAGGTGACAGCAGATGCTGGAAAGGATGCAGAGAAAGAGGAGCACTCCTTTATTTTTGATGGGATTACAAGATGTTACAACACTCTGGAAATCAGTCTGGAGGTTTCTCAGAAAATTGGACATAAGACTACCTGAGAACCCAGCTATACCACTCCTTGGCATATACGTGAAAGATGCTCAAATATATAATAAAGACACATACTCCACTATGCTCATAGCAGCCTTATTTATAATAGCCAGAAGGTGAAAATGATGTCCTTCAATAGAGGAATGGATACAGAAAATGTGGTATATTGCCACAATGGAATACTACTCCACTCTTAAAACAATGACTTCACGAAATTCTTAGGAAAAGAGATGGAGCTAGAAAATATCACCCTGAGTGAGGTAACCCAATCACAAAATAACATACATGGTATACACTCTATACACTCACTGATAAGTGGATATTAGTCAAAAACCTCAGAATACACATGATACAGTTTACAAACCACATGAAGCTTAAGAAGAAGGGTCATCAAAGAGTAGATGTTTCAGACATTCTTAGAAGGGGGAACAAAAATATTGACAGGATGAAATATGGCTACAAATTCTGGAGCAGAGTCTGAAGGAAAGGTTATCTAAAGACTTCCCTACCTGGAGAGTCCATCTTATATACAGAAACCAAACCCAGACACTATTGGGATGACAAGAGGTGCATGCTGACTGGCACCTGATATAGCTGTCCCCTAAGAGGTTATGCCAGAGCTTGGCAAATACAGAGGTTGATGCTTACAGCCAATCATTGGACTGAGAATAGGATCCCCAATGAAGGAGTTAGAGAAAGGACTGAATTAGCTGAAGGGGTTCATCCCCTTAATAACAACAAAAATATCAACAAACCAGACCCCTCAGAGCTCCCAGGGACTAAACCAACCTCTCAAGAGAATACAGCAATGGACCTGTGGCACCATCAACATATGAGGTAGGGGATGGCCTTCTTGAGCATCAATGGGAGGAGAGGCCCTTGTTTTTGCCAAGGCTAGATGCACCAGTGTAAGGAAATGTCAGGGCCGGGAGTTGGGATGCAGTGGGTTTTGTGAGTGATTGAGCACACTCATAGAAGAATGGGAGAAGGGTGTTTGGATAGCCAGTTTCGGGAAGGAAATCTTGGGGAAAGGGGGTAATATTTGATGCCACATGTGGTAGGTTGAATATGCTTGGTCTAAGAAATAGCACTATTTGAATGTATGGCCATGTTGGAGTAGGTATGGCCTTGTTGGAATGGGTTTGTCATAGTGGGTATGGGATTTAAAAACCTTGTCCAACTGCCTGGAAGCTAGTCTTTTCCCAGAAGCCTTCGGATGAAGATGTAGACCTCTCAGCAACTCCTGCACCATGCCTGCCTGGATGCTGCCATGCTCCTACCCTAATGATATTGCACTGAATCTCTGAATCTGTAAGACAGCCTCAATGAAATGGTTTTCCTTATAAGATGTGCCTTTGTCAAGGTGTCTTGTTAGAGCAATGCAAACCCTAAGAGACCACATTTTGTTGCCTTTCACAGTTTACGATGGATGTTGAGCATGGCCTTTGACAGACAACAACTAAACACAACAAAACAATATATAAAAAGACAAAGCAAAACCCTTTTTATCAAGACTAGACAAAACCACCCAATAGGAGGAAAAAAGGTTTCAAGAGTGGGAAAAAGAGTCATAAAGACAGACTGTTAGGGGTCCAATAAAAACACCACCTGAAAGCCACACTATATTTACAATAAGATAGTTTTTAATCACCATTTTTCTTATCCTATACGAATGATAATGTTTATAGCTATAAACACTAATGACACAATAAGCCACACTGTGATATCAATGTATAAATGTGAAACATGTAACAAACATGGCTCTTGACATGCCAATGCAGGATTGCATGCTATCTGCTGTGTCTTTGTTTTGATGTTAAAATAACTATCACTCCTTAACTTTTGGCATCCTGTGGTCCTGGAGCAGAAGTCAGAGTCATACCCTAAGGTGTGTCACTCTGACAACAATGGTCAAATTTGAGCAACAGTTCATAAGAAGATACTGAGGAAAGAAGGTGCTTTTATCCTTGTTTCTCTTGATAGGCAGTAATCCTTCCTTGGTGACCACTCATAAGGGAAGTAGGTAATGGATAGTTTATGAGTAATATGAAATATTCTAGCAGCTATTTAAAATGGTGTGGACCATGATTCAACATACAAAAATAGCAAACTATACATAGCACAACAAATGTTCAGCATAGAAGTGAGAATGTACGACTGTCCATAATATACTCTGTACTGAAAGATAGTCCATGTAATAAGAAAGTATAGGATTTGCAGGCCATATTATGGATGACTTTTTGACAACAGATAAAAATCTACCTATATAACCTATTGCTTTTATTTATTTGAATATGAAGCTATTGTTCATATGGACTTTACACCATTTTCAGGAGCACTGTGATACTATTAATCATATTGCACATACATAAAATATATAAATAAAATACATGCATATTTCTGTATGATAAGGCAAAGGACAGGTTAGTAACTTTGGCTTTTACATTGAATTGAAAGTGATCACAGTAACAATTATTAATTAGTTTCAGCAAACTTATTATCACACAATCACCTAAGACTATTGTACATGTATATTTTATTTCAGATTTTATGATTAAGGAAATTAGAGCTCAAAGTTAATAAGTAACTTGCAAAATTCACATGGGTGATTAAGTCTAAAATTGAATTATTTATCACATATTTGTCTGGACCAAAATAACATTTCTTTATAGACAGAAACTAATGTTATCACAGTTTACTCATTTGTTGTGTCCGTGTATATTTGTTTGTGTGTCAGTACATATTACACAGCAGGTATGAAGAAACAGGACAAATTGGGGGACGTGGTTTTACCCTTTCACAGTATTGGTAAGGAGGTTCACATTTAGGTTGTTATGCTTGGCAGTAGGTACTTTTTCCAGAGCTCTCTCTGGCTGGAAACTTTTTGTATCTTAGTACAAAAGTAGGATTAGGAGTCATTGTTTGTGTCTTCACAAGGCATTCATTTGTCAATGAAATATAGTTGTAAATAGTTCTCTTGAGGATCTATTTTCAGGGTAAGATATTGGAATATCCAAATAAATATGAAATTTAAAACAGCAACAATTAAGTGACTAAATTTGTTGTAACTATATTTGGTCCGTATCAGTCATTCTCTCAACTTGACAGTAGTGAAAAAAAGAGATAAAAAAATTTGGCCAATGACTTTCTCCTCATATAGTTGAACACATGTGCTATACCCACAACCTTTTGCCATAATATGAAAGATTCTGCCTCATCTCCCACACCATCATAATTAAGCTAGTTTAGTCAGATACCTAGGAAAAGGTAAGAACAAAAGAATAAACAAAATAAAGAAGGGGACAAGTGGATATCAGAGCCTTGAAAGGCTGGTTTTCCTCTTAAGAAGAAAGAAGAGAATGAGAGTGTTTAAATATCATGGTTCATAGTCAGGCTCAGAAGGAGCAAAAGATTTGGGTGTTATGAAAAATGAGGAAAAAATAGATGGAAAAAATGAATAAACACATAAAAACCAGAAAGGGAAATTTTTGTAGAAAATAATATAGAGCAGGGATTACAGAGGTCCCAAAGAAGCTTGGGCTGCTCAGTAGATACTGGAACTTTCCTTTTCCGAGTCAGTAACTAGAACGGACTGTTTTATCTATTGTAGAGCTCGCAACACCAAAGCAAAAAGAGAGTAATCAATGCAAATTATCTATTTAATTCAACAAAATAAACCTTCAGAAAATGGCAGTAAAGTAATGGAGGTCTATGACTTAACTGACGAAATGCAAAATAATATATTTAAAGCATTTCCCCAAGACACATAGAAGAGAGAAAGCCAGTGGAAAACGTTTCTAGAAAAATCACAAAGAAGCTTGGAATACCAACAGTAAGAAAAGAAGCAGATGCAACATCTGGGGCTAAAACAAAATAAAACAAATGAACTGAAAAGATTACGAGAAGCATATAAAGGTACGCTAGGTCAAGCAGAGTTAGTTAATTTGAAAACGGTAATTTGAAATTACTAATTAATGCTCAAAGCAGAAAAGGGATGAAGAACATTTCTAATGAGGTAGTGGCAAAAAGTTCCCAAGAATGAAAAGAAAATGGACAAGAGCATCATGAATCTAAACAGATCACAGCAGGATAAAGCTTATTAACTCCCCAGTGACAATCACAACAACCAAGATTTTATGGGTTGAATCTGGAAAGAAATAATATTATCGCGATTTCAAATCCGAACCAAGAGAAAAGAAACTCAACATTTGCAAGAAAACACCTACAAAATGACGAGAAAAAACAATTTTATAAATCTTGCAGGTTAAAAGGAGAGAAATAGCAGTCAGTATCAAAGAAAAGAATAACAATCATATAAAATTGCATATGGATAAAACTGTCATTCCAAGATAAAAGAGAGAGGGGGAATATTTTCTCTAACAAATCTACAGGAGGATTTCAGAATTCCTCCTGTACTACAGGCCATTTTCAGAATTGTTAAAAGAATGGATTGAAGATGAAATGACAGGATCCATAATAGCAACAATATAATTATCAAATATAAAAGTTCTAGCTAAATATACACAAATAAACACAGATGACTACAGTATTGTGACATTGACCACTGGGTCACTTTTAATTGTAATTTAAAAGCAAAATTAAACTTAGCAATATAAAATACAACTTAATAAAATAAACAAAAATGAACTATATTCATGTTAATGGAGCCACAAGGTAAGAAGAAAAAATAAATACCAAACAACATACAATACATCTTCCAAAACACACTTCAATAATAGCTACAATAAAAATATAACATAAATCGTAAAATCATAATATAATATAAACAATCTATTTGCCAGCATATATTAAATCATTTACTACCAGGATTTCAGAGAGAGACCTTTCTGCTTATGTTTATTATACCATTCTATGTAACAGGTAGGGGACAGAAACAATCGTAACTTCCATCAACAGACCAGTCAGTGTTTTTCCAGGTTCTGCTATATACACCTAAAAATATTGCTCAGCTATAAAATAAATAAGCTTCATTTTGAAGGTGTAGTTGAATAGGGAGAACACCATCTCAGTTAGAGACTGGCTCTGCATTAAAACAGGTTTCTACTTATATGAGAAATATAAAATAGAGACACTCAGAAGCAAAAGAAGGAGTGGCTGTCCCGGCTGGCAGAAGGACACACACACACACACACACACACACACACACACATATGGCTAGACTCACTAACGTATTCTTTAATCTCAGAAATCTTCAATGAAATAGGATGAAGAAACAGGGTAATTCCCAGAAGTTCATGGGCAACAGGTCCTGGTACACGTATGGTGAATGCAGCCAAAACACAAGAAGAAAGCCTTGTCCCAAGTAAGGTGTGAAGGGTGCTCTGACACTTGATGTTGTGCTTTTACATCTGTACATGATTCATCCACAGAAGTTACAAGGAATAAGCAATGGAGGAAACAGAATCTCTCTGCCATCGTCTTTACAGTTATACTCTAATGGACAAGATGCACTGGCGAAGAATTAGGAGGCGTCATATTCATGAAACGGGTTTTGCAGGTGTTAAAAAGGCAAGACTCTTGGTGTGATGGAAACGTGCATGAAGGTTTAAGAAAGCCGCAATAGAAGCTGCTATTAGAGTCTTTACGGAGGCGTTTTACTGACTGAAGAAGACATCCTGGAGCATGGGTTGGGGTCTCAAACTGAAGAAGAGGGAAAGCAAATAAAAGAATCATATTACACTCCTTCTGTTTCCTGATTATATACAAAATGTCAGCACTCACCCCATATTCCTGACACTGTGTCTTCCCTCCACAGTAAACTGTAGGTCCTTCAGCTATAAGTCAAATACAATAGAAATACATTTTTATTAAGATATTTGAATTAGGTATTGATCACAGTAGCAAAAGAGAAACTAGTAGGCTATGATATGTAGTGCAATGATACAGTCTGAAATGATCCAGACCTTCGAACAGTGCATTAGATGGGGATAGCATGGTCAAACAAGTAATAAGTCTAGGCTCAGTATCTATATGTAAATTAAAAACCATGTAAAAAGTTAAAACACTACACAAAACCATGTAAAAAGTTAAAAATCAAGATACCAATTTTGTACATTTGTAACTATAAGAATAATAAGCCTATCAATGTGTCAAAGGGTGTCAAGGATTACACTGGATTAGATGCTTATATTTGTTTATATTTTATTTACAGTCAAATAAATATTTGTAGTGAAATATTAATGGCAGGGTTGTTGGTTTAGCTCAGTGGTAGAGAGCTTGCCTAGCAAGCACAAGGCCCTGGGTTCGGTCCCCAGTTCCGAAAAAAAAAAAAAAAAAGAAAAGGGAAACAAATATTAATGGCCTTAGTTACAAAATCACAAATAATGACTCTATATATAATTGAAATAATCTATTTTAAATGTAACAGCCTCCTGATTTTCTGGTTTTAGAATCTGAAAGTAAATAAAGAAAAGAAGTCATTTTCAAATCAATGTCATAAAATGCATTCATCAAGACAGTAATATAAATGGACCCTTTAATATAAATGCTTTTATTTTAGTACTATGGTATAAGGCTTACTCTGGATACTCAGAATGAAGGTACCTGACCATGATATTTCTTTTCTCACACTTTGAATATGACAAATTAATATGGCAAATTAATTAAAATACAAAAAGCGTAATATTCATTTAGTAGGATGAACAAAAATATTACAAATTAAGCCCAAACTAGACTATACTAATAATATTCATTTTTAATAAAAATAAAATGAAAAAGAGTAGTATGGAATTTAATGCAACTATGTTTAAATATCACATCTAACCATCACTTGCAATTTCTGTTCCCTGATTATAATAAAAGAAAATTTCCACAGTTGTGATAAAATAAATTTAGTATGCATACATTTGGTATATACTATATATCATATATTTTTGGGATATATGCATATATGCATGTATTTGATATAAAAGTATATACCAATATATGCATATATAAACACACACTCTCTGCTCTCTGTCTCTGTCCCTGTCCTGTCTCTCCTTCTCTCTCTCTCTCTCTCTCTCTCTCTCTCTCTCTCTCTCTCTCTCTCTCTCTCATACACACACACAGACGCACTCTCACACTTAACCAACAATGTGTCTTTTCAAATTTGAAATCACTAACAATGGAAGTGACGGAACCAGTTTTTAGGTGCTAAACTATTCATGAATCAAACCAATAACTTTCAATTTCTGCATCTAAAATCTTGACAGATGTGGTCAAAAGTCAACAAGCGGTGCTTTTCTGGGAACGAGGCATCAAATTAAACATGAGCCCCAATCTGTAGGAATGGAATATTAACATGTTCCTGCAGCCTGCAAATATGACCCCTCACTAGATCTGGCCTTACTGCGTAATGTGCAGATTAAGCAGAGCTATAATTTTGAGAGCGTTCGGATCTCCTGGTCATATTTTTCATTTGTCTGCACTCTCAGCTTCTGTAACATTTTCTGTGGATAAGTTTTATTTGTTATCTTTCTAAGAAATTAGGTCAGTAATTCTTTTTAATGTTAACTAATTCTATTATCTGACAAATTACTAATTACATGAAACTTATGTGTAAATGTCGAAAAATAAGTCATTTTCACTTGTCCATTGGCTTTGCATACTGCTGTCTTTAAGGGGAAAAAACCATGCAAATGTACTTTGTAGTATAAGAACTGGGTTTGGCTGACAGCAAAACTTTCAGTTATGAGGACTGGAGTTTGATATCATCTTCAGAGCCAAAACTGTAAGTCAGAATTCTTTACTAATCCTCATAGGGGGAATAATATCAGCTATATTACTTAAGATTCATAGGCTTTGCTATGCATTATACAATATCTGAAAAACATTTCCCTATGCAAAACTCCATTAAAATTAATGATGCAAGGAAGCAGACTCATAAAATTATGCACTCCTTTTCTCATAAAGAGCAATGGCAATTGTGATCATGTTTACCAGGCAGCTGCTCGAGTATAACTTAAGGCACTGTCCCTGAAGGGGACTTTTCAGAGCAGGTCTTTGTAGCACACACGGTGCTGAGATTCACCTTGTGTATATGGTTTTCTATGCATGTCAGCAAGTAGCCTCTCTTAAACATGACACCCATAGATTCTCAAGGTAATCTATAAACTAATTAACTAAATTCAGAGGCGGTTCAACGTGTTAATGAACACTTGGCCCTTACTCAAGTATCTGGCAGAAGTGTAAAACTGAAACAGGTAACGAGAAAGGATAGACACTTAAGCACAACCTGAGTAGATAGTATTTTACTTGGCTTATGTGTGAAAAAACATGAGTTGGGACTGTTTCTGTCATTAGTGCTAAAGTCTGGAATCTCAAGGCTAAAATTTGTTGTACTGGCAAAAAAGAGCACAGGATTAATTGATGTTTATGATGAATAGGTCGTAATTGGACTTTCTTTCTTTACCTTCTAAACTGCATTGTGCTTATTTATTTTGGAATCATTTCTTACATGAAGTTCTTCCTGGTTTCACACTTGTCATGCCACTGGTTCATCCCTCTGAGTATTGGAATGATAGACTTGTGTCCCATACCTGGTATCTAGAGATTGTGATACAGAAATGAGTTATTTATAAGCAAATGATAGACGAGTGTTTCTCTGGAAAGATATTTAAGATTTTCCTCTAGAATAAAGTTGAAGAATGAATGATTAGTAAAACCATATCTACTCATCATGTTATCGAAAAACAATTATCAAGGAATGAAGTAATAACTATTTTATGTACACACCAGAGTTTAATTAATTTACAAAAAAATTCTATCATGTTCTACTGACCATTTTTCTTAAACTAATCAAATTAGGATCATGTATAATAAGTTACAGCTTATTATATGCTAGCCCACTGGTTAGTCAACAGAATAAACAAAGAAATGAGAATTTCCAAACATCAAGTAACATTACCTATAATAACTCCAGGCTGATGTTTGTCTGAATGATGATGAACTTAGCTAGCCAGTAGTTTCTCAGTTTCATGAGATCTCACTTATTAATTATTGATCCTTGCGACTGTGTTAATAGTGTTCTGTTTAGAAATTATTTTCCTGAGCCAATAGGTCCAGGCTATCAAGTATGTTGTCTACTATTAGGTTCAGTGTATTTGGTTTTAGGCTGATGTCTTTGTGTTCTTGAGTCGGGCTTTGGGTAGGATGATAAGTTTATATCTATTTGGATTCTCTGGCTTGTAGTTGTTCATATTTGACCAGCACAATTTGTTGAAAATACTCTGTTTCCTAATGCATATTTACAAATTCTTTATCAAAAACAAGATGTACATAGGTGTATGGATTTGTGTCTGGGTTTTCAATTAAAATCCATTGATCAACATGTCTGATTTTATGCTTTCATTTTGACGTTTTAATTACTATAGCTCAGTAGTAAAACTTGAAGCTGGAAATGGTGATGCCACCAGCAGTTGTTTTATCTTAAAGATTTTTATTTTTAGCTATGCTGGAAAATAAAGGTTTTTATTTTTTTCCATATGATGCTGAAAATTGTCTTTCCAAGATCTGTGAATACTTATGTTGGAATTTTGTAAGGAAATGCACTGAATCTGTAGATTGCTTTTCATTGGATGGACATTTTTTTTGTTAGCCCTGTTGATCCGTTAGCATCAAGGTAATTAATTTGATCTATCTTTTTCAATTCTTTCTTAAATGTCTTAATTTTTCTTTTATTGAAAACCCATTCTTTTCTTATAAAATATATCTCTATTAATCACGATTCCCCTGACTTAACTTTCTCTGGGGATCCGTCCCTTTTATGTCTCTCCTTTGAAAAGAACGGGCTTCTAAGAGATGACAACCAGACATGGCAAAATAAAATGCAATACAATGAATCAATACTTTCATATCTAAGTTGGACATGACAAAACAACAGGAGTCCCAAGAAGAGATACAAGAGTGAAAGACTCACTTGTTCTCACAGTCAGAATTGTGAACGCGAAGTATTGAGCTTAATGTAAGTTATTTAGCTTAAGTGAAAATATTAAGCTGAAAGCCATAATATATACACAGATGGCCTAATGAAGACCCATTCTGGCCCCGTGCTTGCTGCTTCAGTCTCCGTGTCATCACGCGTGCCTTCATTCAAAGGGACTTGCTCTGCTTCCTTCCATCCCCTCTTGCTCTTATGATCTTTCTGCCTACGCTGCTGTGGGCTACCCTGAACTCTGAGGGGAAGGAATTGATGGGGACCTTCAGTTTCGACTCTCCACGTAATGTCTGGCTTTGGGTGGACTCCTCTGATCTAATCTGCTATAAGACAAAGCCTATCTGATGATGAATGGCTAAAGAAACTGATCTTTGAGTATAGCAGAATATCATTAGGAATCATAGAAAGAACGGAAAAAGCAACCACTGTCAGGAAGTGAGCATAAGATTAGAAAAAACAAACAAGCAGAGAGTAAGAGAGAGTCAGGAGGATGGATAGAGAGAGGAACAGAAAGTAGAAGGAGGGACACTACTTCAAGTCCCAAGAGCCTGAGTCTCTGTAGCACACAGACCTGGGGTGAAATTAAGTACTAGTGTTCTATGAAAAGAATCTAGCAATGTAATGATGCCCAATAACATTCTAATATACTCACAGATCAGTGGCTTGCTCAGCCATTATTAGAGAAGCTACACAAATGTGAACACATATAGACACACGAGGCTTAAACGGATCCTCAATCAACGGTCTTAGGGAAGCCTGTGGAAGAGTAGGCAACAGAAGTTCAACATCAGACGGTATGTAGGGCACCGAGAAAATGTAGCCCTCACAGAACTCATGAGATCATATGAACTCACAGAGGCTGAGGCAGCATGCACAGGGCCTGCATGAGTCTGCAACAGATGGGTTTGCAGAGCTGAAAATGTAGATGCATGCTCTCATTCCTAAAACAGAAGCTAGCTCCTCATTTCACCATATGCAAATGAAGTGTAATTGATCCACCGGGAGTCTTGCCTGGAAAACCAACTACTTCTAAGGGTAACCTGCATGCCCAGGAATAGACAGTAACAGAAACTAAGCTCAACTGCATCTTCTGAGCTACTTCCTCTCAAAATGTCTATCCGGTGTTTTATTCTTATTTTTAAAAAATCTTTTTTTCATACATTTAAAAATACTATTATTCATATAGTCCTTTAGGAATACACCTTGGCTTCCAGTTTAGTGTTTCTACGAGATTCGCAAACAAGTTGTCCATTTTTTGGCAATATCTCTTTGTTGTGCATTTTCTTGTGCACATTTCTTCTGTTGGGTTTGTCTTCTATGTGCTTGTATTTGGTTTATCATCCTATATTGTATTATACATTTTATTTTATTTTAATAACATAGAGTTCTCTCGGTTCAGTTTTTCGTTTTTGTTTTTGTTTTTGAAATATAGAAAAGGGGTAGATTGGATGGGAGGGAATATGGTGGGAATTGAGAGTAGTAGAGAGAGGAATAGACATATATCCATGAATTTATTCTCTCATATACTGCATCTCCTTGCATCCTCTATCCCCCCTGTGCTCCTAGTCCCTCTCCTATCCCACCATGCATTACACTCCTTCCCATTTCTCCCCAGAAAAGGGCAGGCTGTCCAGGGATATCAACCAAACATGACATATCAAGTTGCAATAAGACTAGGCACCATTCCTCACATCAAGGCTGGATCAGGCAACTCATTAGGACAGAGATGAGGGAGGGGAAATTTTCATCAGGTTATATTATATGACTGAACTGTCTACTTTTATTAATAGCAATTTTTCAATATAGTGCATCTTCTGGTAACTTGGTCACACTGCATTGGAAGGATTATACTTCTAAGAATATGTGGTCAGAACAAATTGGAATGAATAAGTAATACAAATGAGAACACAAAGTTTCATGGTTAGGACCAGTTAAGGGACAGGATGTATACAATCACAAATGTAGTGTTGAATTCAAGGAACTAATTAAAAAGAAGAAAATAGTCATAGTCAAGCATAGACATTTTTACACACACACAGCACAGATACACACTGGTACACATATACATATGCATACACCCAAACACAAACACACCACACAGACACACACACACACAAACACAGAGAGAGAGAGAGAGAGACAGAGAGACAGAGAGACAGAGAGACACACAGAGAGAGACAGAGAAACAGAGAGAGACAGAGAGACAGAGAATAGACCAAAGATAAGTATATGGGAAGCAGACAAAATTTGAATTAAATGGATTAGGCTAACATTATGTGGGTTTACAAATTATACTGTAATAATATGTCTACTTGGAAAAAGGTACTAAAGACTTTTGTATTTCCCACCTCATTTTGTGAACTTGTAATTATCTCAGAGGAAAAAATTCAAAGGAATATAAAGAAAAGTGAGGTATTTTAAGGAACAAAATATTTTTAAAATGTATCTATTGATAATTTCTTTTTCTATTTAATCTACTTATATGATTATTAGAATGTCCAAATTGGCCATAAATTCAATTACTAGATATCTGTATATTCATGCTATAATTTTGAAATTCCCCTATGCTGTAGACATCATGTAATACCCATTTATTCAGGTCAAAGTCTGTTAATAACTATTCAGCTAATAGCAATGCCATCAAATAATATTCTATGGATTCAACTATGTTATTTATGACACACTGTTCAGTGATTCGAATGAGTATTCTCCAAAGATTCAGTTCTATGGGAAGGTCAATTGATATGGAAAATATGTAAAGGTTTTTGCAACCGATTCAGCTCTGCTATGTAAAATAAACATGGGAAAACCATCCAATGGAAAATAGCCCATGCTTGCACCCATTAAAAATGGATCACTACATTGGAAGATGTGGGTCCCTTCTCAGAAGTCTGAGGATAAAGAGAGCTTAATTAATGGCACAAGAGGTGTGGAAATATTGCTGTGTGATGGGAAACACATGGAGTTTTCAACTGTGCAACTGAAGTTTTGGCAGCGTTTTGCCCTGAACAGTGCCAGCAAGCCCTTCTTCTGTTCCTGCAGATCCTGCCAGCTGGAAAGCAGAGGCTGAGCTGTCTCTCCCCCAAGCAGTAGAAGTGGCTCCTCTGTGAGACACCCATGCAGAATCACACAAGTCAACCTTGCCTGCCTTCCAGGAAATCAATAATCCAGAGCATTGAAAGTGCTTAAAAGCAACATGCAGGATGGTAGCAACAGGAATTTGTTATTAATTTATCTCAGCATCTTTAACTTGTGTTTTGCCCACCAGGAAAACAGACCTACTCACCAGCTTTGTGGACGACTTTTGTCCTTCTAAGCATTTTACTACTTGATGGTAATTTTCAATCAGTAAAATTTCCCCAAACATGTTAATTTTGCCTAAGTATTTGATTCAGTGTCCTTTTCCTGTGTTCTTAACATATTTTCTTGACTAAACATGGTAATATAATACTCCCTAGGAAACTCCTACTATGTTAATTCCATTAATCCCTTTGTTATTTGTTATTACTTTATAAAGAATTGTATTTATTGGAAAAAATGAAGAAACTTTGAGACAATATTTCTATATTTCTTCCATGACAAATACCTGAGAGCAATGCACTGCATTTGTTACAGTTAGTTAATGAGAACTGATACCTTTTTACTAAACAAAAGTCATCCTGTCTCTTTGGCCTCTTAATTTCCATCTGCATCCACATCTCTTTTTTTTTTTGCCAGAAGTCTATTTTAGAATATTGTGTAAGATTTAGTCATAAAGCTTTCTTAGCCTGGTTTTGTCTTTCATAGTACTTTAGATTTCCCTAGGTTTGGGTGTCATTCTCTCCGATTGGAGGAACATTGGTTAGGGATTTTGTAGGGAAACAATTCCTTGACTAGAAAGTATGATATCTGTCTTACAGATAGATATTACTCAGAAAATGATGGAATCAAAATCCATAATGATGAAGAACATGCATTGAGTGGCATGCTCAGAATACATGCCATTAACAAGAGTATGCATTCCCCATGATTACTTTTTCACTTGGCTATGAAGTATTTATTGACTTCTCCAAAACATATTTCCAATTTTTTTCTCTTTTATCATATGCACTGTATAATTTTTTCCTAGGGAAGTGGCAGTGCATCTCAATCAATTTCAGGGAGTGAGTGACAACGGCTCCCCCCAAATTCTATTCCAGCCCTTCTTGACAAACCACTAAGTATGTTAACAGTTACTTCTAGTAGCAAGGGTAACTGACTCACTAAAAGCTCGTGAATTACCACACATGATATCTCTGTCCCTGAGAACACTGCCCAATTTACAGGCAACATGGTGCTCATAAAACATCAAAGGGTGGACTTGCGGGGGTTCTGAATTTCTAAGCTTCCTAAATTTACAAGTATCATTAGCTTCCTGTGTCATATAATGCTTCCACACTCTCCACGAGGGAGCACGACAATGAGAAGGATATCTTTATTAAATAATACACAGGTATCTGGAAGCCATTAACCCAGTATAATCCCCATGCACAAAGGATGGTCATGCTGTTTCTCCTTAAGGGTAGACTGCATATATTGCTTCGAATTATTTTTCTTGTATTCATTTTCTTCTGTTTATGTTCATTTCCTTAATCTATTATTTTGTATGAATATGTAATTGGGGATATTTATTCTGTACATGAATGTTATTTTATGTTTTTAACTATATATAAGTAGACATAGACATAGATGCCATAGACAATATAGACATAGACATATATGCGGTGCTATGTTTGATTTGGTTAATCTACATTTGTTGCTTAAACTGCATCAGTTCAGACCATGGGAAGGTCTTGTCATTGACCCTCTTGTTTCTTTAAGACAACGACGACATATCTGCTTCTTTTGAGTAGTTTTTTTTTTCTTCCTGGAACTACAAGATGTTCTAAGCTCACTTATAAATTCCCAGGCCATATCTGAGTTCTATATTTTAATATGCGATCTATTTTTTTATTAAAAAAGCAACATTGGGAAGCAATTCTCTGGTATAAATGGACTTTTTAAAACAAAAACATATGTAAAAACTTACATATTCATGAGTACATACATGCAAACCTGCCTTCATGTAACTGGATGCATCTGTATTCACTTAAAATGCAGAATAGTGCAATGTCTCCAACATAATTCATGCAAGGATGAGGATGTGCTGTACCATTTCTGTGTTTGTCAACTTCCACTCAACAGCAAGAAATCACGCACTGATGAACCCATAATCATATACTTTCTGTTCCATTTTAATGTCTGGGTATTTTGACTTCAGTATTGTTAACCCATATACTTTATCAACTAAGTTATATTTCCGATGAAAGCAGAAGGAAATTCCTCTTCATTTTAGACATACAGATCACGTTCTAAAAGTGCATAAGAAGCATCTTCCAAAGCAGCACCTTCTGTGAGACTGGGTAAAAGCGCCATGGAATGTTGGCATCATCACCATATAATACAGATTAAGTTTCCACACCAAGAGCCTTTGTTTCACCAACCCAAAGCCTCCCCCATCCTTAGCAGTAAGTGACAGGCTTTGTGTCTCCAATATATAACTTGTTATTATGTATAAGTGTATCCTTATACTATGAAGATATTTTGGCTTTTTTCATAAAAAAGGATCATCTATTTATTTTTATGGCTCATTATGTCTCATTATTGAATGTTATCTTACTTTATGTATACACCTAAAACTATTGATTCATTTGTGGATTGAAGGATATCTTATTGCTTATAATTTTTAGTAGTAAGAGAACGACTAGTAAAATATTCACACAAAAGGTTTGTGAATAAATATTTTTCCCAAATATGATGTAGAAAAACATATATATATATATATATATATATATATATATATATATATGAAACTACTGGATTGAATAGAACATGGTATTTAAATTTTAAAGAAACTTCTGAACTATCTCAAAGATGCCATGGTATATCCCAGTGATCACTGCCTGAATATGCCTATGCCCCATCATATCTTCTGCCACTCCTAAATCATGAAGGTCTATCGTGATAGCTCACTATTTTTCTGGATGGAGGCAAACTCAGAGAACCGCAGCCAAACATCGGGTGGATCCCAGGGAGTCTTCTGGAAGAGTGAGAGACCAAAGTAAGCAAATCAGGGGTGTCAAGGACACCGCAAGAAGTCCCACCGAGTCAAATAACTTGTGACCCTGGGGGCCCACAGAGCCTGCACCTTCATTCACGGAGCATGAAGGAGCTGAGCCTGCACCCCTACACATTTGTAGCAAATGTGCAGCTTGGACTTCATGTGGATCCCCTAACCAATGGAGTGGGTGCTCTCTTGATTTCTATTCCTTGTCATTGGATCTCAGACTAACTGATGGGACCTCAGTGAAAGAGGATGTCCCTAGTCTTGCTAGGACTAGATGTCCTAGATAGGATGGTACCAAATGGAGATTCCTTTCTCTAAGGAGAAGGGGATAGGGATTTATAAGGGTATAATTGGGAAGAGAGGGAGCAGGGGGGCTTTGATCGTGATGTAAAGTGAATAAAAGTAGATTAATTAAAACAAAACACAAAACACACCTAATAAAAAAAAAGGCAATTGTTTTCTTCTGGCTGAGTTTTAGAAGTCTGTATTATTAGTTTGTTTTTTTGGGGTTTTTTTTTGTTTTTTGTTTTGTTTGTTTGTTTGTTTGTTTTCCTCAGACAGAACTCTCTGTATATATTAGCCTGGCCTTGAACTTGCAGATTCTCATTTTTGGCTCATTGATTTAAATGTAGATATTAAAACTCTATTTGATATCTTCAAATTGTATCACATCTAGACTTATTTCTTTTTTTGTTTTAAAGAGAGTATCTTCTCTTGACTTCCACTGGTGTTGAAACATACTTGTTGAAGGGCAACAGGTTGTATTCAGTTACTACCACTGGATTTGTGGACCCTTAAGATTTTAATGTTGACCTTCCTAGAGGTAGAATGCATATGCCATTTTGTGAAGGCATGAGATTTCATATTCCTCTAAAGATATTTGCATGTTTATGTCCTCTGTTTTAATTAGACTTTATAAGCCTAGAAAAAATATGCAATTCTTATAGTTATTTTATTTTAATATATTGTTAGCATAATGAATTGCTACCTGTAATTGTAATGTGTTGATGAAATTGAGGCATATTGTAAAAATTATTTAATTAAATCTCTATCTTTTTTTGCCTGCGTATCTTATGAGTAAAGTCATATCAAGGATTTATGTAACTAATGACTATCACTTCTTAAATTAATGTCTCTAGTTACAGAATTTCCAGTCTATTTTGTTGACAAACTTATACTTGTCAACTATTTTACCTCCTTCATTTTAGGCCATATGAGGAAAAAAGCAGAAAGAATTAATGGGAAATGCTGATTTCAGCTATCTTGGATAATACTACATCAAAACAGAGTTGATATTTGATACGATGAAAAATTTTGAATTGGAATTAAACCCAAGTTTCTACTTCTCTACATTGTCATCCAAGGAAAATCTTGAGATCACTTATGAATTTTCACTATGGGTCCAGAAGTGTTACTGTTACCGAAACCTTTAAAAGGGTAGAACTTTGTATTTTAATTGTACAGGTGGCAGCCACATCTATCTAAACACTGTGGATCAAGCAGCCACAAAGGCATCTCCTGCAGTAGAACCTAGTTGAAGACTGCCAGGGAGACCAAGGATTGCTGAAGTAGACAATTCCAGTCAATTCCGGCCAATTGGGAACTGCTGCTTAGAAGAAATGCTTTATTAGGACCAATGGAGTACAGGTGGAAGGTATTAAAGAAGCTTGCAGCAGCCATTCAGATAAGCTTGATGCAAGAGTTTCTGTTCCCATAGTCTGTGGAGTCTGTTTTTGATGGCCCAGCCACCTCACCTCACCCTCCAAGGGCAGGTAGGTGTCAGGCAGTCAGTAGCCCAGGGCACAGGCAGCAAATTGTACTTTCTGATTCTCAGTGTAATGCTCAGTCACACTGCCACAATTTATGTGCGTTACTGATACTTCTGATCTCCTTTTCAAATGATTATACCTTTTAAATTATTTTATAACTTTTTGTAATATTTTCCAACCTTTGAAAATTTTATACAATGTATTTGCTCATATGCATCACCTCTCAAATCTCTCTTTTTCTCTGAAGTGAATGGTGAATAGTTTTTGTTATTTAATACTTTTGTCTGTGGCGCTTGTTCTAGTCTGTGGTGTATATTCCAGGTGTGAAATCTTCAAGGAAAGATGGCTTTCCCTGTCCTATCAGCAATCCAGGATCTGTACCTCTTAAGCTAGGGGTAGGAATTTGTGCCTGCCACCATGCTGGGGCTTTGTCTGGTTTGAACATGTGCAGATATTTTGCATGTTCTCTAGTCATATAATGCCAGTCTTGAAATATTTTAATAGTATCTGTTTGTCTAAAAGCAGAACCAGTAGAAAGCATAAGAGCATGTGTGCTTGTGGTGGTGGTGGTATTTTCGAGTACAAAAGATACTTATCTAATAAATAGCACAGAGATCTATTACAAAATCAAATCCAAAGAGAACAGCTCTCATTGTGAAGAATAAAGTGATTGTAAGGAGTTCTTGGGATGTAGTCGTTTCAGTTTTTCATCATTGTAACCAACTACCTGTGAAATCATACAAGGAAGTATTGTCTGAATCCATTGCTACAGATCTGTTATGAGGAGCACAATGATTGAGATGGCATGATGTGGTGACTGAACGTACAAACTTCACAGTAATCAGGAGCAGAGAGAACTATAAGAAGGGTTGAGGACAGCATATACTTATCAATTATTTTCCACTAGGATATTTCTCCCAAAAGGTTCTACCCTGTAGTATCCCATCTAAGTATGGACTCTCAACATCTTGATTCATTCATGAAGTTAGGGTCTTAATTCATAAGTGTTGATAGCACCGTCAACTTCAGAACAAGACTTTAACACATGTAGACATTGGATTTGGGAGGTGGTAGAAGATATGTTTCATATGAAACCTTAGCAAGAATTAAGCTTATAAATATTATGACTAAAAGAATGGCATGTAATTTTCTCATTAACATTCTGGAATAACATTAAAGTCTGTGATGAAATATCAGGGGTCTAAAAAGACTTCCTGGCACACTTTTTCAACACAGGAATTAGATTTCAAAACAAAAGCTATGTTGTGGATGTTCTCAATTAATTTTAAGTAAAGTCACAGCCATCCTGCAAAACTAGTATAAATTCTATTTACTCTAGAATATGACAAACCTGAAAATGTCCATAGGTTCATTAAATTACACTACTAAAAATAATGACAACTGGTTATTAGTGGTGAACTGGCCCAAAGTTTTGCTGTGAGCATAAGTTTTCAAAATTTATATCATGGCACAATAAAATTGAATATTTAAATGTCAATTAAGTGTAAATAGTGTCATCTATGGACACCATCTCTACAACAATAGTATTCTACGAATGTAATTAGTCCTAAGTCTTGGTTAAAGGTAATTAGCCCATCAAAGGAAGAAATAAATCTTTCAAAAGGAAATATGTGTATCTCAAAAACATGTTTTAAATGCATCTGAAGAAAATGATCTTAATATTTAAAATTCAGGTGAATGTCATTAAAAGAACCTTATACTATGTAATAAGTATTGTTACATAGTATGTCAGAAGTATTTGATGTGGGAAGTCCTGGATACTATGGTTGGCACAAGTGGGAACAAGAATAAACACAGTTGAATATTCTTGTTCCCACGACTAGGCATAAAAGATGACTTGTAGTTTGATGCAAGGAGTATCGAAGCCTGCCAAGGCGAATGCAGATATATGAGGCATTGTGAAATTGCACTCATATATTTTTCCATGCCTGTGATTATTTGCTGATTTACTGTTGTCAAACTCTGGTGCTCATTCATTTAATCACAAGTCCCTTCACAACATAATTTAGGGTGATCACTCATGAGAATCTGGGTTGTGCCAGGAGCGCAGGGAACCACAGTAAATTAGTGCTCTTGTGGATTCCTTAAGGAGCAATGAATTTTGCTCCTAAAATGGGCTGAAGAGGAAAAATGAGGCTGGAAGTCATGTGGGCTTGCGGAATTCCAAACAGTGAGATACATTTGACAGCATGGATCAGATTTCTTCTCAAGAGAATCCTGGAACTGGAATCAGCAGGTCATGAAACTCAAGGGACAATAAAACAATCACAAGCCTGTGGCCACAGCATTAGCAGAGGCTGACCCTCTGCCTGCGTGAAGGTTTCAGGCACTAGATTCATATGCCACCCACTGTGTGTACTTCGAAAAGGATTTAAAATGGATGGTCACTCATTAAAAGGATCTCCAATGACTTGTGAGCTTGAATACATAAGGTTCTTGCCAATGAAACATTTCATGCAGAAATCAGAGCTTAAGATTTTTTTTTATTCAGATGCTTATGTTAGGTGAATGGTCATGGTGGTAAAAGCTTTGAGTGCCTCATACAACATTTTAGATACATTTTTATAAAGAAGCTATACTGTTTAACTATTTTATGATGAATCATCTGCAGGTAAACAAATGTTATTAATAAATACAAATATACAATCTATTGTTTATATTTGCTCTTCTGCCAACTCTTACAACATTGATGTTTTCTGAAAGTGGCTCAATGTTGGAACACATGCTTAACGAATTTTGTAAAAGTATTATTGTTTTTTTGTTTGGTAAAAGTATCTATTGCAAATTATCTAATTATCACTTAAGAGAGAATATTGCAAAGTATTTAAAAATCCATAGAACGTTTGAAAGTTACTAGGGGAAGTCATTCTGTACATAATCTTGCAAATATTTTAGCATATCCCTTGCTGATGTTTTCAAGTATATTTATGCATATTCTAAGGAAATGTGTCTTGCCTTCTGCAGACTCAGTGGATTGACTTTTTCTATTTTATCATCTAAGAATTTGAAGAGAGGAATTAGTCTTTCCAACTCAATGAGCCATCGATCCATTAAATGATATAAGGCATGCAACATAATTTAATAGGTACTCAGTGCCTATTAGTTATTATTATAGGGTAAATTTCATATTCTTCATTCACCAGCTTCAATCCTTGGTCTAATTTCATTGTGCAGAGCATAACATTTATCATCCTACGCTGTGTTTTTGCATCTTACTTCCCTCTGTCTTCCTACCCTCTGTTCCTCTTTGTACCTAAGCTATGACTCCATTTCTTTAAGTCCTTGTAAATACCCAATTCCTTGGGGATCTAGAGTTTGCACACCACACTGACTCTGCTTTCAGCTTAAAATTGCCTAACAGCGTCCCGTTCATTATCCCAGAGGTTTTCTTCATTCACACTTTCCATCAGAATTTGAAGCTCGGCTGCCAAGTCTCTCTTACATCCCAAGGTCTTTAATCCACCACTCAGGCACACCTTCATCTCACCGTGTCGGGAACAATAACATAAGTAATCTTGCTATTTTATTTATTATTTTATGCATTCATTTATTTTTACACAGGTGTCTAGGCACACATACCACAATACAAGTGTAGACATCAGGAGACAAATATGGGAGTCAGTTTTCTCTTTCAGCTCCTTCTCTTTGGGTCCAGGGATCAGACTCACATTAAGTTTGGAACCATGGAACTATCTTCTGGTCTGCTCTCTGTGACTCTCTCTCTCTCTCTCTCTCTCTCTCTCTCTCTCCCTCTCTCTCTCTCTCTCTCTCTCTCTCTCTCTCTCTCTGTGTGTGTGTGTGTGTGTGTGTGTGTGTATGTATGTATGTCCATAAGAGATCCAAAACATAAAACAAAATTAAAAATTTGGGGCATTACTAATATATTTACTGTCAGCAAAACAGACACAAAGTGACTGCCATGCAAACAATTGTTCAATGAATGAAGGACTTGAAATAAAGACAAATGAACTGCTTAACAAGAATGGTCCAGTGTATATCCAAACCCTAATTTAAAAAGATAAAACTCATATATTTTCAAGAGTGTTTGAGAACTGCAAAGCCAATGTTTCAAGCAAATTTTATTTTGATTAAAAAGAACATTCTTCACTCTGACACGATTTAAGAGACAGTTATGCATTGCAAGTGGAACTCTTAGCTTTCATTTTAATGTCATTGAAAAACACCTTGGTTCCCTGATTGGTATTTTTTTCCAGAACTTTTAATATTTGTCACTTTAATGGGCATCTGCCTGTATTTTGTCAGCTGTGTTTATCCCTATGAAGAAGGTTTTCTGATATAGTCTGTGCATTTTATTTCCATTAACACCTTGGAAGTAAAATATCTCCTTATTTGTGACGACTGTGACTCCTCATTTACTCTTTTAGCTTTTCTTCCATAAAAGCTGTGGAAAATCTATATTTTCCATTTGAGAATATATTTTACCCATTTAAGTAAAAACGTTCTCTTCTATATTTCCCATAGAAAGCAAAAGATTATCATTCCCCTTTTCTCCTGCATATAAAATTCTGTTTTCACTCCGAATTCTCTTGCCAAAAGTGCTGAGAAATTTTATTTTAGCTTTTTTTTAAACAATCTGATTTGACAAAAGATCTTTAACCTTTCTGAAGTCTGTTGTTATTGAATTATCCTTGTTATCATGTTTATTTACTTATTGTGTGCACAATAACAGAGCATGAGTGTGGAGGTCAAAGAACATCTTGTAAGAATTCCTTCTCTTCTACTATGTGGGTCCTGGGAAATGAACTAAGAATATGGGGAGAAAATTGTTTAAGGGTTAAAGTACCTGCTGGCACTCTTTCTGTTAAATTTAACTTGATGATATTTGGTATGGAAGGTAGGACTTGTTTTTTGCCTTTATGTGCACAGAATAAACCATTTTGAGTTTCCATTTGTGACCCTTTTTATCTGAGAAAAGTTCATAAATGCCCAAGAATATAGATACATAAAATAGATCCACAAATAAAGTATGTGCAGATATTAAGCCATGAAGGACTTTAAGACAATCCTTGTAGATAATAGATAAGTGGTCATTTGTTAAAAACAGGAACAAATTTTCAAATCATTAAGATGTTTAATTTTGCATAAAAATTTAAATATTGGTTGAACATTCTATACCCAAGAAGATAAACCATAAGAATTGATCAAAATTTGGATTTTGTAGTTATCGACAGGTAGACATCCTCTTGCATAAATCAACGCGGAAATGGCATAAGTATGTTTAGGCCATTTCAGAAACCGTTGGGAATGCTGTTCTATCCACAACTCAAAGTCACTTAATGATTTTTAACATGAAACTCAAGTTAGCAACTCAAACAGCAATTTACACCCTCAAATAGTCTGACAAAATGCAAGACATAGACAAACTAGATTGAAACGTGCATGCTGGGGAGTGATGTTAGGAAAATTAAACCATAATGTCTCTCTAATATCAGAATTTTTTTTTTCTGTAAAGTAAAAGAAACCCTGAATTCATTAAGTACCAAATCTGCACGAATTAGCTTGGGTTTCCAGGAAGAAACCAGTTGGGCACGGCAGCCTATTTTGTGAGTCCAGCACCACAGTACAGTGAGATCACACACACGAACACTGTTTACTAAGTGCCCACAATAACAACTCATGTTCATTCCACATTAATTTTGAATTTCTTTCTTTTTTTTTTTTTGCTCATTCAGAAACTCTTATTGCTGTCATTTCTTTTGTGATTCTAATGATTAGTAAAGTGACCTCATATAGTCTCAAAATGCACATAGTCCATCAGAAAGGTTCACATGACACTCCACCCAGGAGCTTGCTGTTAGCACATAGGTGTTATAGTAATTATACATACAAAGACAGGGACTGCATTGATGTTGTGGTAATTACACATATAAAGACAGGAACTCCATTGAGAAATTTCCTGGAAGACACTTGTCACACAATAGAGCGTACAAGCAATTTCAGAGACAAGTTTAATACTGGTGTACTTTAGCCATGTCGATGAGTTTCCTTTATTAGACTGAATCATGAATTCTACCACCAGATGCTGAACAATTTCCAAAGCTTTCAAATGCTTCCTGGACAGTTATTACAGAATATATTTAGGAAGAGATTAACCGGCATTCATGTTAGACAGTGGGAATAATATACATTTATGTAGAGATATTAACAATAAATTACTTTAACATTAATATAACCTCTCTGAGATTTTTGTATACAATTTTTAAAGCACAAATTTTCCAAACAAACAATTGAGCCTATATAGTTTCATTTCTTTTACTGTGAATACTATTGTGTGCCACTTACCTTGTGAGAATTATCACAGAACTAGAAAGCAAGAATTTGTCGGTTCCCCGAATTATATTAGCATTTAATGTCCCACCTCTCATTTATCCTATTTTTTTTGCAATTTGAGAGACTTCCCCCTTTATTTTTATATCTCCTTAATAATAGAAAAGAAAAACCATACTCTTGACTAGCGAACAAAGTGCTATAATAAAGTCGGTTTGCAAACATGAGTGCACATTTGTTTCAGTGGTGAGGTAAGATGGGTTCTCAGCTTCTGGCAGGTGATGAAGGCTTTTTTCCACATGGTGAATACATATCACCACACTTTCCTAGTTCCCACATTCAGTTCCAAACACTTTAACAAGCACTTGGAAAAGCCTCACAAGAATTTCTAAATTTCTCAGTATCTGTGCATAACAAGTCAAGCAGAGCAGGTAAAATTAATTTTGAGAATATTTAATTCAGTGTCTTAATATCCTATCATTAAACTATATAACCAGAATAAAATTATCTAGTTTCCTCTATAAGCACCTTAGTTAATGTCATGGTGACTTCAGACTGTTTTTGAAATTTACATTTTGGCATTTTACTACACAAGTTTTCATAGTTTGTCTAACAAAATAGTGGGAATATAGGGGAATAATTTTATTTTTAATAATGGGATATATCAAATATCTAACAGACAGTATCATGAAACACAAAATTTGCATATGAGTATATTCAAGATAAACTACTTTAGTTGAGTGTCATGAACCGAAGTGAGATGTAATTATTATTTGGTGGACATGACAATTAAAAGTACACAATACCCACAAGTTGGAAAGAACCCAGATGTCCTTCAAAACAGGAATGGATACAAAAATGTGGTACATTTACAAGATAGAGTATAACTCAGTTATTAAAAACAATAACTACATGAAATTCTTAGGCAAATAGATGAAACTAGAAAATATAATCCTAAGTGAGGTAACCCAATCACAAAAAAACACACATGGTATGCACTCACTGATAAGTGGATGTTAGTCTAAAACCTTGTAATACCTAAGGAAAAATTTCACAGATCATATGACACCCAAGAGGAAGGAAGACCAAAATGTGGATACTTCATTCCTTCTTAGAAGGGAGAATAAAATTCTCACGGGAGGAAATACAGGGACAAAGAGTGGAGCGGGGACTGAAGCAAAGGTCATCCAGAGACTGCTCCACCTGGGCATCCATCCCACATGCTGCCACCAAACCCAGTCATTACTGCTGATGCTGAGAAGTGCTTGCTGACAGGAGCCAGATATGGGTGTCTCCTGAGAGACTTTGCCAAAGCCCTACAGATAGAGATGAGGATGTTTGCCATCAGACTAAGCACGGAGACCCCAGTGGAGGAGTTAGAGACAAGATCGAATTCGCTGAAGGGGTTTGCAACCCAATAGGAAGAACAACAGTATCAACCAACCAGACCCCACCACAGCTTCCAAGGTCTAAACCACCAACCAATGAGTACACATGGAGGGACCAATGACTCCAGCCACATATGTAGCAGAGGATGACATTGTCCAGCAACATTAGGAGGAAAAGCCCTTGGTCTTGTGAAGGCTCGTTTCCCCAATGTAGGGTAAGGCCAGGGAGACAAGGTGTGAGTGGGTGGGTGTGAGCGGTACTATCCTCGTAGAAGCACGGGGGAGTGGGGGAGGGGTATGGGAGAGGGTAGAAAGGGAATAGCATTTGAAATGTAAATACATAAAATATCCAAGAAAAATAAAATAAAAAAAAACTTTATAAGAAAAATGTTGTAAAATGTAATAGTTTTAGTTATCACTTTTAGAAATTGTTGAGGTATTTTTTCTCCCATTAGTTTCTTCCTTCTGAACTTGTCTGCTGTCCAATTCACTACAACAAACTCGTGTGGAATTTTGTCACATAAGTGACTAGTCAACTAACCTGGACCCTTGGGGCTCTTGGAGACTGAACCACCAACCGAAGCTCATGCATGGGCTGGACCTCATACCCCTGCACATAAGTAGCAGATGTACAGCTTGGTCTTCATGTGGGTCCCTAACAACTGGAGCAGGGGCCATCTCTAAAGCTATTTCCTGTCTGTGGAATACATTATTCTAAATGGGCTTCCTTGTCTCTCCTAACTGGGAGAGGATGTTCCTGTGGGAAAGGCAGGGAGCTCAGCTCTTTATGGTGAAGTTCACAAATGCCCAAGAATATAGATACATAAAACAGATCCACAAACAATTACTTTTAAAGTCATACTCAAAATTTTCTTCCTGCCAATGTATTCTGTGTGTTTCTATTCCTGGATTGTTCTAGGCTTCACAGCTTATCTCATTTGAGGAAAAATAACTGTGTACATAGAACATTAATATCAACTTTTTAAAAATAAGTCTGAGATCAATTTAAAGAAATGGATTAAAGTTGAGTATTCATGTTATAAAGGCTATTTCAAACATGTTTTTTACTGAAGCTCTGTCTACTTGCAAAGCTTCCTTAAAACATGACTTCTGTGTATACAGAAAACAATGGGAAATCTGAGCAGTCATCTGTGTATGTTTACAGTATCCAGTCAATTTGCATTAATAAAGATTCAAAAGTATCAAATTAATTTGTGAGGTGACTTGAGTGGAAGTCTTTAAATGTACCCTGGAGAGCTGTTGTGAAACCACTGAGTGCAGGAACAGCATTTAGTGTGAGCTGTGTCTCTGTCCGCTAAGCAATAATGCCCACTCTTTGGGTGGAGTGAGCTGTGTCTTTTAGTGCAATGCCATTCAAAGAGGAGAAAAGACAAGGTCCCCGAGCCATAGCAACACATCTCATTAGTGAATCAAAGAGCAGGTTTTCCTGCCAAAGACACCTGTATTCATAAAGCCAGTAAGCATTTAGTGTGTATCTACTATGTGTTTGTGTGTTTTAGGTTCTAGAGACATAGCAAAGTTCAAATATGTTCTACTCTTGACCTTCTATTAAGACTGCTACAAAATGGAAAAAAAAACAAGTTGTAAAATAATGTAATGGGTGGTGGGTAGTCTAGCTTTGATTGGATTTAATTTAGAAATTTACTGAGAAATATTTGAATTATGTGTAGACGACATAGAACCACAAGTAATGTGGACAGATGACTAGGAAGCAGCAGACCACCCTCATGATCACTGGAGTGGAGGGGTCTCCTCCTGAGTAAATCTAAGGATAAGAAAACAGATCACATATTGCTTACAGTCATGTTGTGTAATAAAAGGCTAAATGAAGATATTTCAAGTGCTTACTTTTGTTAATTTCATCTCATATGTGATGTGAAGAATGGCTTTTTACCAAACATGAATGGCAATGAGAATTGGAGTTAGCATTGAAGTTTCTCAGACCTCAACCTACAATAGTAGCCAATGTTTGTAGCTCAGTGAGAGATTTCAAAGGTTAATGGGCCAAACATAAGAAACGCCACCTTTCTAGTGACTTTGACATACATATCACACTGTTTCCGTAAGGAGAAAAGGGAGATGCATGCCAATCATAAGATGAAAGGGAGAAGGAAAGAAAGAGAAAGAAAGAAAGAAAGAAAGAAAGAAAGAAAGAAAGAAAGGAAGGAAGGAAGAAAGAAGAAAGAAAGAGAGAGTGAAAGAAAGAGGACATAGAGAGGTGAAGAAAGGACAAAAACATTAACCCAGTATTACGACTTCAGCAGTTTGTTAGGGTTTTTATTGGACATAGATAGAGGGAAAGAGATGCTCGGAGAATAGAAATTGAATGCTGCTTACATATATTGATTTTGTGATAACTATTTTATTCCCCCTTTTTCCTGGATTACTAAGTTTAGAGTTCATCAAAGTAGGCAGTCATCAAAGACAGAGGACTCTGACAATAGTCTCAGTCACTAGAGGAATACACGTTTCTTGATAAACAGTGTTAGTGCCTATAATTAGCAGCAAGAGCAATACCAAGGAATGAAGATTAGTAAACACTGGGCTGTTAGCACACGATGAATCTCACATTTCCCTGTGAATCGTATAGAAAGTAAATAGGTTCACTTCTTCTAAATAAAATATTTTCTAAAATCTACAGGAGGCAGAGACTCCTGCAATGCCAAGTCCTGGTTCAGGATATACAAGTTCTTCAGTGAGTTCCAACAGATATGATCAGATATATCAAGACAAGCCAATTCCACTATTGCATCCTGAAATGCATATGTAAATGATTCCTTATTTTTTTGTAAATATCAACAATTACAAAAAGTACCAGCTAGGAGCCTATGAACAAAATCATAAAAAATAAATGTTACTTATTGCCAAGTAGTATTATGAAAAGATACCTTTTTTTCATTATTTTTTCAAATAATTAATGTATTTATTCACTTTATGTAACAATATCAGCCTTCCCTTTCCTCCCAGTACCCCCTGGGAGGTACACAAATATTTTCTGGCTCCTTTTCCTCTGAGAAGAGGGAGCGTCCTTCCCATCACCCTCCCTATCCCCAGTCCCTGGCACATCAAGTCACTGTAGAACTAAGTGCGTCCTCTCCCATTGAGCCCAGACAAGACAGCTCAGTTAGGGTAACAGGGAGTAGGCAACAGATTCAGGGATAGCCCCTGCTCCAGTTGTTGGGGGACCCAAATAAAGAACAAGATATATTTCTGCTTCATATGTGCATGGGACCAAGTTCCAACACATACTCTTTAGTTGGTGGTTCCATCTCTAGGAGGCCCAAGGTTCTAGGTCAGGTGACTCTTTTGGTTTTCTTGTAGAGTCCCTGTTCTTTCAGTCCTTCAATCCTTACCTCAACCCTTCCATAGAGCTCTTGGAACTCCATCTAATGTTTGGCTGTGGGTCTCTGCATCTGTTTCCATTGGCTGCTAGGTAAAGACTCTTAGAGGACTATTATGCTAGGCTCCTTGTCTGCAAGCATAACAGAGTATCATTGCTAGTGTCAGGGATCGATTATTGCCTATGAGAACGGTCTCAATTTACGCCAGTCATTGTTGGCCATTTCCTCCACCTCTACTTATATCCTGTACATTCTGTAGGCAGGACACATTTGCCGCAAAGTTTTCCTAGGTGTGTTGTGATTCTTATTCCTCCACTGAGAATCCTGCATGCTACAGGAGGGGGCTACTTCAAGATCCATATCCAAGACTGCTAGGAGGGAGGAAACTGGATGGGGAAGGGAAGGAAAGGGGAACAGGGTGGTGGCAGGCAGGGAAATGAGCAGGGGAGGGAGAACAGTGGGTGATGGATCTCTAGGAAGTTCCAGAGACCTGGGACAGGGGAGTATACACACAGGTAGCAGTGTGTGTATATGTACAATTCTACCTGAAACTCATGATGTGAACTGTATCAGGAAAAGATATTCTAATGGATTTGTGCTTCCTTCACAGTAACTCTCAGCACAGTGAAACCATACTAAGAGTTGATTCGAAGAATTCTGGCTTGTTACAGGCTTTGCAATGCTTTTTCTCTCTTTAAAGAATAAAATAAAAACTTTCTTCCGCACTATTCCTAGCCCAGCGGTAATGACAGCTTAGTTGCAACGCCATGGACCTTAGAACATTGGAATCTTTTTCTGTTATTTCAGATGATGAGTTTGTTGAATATATTTATACTCAAAATTCATTTTTAGTAATAAAATTATCTCTCAAATTTGGTCGGCAATCCAGCTGCTTCCCCACATTTTGTGTCTGTGTTTTTTTTTTCTTTGCAAAAGCTAGGTAATTGAAGTCATCACAAAGTGTGTTTGTAACAGTATCCATGGACTCCAGACTTTACACGTATCCATTACACTTAACTCTTCACGTCTATCTATAGGGAGGGCAGGCAGCATGCAGACATACAATGGCAACACCCTACCTTTACAGATCTACCGAGAACTCACTCAAAACTATCACTAGTAATGAACAAGAGACAATAAAAGAAATCAAATGTAGTTTCAAGCAGGCCTTGAGTAAAATGTTGGAATAATAATAATAATAAAGGCAATAAAAGATTTATTCTGAGGTGGAATTATTAAAGGATATTTGATTTTAATTATATTCACCATGTGTAGTATTCATGAAACTTGTACACCAACCAGTATTTAAACTATGGAATGTTTGAAGACTTTTCTTTTTTTTGATGTGTGTGTGTGTGTGTGTGTGTGTGTGTGTGTGTGTGTGTGTGTGTGTGTGTGTGTAAAAGCGCACCTGCATGTATGCGTGTTGCAGATTGAATTTTGGCCCCACACATATGAAAGAAGCATGCCACCATTGCTCTGTGTTCCCATCGCTATTCTATGTCCCTTGTTCAAGCTCCCACATCTGAGTACAAGATAAATATAAATTAATAACCATTCCTTAAAAGCAAATATCAAGTCCCATTTCTGTTATAAGAATCTGGAGTGCATGAGAAGAATTGCATTAAAAATCACACCCCGATACAACAGCTGACAGTCAGTGACAACCTAATTGCACGTCTGCCTTCCCAGAGAAGCTATTTGTTGTCACTTATGATGATGCCACAAATTAACAAACAATTGGAATGGGACAGTTTTAGATGCAACCTCTTTACAATTTAAAGCAGGTCTTTCAGAACGAACACATTATCAGAACAGCTAAGTTTTTCTAGAAAGCAAACGTGACTCTCTTTTTTCCCATGTACCATATGTTATGACCAAAAAGAGAATTGCAAGATGACCTATGGACCATAGGAACAGGAACAGAGGAGTAGCACTGGTGACATCACTGAACAGTATTTGCACTGTTGACAGATTCTTCCATGTAGGAAATGAAGAAGGGAACATGAGTAGAACTATATGAAGCCTCTCAATGCTACTCATTTGCTTCTTCCGCATGCTGCATGGCAGGGCTGCAGGTAAGAGCATGGAGTTTTAAGGCATGTCAGTTTGATTCTGAACTGTTGTTTTTACAGCCAACTACGTCATGATGAAAGGAGACCATATGTGGTTTTGTACATTTAAATTATTATGTTTGAGAAGTGAAAAATAATGAGATACATTTATATTGGTCTCATGACATATCCTCAGACACATCTGCCATCAGAAAAATTTGTGCTGGACATTATTGTTAAAAAGTCACTTTTAACTTTATGGGTATACACAGGTTAACTTTAATCCAACCAACCCCCACTGTGCTAGAATATAACCCACTATTTTCCCTCTAGTGTATGTAGTGATACCTGGCATAAGCTTGAAACAAATCAACTAGGTTATCTTCTTGTACAACAGACTTTTATAGTATCTTTATATATACTGGAGTAAAATCCAAGCTCATTGCTACTGTCCACCAAATTTTTATAAAATTTCTCATGTTTACTTGTCTTACCTCTTCTTCTTCCTCCTCCTCCTCCTCCTCCTCCTCCTCCTCCTCCTCCTCCTCCTCCTCCTTTCAAAGTTCAATGGTTTCTTTGAATGCCCCAAGAATGGTTTCTCCATATATATTTAACATAGCTTATCCTACCATTTGAAATATTTCAGTCCTCTATTATCAAATAACTTACTCAAGTTCAACCAAGTCTCCATATAGTTTAGAATATCATGGAATTCTGTGTATGACTACATGACTACTTGCTTATAGTTAATCATAACATTTCTTTGTTTAATTTTAGCATTGCCTGCTAATCTCCTTACATATATATATATATATATATATATATATATATATATATATATATTCCCTTATTTATTTTTGGCTATTATCCACTATATCATAGAAAGCCTTATATGTATCCTTTGTTCAGTGCTGACCATCGGTGCTTAGCAAATTTTTTGGCAAAAGCAAATGCATAGTAAATAAATTTAGAGAATGATAATTTTAAGGGTGTTTCATTTTTGGAAGATACTATTTTTGCTTATAATAGCACTGAAAGCAATGCCTGCACTCATCATTCAATCATCAAAATTTCATTCTGAAGTAGATATTCTTTTTAATTCCAAGAGGCAAGTAATGCTCAAGCAATATTAATGGCCTTTCTGTATTTAAACAACTTGCTTTTAGATTTTTGTAATTAATGCATGCTATCTACAATTATTAGGCACTATGTGATACTTTGGTACACATAGGTAATGCTCAGATCTGGTGAAGTTTATAAATAGCATCTTAAACTTTATAAGTAAGAATGCAAATTTGCACAGACATATGAAAGTGAGTATAAAGGGTCGTCAGAAAAACTGAGAATAGAACTACAGTAGTATCAAGCAATTAAACTGTATTCTTAATGTTGTGGATAACTATTCCTCTGGATATCTTAGTTTAATTGCTAGAATCTTCATTAGAAAAAAAATCTAACAGTTGGCAGAGAATCCAAAACAAAGGAAAGTCTGGGCAAACTTTAATAGCTTCTTTTCTTGAATTATCCACTTAGAACTTTCTTCCTATTTTTTAGATGCCTGAATTATATCTGCATGGTCTCTGCTGCTTTAGATATGGCCAAGGTTCAAAATTTCACCTAATTTGATCCTGTAAGTCATTCACATGGTAAACGATGTCAGAGGCTCAAATTTGTACTACCGCATACACAACCCTGTATGATTAACAACATCAAGTGCACAAATTGAAACAAGATATCAGAATCCCCCTTTCCATACATGTCTCTATTGCTGTATGATTGCATGTATGGAATATGCTCACTAGGGTAAGGTGGTTCATTATTTTAACTCTTTGAATCATTGAAAATGGTATGTGTATTAGCTTTAACATATAACTATAACTCTTTGACTCTGAGAAACAATGATGTTTTAATGAGAAAATGCCACCACGTTTGTCCATTTACATCCATGAAGCCACAAGAATTTCAATAATCCTTCTAAAGGGAGAACACACACACACACACACACACACACATATATATTTGATTAATAAACTGAATTTACATAGATAAAATGAAATCTTACTCATCCAACTGAAGAGCTTGGGTTCTGTTGTGTCTTGTGGGGAATGTGTGTGTGTGTGTGTGTGTGTGTGTGTGTGTGTGTGTGTGTGTGTGTGTGTTGTGTTTCTATGTATTCTTTGTATGCGGGAAAATTACTTAGATATCATTTGCCTGGCTTAAGGAGAGGTAATTATGTAATAGAAAGACATTCTAAGGAGAAAATCACAAATCTATTGGAGCATCTACCTGTAACAAGTTGAAAATGGCATTGCCCACCACATTTCCAACAAATAAAGATTAATTAGCCAGCCTCATTGAACATAGAGATCAGTTTGGCTATATTATTTTCTAAAGAAACACTAACTACATAAGATCACTAAGATAAATCTCAAACCTTATAAATTGTGTAAGTCCCAAATTAATATATTTGACAGTGTTATGGAGAAACAGATACCCAAAGGAAATTAAGAGACTAGATAGTCATGAATTTTTGTTTAGGAAATTAATAAAATTATCACAAAACCATACATCTCTGAACAACTGTAAATCAATTTATATTTGAAATAGAATCACAGATAACACATATGCCTTGTACAAATTCATAGAAATATTAGCTGGCAGATCTTGAATTGCAATGAATTTTTAAAAGAACTAGTTCATAGCTTAAAATTCTTACTAAGCGTTTAAGTTGCAAATTAAGAACAGATTTTTACAAGCTAGATTTTTTAGATCTAGGAAAGCATTTTTATTCTGTCAAAATTAGGGAAAAAGCAATTTGAAAATTACACCTTCCTACCTCTAAAACAAATTAGCTACAACAATTTGGCTGGTTTCAAATGCTTATGTGTTTAGGATGGCATGGAGCTCATCCTGTGTAGACTCAAAAATTATATCTGCTACATCTTTTGCTTTCAGGGATCTGTCAACTTCATTTATTGTCATTAAATGAAAACATGGTATTGAAAACCAGAAGATGTGTAATATGATTATTACAAAGTATAATATCTCTCTGTCTTTGTTTCCTGATTATATATTTACCCTCATTTAGACTAATATTCCCCACCACTAATCTCTCAAGCTGTTTAACATTCTCCAAGTATATCAAACTCTTTTCTACATTTATCAGATTAAAAGTAATAATAATAATAATAATAATAATAATAATAATAACAATAATACATTCTTAGATCAATGCTTATGCTTAATTAAACTTGTGTTAAGCTTAATTTTGGTATTCAGAAACATTGTGAAGAATGAGGAAATGAGTGTTCTGATTTTCTACAGAATGATGCTAACTGTATTGTTATTCCATTAACTTATCTATTGGACCTTACGTTCTACTCATTCTAGGTTAATGTGCTTTTGTGCAGCACTGGACCAGTAAATCATCAGAGCCACCCTTAAAAGTACTTAACTTTGTAAGGTCATGGATCGTGTCTTCATTTTCTTCTACAATTGTTACTGACAGCTTCTAATATCATCCCTCAAATATATTAAACATTAAGAGTTCATTGAATCAACAATACGTTACTCATTAGCCTCAACATGATTCTTGAGCTTGAAGAAACTCAAGGACACTTCTTGGGGAAAAAGAACAGTACTAGATGAAATTTATCAAAAGCAATGACAAAAACATGAGGCTCATTTTCAGAAATATCGAATTGATATCACACTTTTGGGGGGAAAAACTGAGGCGTAAGGAAAATGATTCCTATTTTGACATCTTCCTAAAGGTTTCAGCAAAGACAAATTGATTTGAGTGCCTGGTCAAACACAGGCACCTCCTGCTGCGTGGGAGGAGCTGAGATCTTTGAAAAGATTTTGATCAGCAGGAGGGTCTCTTTGGAAGGGATAGAGTGAGGAGGGTCTGTCTGCCAGGAAGGTTATGGATGGATGAAGAGCCAAATGGCTTGATGAGATAAGAGGGAATATTTTTAAGGCTACTTTCCACAAGGGAAAAAATAATCCCATCCGTATGACAGGACTTGGCTTCTTTCCAATGTCCTAATTTAGCAGGGAGTGTGTGTGTGTGTGTGTGTGTGTGTGTGTGTGTGTGTGTTTGGTGTGTGTGTTTGTGTATCTTAATTTCTGGATGAAAACTTACAAATAATAAAACTTTATGTAGAATATGTAGCTTAATTTATAAATATTTAGAATACACAAATGATGAATACACAAATAATATTGGTATTCATTTATTCTCTTTTGACAGCCTTTAGATTATGATGAAGTACAGAGAAAGATAATTTTAAAAAAAATTAAATCTAAATTTAATCTAAATTTTAAAAAATCAGCATTCCAAAGGAAATCTTCCCTAGAATTTTCATCCGAGTTTTAGAAATAATTAGAATTAGCAGATATTCACAGCAATTACTTCAGATTTCTTTCTTTTTTTGTATTTTGCCTTTGTTTTTATTTGATTTTTTTCTTCTTGATAGTCTCTCTATGTAGGGCTGGCTATCCAGGGACTCACTATGTAGAACTGTTCAGCACTGAACTCATAGAGGTCTCTGCATCTGCCTCCCGGGTTTTGGAATTAAAGAAATAGTCACAACTTCAGATTTCTTTTATTTTATTGTTCCAAGTGATGACTCCAATCACTTAAGACATTTTATTTTATTTATTTATTTTTCTTACACGCCAGGTTTTAACCACCCCCACAGTCTACACTTGTGCTGTTCCACACCCTATACCTCCTCCTGTATCCCTGTCTCAATGAGGATGTCCATATCACACTCCCCCTCCCCATCACACTTCTAAACTCTCTGAGGCCTCTAATATCTTGATGGGTAACTGCATCTTCTCTGACTGAACCAAGACCCAGAAATCCTCTGCTGTATATGAGTTGGGGGCCTCATATCAGCTGCCTGGTTGGTTATCTCTCAGGGGTCCAGGTTAAATTGAGACTGCTGGTTCTTCTTCTACAAGGTTGCTCTCCTCCTCAGCTTCTTCCAGTTTTTCCATAATTGAACAATAGGGGTCAGCAGCTTCTGTTCATTGTTTGGGTGCACATATCTGCATCTGACTCTTTCAGCTGCCAGTTGGGTTTTGGGAGGTAGTCTTGATAGGTCACTTCTTTGTAAGTGTTCCATAGCCTCTGTAATAGTGTTAGCCCTTGGGGCCTCCCCTTGAGCTGGATCCTACTTTGGGCCTATCACTGGACCTTCTTTTTCTCAGACTCTTCTCCATTTCCATCCCTGAATTTCTTTTAGACAAGAAGAATTATGGGTCAGAGTTTTGACTGTGGGATAGCAACCCTGTCCCTCACTTGATGCACTGTCTTTCTGCTGGAGATGGCCTGTACAAGTTCTTTCCCCCCAATGTAGGGCATTTCACCTAGGATTTCTCCCTTTGAATCCTGAGGGTCTCACACCTCTCAGGTCTCTGGAACATTCTGGAGGGTCCTCCCAACCTCCTTCCTCCCAAGGTTGCCTGTTTTCACTCTTTGTGCTGGCCCTCAGGGCTTTTCAGTCCTTTTCCCCCCACCCAATACTAAATGATATTCCCCTCCCCTTTCCCTCTCAGATTCCTCCTTCCCTCTCCCTTTATGGTTGCTTTCTTCTCACTCCCAAGTGGGACTGAGGTGTCCTCACTTGGGGTCTTCAGCTTGTTGATATTTTTGAGTTCTGTTGATTGTTTCTTGGGTATTCTGTACTTTATTTTGGCTAATATCCAATTATTACTGAGTACATACTGTACATGTCCTTTTAGGTATTAGTTACCTCATTTGGATGATATTTTCTAGTTCCATCCATTTACGTGCAAATTTCAATGTTGCCTTCAAAGATATTGGAATTTTGAACTTAGATAAAATCAATATTAATCCCCAAGTGCTTATTTTTCTGAGAGAATGACATTGAGATATAATCCAACAAAATAGTTCTATAATAACAGTAATGTAATCTTTACATTGTACACAATTTCACTTAGAAAAAAGAGAAAAGATAAGTGAGATAGTAGTCATTGACTGTACAGTTAAGAGAAGAAATATTAATTCAAAAGATAGGAAGAAAAAGACCTCCAACCCAACTCATTGTGGCCAAATTAATTAAAGGAAGCTTTTTATTTGTGTACATGTGCTACTTCCTCATAAGGTAGGTTTCAAAGTTTAGCATTGGATATAAGGAACTCAGGTTTTTATAGTTTAGATTTAGAGGGTTTTCAAATGGTAGTTTTGGCACAAAAATTTAGGTGGGGTAACAAGAACAGGACATAAGTAAAACAAGTTTGTAAAAATGACCTCCATTTTGACATTGTTGACTTATGGAAACATATTGCCTTCATACTTACAAATTAATGAAACATTTAAAGTTCACTATAACTGCATAAATTTAATGCAAAATAAGAATATACTTACGATGTGTAACCTGGAGAAGATAGAAAATATTTTTATGTAATAGCTTTAATATATATACAACATATATATATATTACATATAATTTACAAGTTAGTTAAAAGACATAGTTGTAATGTAAGATTAACAAGTTAATCATAACAAGTTAACAACAGGTGGTCATAACAAGGTAATCATAACAGCCTTTTGAAAATGAGATAGTACTGCAAATGGGTTTGCAGCAAAGACTTGGTTGCTCTTTCCTGGAACAGGTAGTATAGGACTATTTGTAATTAAGGTTAGAAGTAGGACATAACACAATCCTTGAGAAACAGATTTAACCATAAACAGGAATGAACCTAATTTTTCTTTAATATAAGATTGCTTTCAATCTGAAGATAAAGGCAGGCTGGTTCATCAAGCATCAAGAATGCTTAAGAAAATGAACATTTGGTTTTGAAAAAATATACAGGAACACCAGTTATTTAGTGTGATGGGTCAAGACTTTTCCTAAGGACATACAACACAAGTCTACTTGTCCCAGATAGGAAGCCCAAGGAAGACCAAAGTAAAGATTCAAAGTCCAGCTTGGTGAACCAATGAGTTTTGTTGGAGTTAGTGACAGTGGCTACTTATTGGGAAGAAATGACTCAAAGACATCAAAGGCTACCACAGCATAGGTGACAATTCAAAAGACCTGGAGCAGACAGCACAGCCTGCAGTCAGCAACACAGAGAGTCACTCTTCCAAGATGATCCTGACCTGAACCTCTTCCAGGAAGCTTGGTTGGTTATTGTTTTCTTCTAGAAAGCTATTTTCTGAGTTTTCACTGCAGCTCCCATGTCTTGGTGTCTTCCTTGAATTTTGGATCATCAGATTTTTATATGTAGCTTGTCTTGTCTGAGAGTGACTTTCTGAAGTTCTGTTATACCAGGTTTCTAGAGAAGTGGTCAGTTTCAGGGACTTGTGCGAGCTATTTTGAGCTGTTTACTGCCATGTTTAAAGAGCTTCCCTGCATCAGAGAATGCTTCAATTTCAGAAGAAATTGTCAAACAGTATTCAGAGGAGAAAAGGAGGAATGAAATCAAGCAAAAGTTATCAAGCTCTGTGTGAGTGTGGTGTGTGTATGTTATGTGTTGAGATAAAGTTGTATTCCAGGATTTATGAATGCTTACAGGTCATATCAAGATTCTTTCTTTGGTTAGAACTGACATTTTCTTCTTAACTCAAATCCAGTGTGTAAGGTAGCATACAAAAGGTTTCACTTCCATGCATATTTCATGGACTTTATTTTCAAACATCCCTTCACATTCTGCCTCTCCCCCAAGCTTCTTGCCTCTTGTTTCATATGGTTCCTTTCTTTCCCACTGTTAGTCTCCACTTCTACATTTATACATATTTGACTTACCCGTCCTTAAGATGTTTTTCTGCTCTCTCATCACCTCCTTCATGAGTCAAATATACAAACATAAATACCGCCCCCCATACACACACACACACACACACACACACAAAGAGAGAGAGAGAGAGAGAGAGAGAGAGAGAGAGAGAATATTAAACCCTAAAGTCAACATGCATTAGAAAATGTGATGCTTTTCTGAGTTTGTATTATTTCACTCATGTAATATGTAAGGATAATTTTTAAAAATAAACTAAGAGAAAAATTAGCCTCTTCAATGTATGAATTTGTTTATGGGTTTCTCCAATGTATAGCGGTAAGACCTGAGACCATATATAAAAACAAGAAAAATGTACTCAACAGGCTGTGTGTGTGTATTTGGGTGAGCATATATAACATGCAAGTATATGTTTGTATGTGTGTGCTTGTGTAAAAACCATAATCAAAGAAAACAAAACTGTTAATAGAAGGATTTCAAGGGACAGTAGGAGGGGTTGAAGGAAGGAAATGGAAGTGAGCAAATGATAAAATCTTACTTTCCTTACAAACAATACTTTAAAATTACCATCAAATTTGTGTCTTTGAATTGTCTAGCTAATATTTTATATTTGTAGGCATAAGACAATGGATTTAGAAGAAAGTAGAATCAGACAAGCAGTTCAGTATTGTTTACTGTACCTACTTCATTTTTTCTAGAGAAGATGTATAGTAGAAAGGGGAAACTGATACTTTATATAATATACTTATTCAATAAAAATTAAAGTAAAAAAAATCAAAGGAGTTGGGATTCCATAAGGGAAAATGAGAAGGCTGACCCAGGTAACTTCAAATTCTTGTGAACAGGAATTTAACCCAGGAACCAGTTTGCTATGATAACATTCAAAGGCTTTCTAGGTCTTTGGGATCTGGCTGGAATGCAGACATTCCCTTAGTACTCACCTTTAACAACTCTCACTAGAATCATTTAGTACGTACTTTAATTCCAAACAATGACATCTAATTGAAGGGCAAACAAAGTGATGAGTCAGAGAAAGATTTGACAGAATGAATCAGAGATAGCATATGCCCACCTGAAAGAAAAACTATTTAAGAACAGTGCAGGGAGAGAGGATCAGTCAATTCTATTCAGTCAGTTGTATTCAGTAAAGTGGACTTGAGTCAATGAGTTGGGAGTCAGTGCAGTGAGTCCCGTGCAGTGGAGTTGAACTACAGTTCAGTGCTGGTCAGCAAAATCCCTTGAAGCCAGAGAATCAGAAGGACCCAGAAGATTAGATCAAATTGCCAGAGTTAATTTGAGGCCAAGCAGAGCAGTTCAGAGAGAAGATGAGAGACGCCATTTTAAACTAGCGAGCTTAGATAGGAGTTTGAGTCAGAACAACAGAGTTGAACAAGCCATGTGCAATTAAAGAGGGAACAAGAAAAGGTTAGCAACATAGGCAGCAGTGATCCTCCAAGATGACGATTACATCTGGTGAAATAGAGTTACTTTTGCAATGTAGTTTGAGTGATTAAAAAAAAATGGTGCTACTTTTCATTAAAATAAACATCAACACAGTTGCAAGAGTACAAGTCCATTCTCACAATGCTGACATCAATGCCCAATGCAACAGCAGCTGTCCTGGCTCCCCTTTAAAACAACCCTTAATCCATAAACTAAAACAAACAGATATATCCTCTGTGTCTGAATCTTAAATATCATTAAAAAATATAAAAAGCATACACTTACTAGATATCAACATTTACATGTATATATAAAAATACTTTCATGTTGTTAAGAATTATATGTTTATGGGGTTGGGGATTTAGCTCAGTGGTAGAGCGCTTGCCTAGGAAGCACAAGGCCCTGGGTTCGGCCCCCAGCTCCGAAAAAAAGAACCAAAAAAAAAAAAAAAGAATTATATGTTTACAAGAAATCAATATCAAAATCGTTATTGTTTTGCTTACCATTTTATTTTCATCTTTAAGTCACTTTTTTAAAAAGAAACTTCAATGCCTAAGAACAAAAAGTCAAGAACCAGCTCATGCTAGGTGGGATGTGGGGTAAGGGGTACACTCCTCCTTTGCTGTTGGGAGTGCAAGTTTGTGGTACAATTTTGGAAAACTACTTGCATATTTCTCAGGAAATTCAGAATAGTTCTACCTCAAGACCCATCTGTATCACTCCTGGGCATATACACATATAAAGCTCCACCATACCACAAGAACAACATAGTTCATCTATGTTCATACCAGCTTTGTTCATATTAACCAGAAACTGGAAATAAAGTAAATGGCCCTCAATTTAAGAATGGATAAAAATCAACATGGTACATCTACATAATGGGATAAAACAGTGGAATCAGGCAAATGAATGGAACTAGAAAGTATCCTGAGTGAGGTAACCCAGACCCAAAAAGACAAACATGTTATGTACTTACTTATAAGAGGATATTAGTCATAAAGTATAAAGATTCTACAAACCCGATGAAGCTAAATAACAAGGAGATCTTGATTACACCTGAGTGTCTTCTGAGAATTTAAGTCTTTTGGGGACTAATTGTTGAAATTCTCATGTTTATGCAATGTCTACTTCCTTGATTTTATTTCTGACTGCTTGCCAGTCCTTTACACAGAGAATACATTTAGGAGTTAAGTGTTAATATATGGCACAGCTGCTTCAAGCAACTGATACTTTGGCTGCAGCTGGCAACTACTGACTTCCCCACTCACACTCTGATTAGCATTTTGATCTTGACAAGGACATTCTTCTCAGAATGCCACTCCAGGACTGATTGTTGCCACAGCCACACCTTAGCTTTCTACAGTACAAACATTCTGTGGTTTGCCTCTGCTTATGGAAAACACAATCTGTTGCTCACACCTTCTAAATGTGAGAGATTTCCCCTGGGTTGTAGATGTGGGCACCCTTCCTGAAAGAACTAATTTTATTCAGACTGTACTGGGAATAGGATAAGGAAATACCAGGAACTGAAATAGAATATAGGGTTGGAACTTAAGACTTGTGAGTTTCTTTTATCTTTATTCTTTGGATGGCCAGCTTGTCTAATGTCTACATGATGAGGTCGGTAAACTAATAATTCAGTATGCAATTTTGCAATGGTAACTGGTACAATTCCCACTCTATTCAGCACTCTCCTGAGTTTGCTAAGAGGTAAGGACACCAATCAGCTTCTCAAAATTGCATTCATACTTAGTCTGCAAAATGGGAATAATATACAGTCTAGCAATAATCAGTAGACTGGGACATAAAAGACGTTTGCTTGCTTTGTGGTCCAAAACATAAAATGGTCAACTGTTATCTTTTGCTTACTATTACTATGTAATCCTTCCTTCTCCTCCCCCTTCTCCTTCTTGGCAAGAGTTGAGGTTTTGGAAGTCTCAATGAACTAAGCTCAGCCACCTGTCTCTAGTATGACAATCAAAATGGTGAAGAATGAAGAAAAGCAGATGTAAAAGATGATCTGTGACCACGGTGGTAACAGAAATAAATAACAGTATCTAGGAAAATGCTTGTGTTATTATTATCAATTGATGACATTAAATTCAAATTCTAACAGTTATATTCTGTTTTCATTTGATAAATGAGACTTTAAAAATAAAACCCTGCTCCCAGTTCTTGTTTTTTTTTTAAAAAAATAAGGTACATTTATACAATGGAGTACTTTTCAGCTACTAAAAACAAAGACTTCATGAAATTCTTAGGCAAATGGATGGAACTAGAAAATATCATCCTGGGTGAGGTAACCCAGTCAGAAAAGAACACACATAGTTTGTACTCACTGACAAGTGGATATTAGCCCAAAAGCTAGGAATACCCAAGATACAACTTCCAGAGCACATGAAGTTCAAGAAGATAGAAGACCAAAGTGTGGGTGCTTCAGTCCTTCTTAGAAATGGGGATTAAATACTCACAGAAGGAAATACAAAGTGTGGAGCAGAGACTGAAGGGAAGGCCATCCAGAAACTGCCATACCTGGGGATTCATCCCATATACAGTCACCCAGACACTATTGTCAATGCCAAGAAGTACATGCTGACAGGAGCCTGATATAGAGCCTGACAAATCAGAAGCAGATGCTCGCAGCCAACCATTGGTCTGAGAACAAGTCCCTGATGGTGGAGTTAGATGTGATGAACAGGGAAGAACATAGGAAGAACATAGGAAGAACAACTACATCAACCAACCAGACACCCCAGAGCTCTTACGGACTAAACCATCATCCAAAGAGTACACATGGACAGACCCATGGCTCTGGCTGCATATGTAGCAGAAGATGGCCTTGTTGGGCATCAATGAGAAGAGAGGCCCTTGGCCCTGTCAAGGCTAGAAGTCCCAGTGTAGAAGAATGCCAGGGTGGAGAGGAGGGAGAAGTGGGTAAGTGGGTGGGAGAGCACCTTCATAGAAGCAGAGGGAGGGGTGTTGTTATGTGGGATTGCCTGAGGGAAAACCAGGAAAAAGGATAACATTTGAAATGTAAATAAAATATTCTAGAAAGAAATAAAAAGTTTAAAAAATTAATTCAGTGAAAGTTTCTTGCTTACCACAGAGAAGTTTTTTTTCAGTTCTACTTTTTAAAAATAATTAATCTATTAACTCATTCATTCACTTTACAACAATATCAGCCCTTTGTATCCTCTCAGTACTTCCTCATACCAGTCCTCACCCCATTCTAACAAACCCTTTCTTTTTTTGAGAAGACTAAGTGCCACCTCTGTGTGTCATGCTCACAACTAACACTTCCAGCCCTGCACTCCCCAAATCCTCCATTCTTCCACCCTCCAAACCCACCCCCTCCCTCCCACCCCCCCTACCCATTCCTACTGCCCCACCCTTCTGCACGTATGTAGCTACTCATCTGCTACATACGTTCAGGGGCCTAGGTTCAGCCCATGCTTGCTGTTTGCTTTGGTGATTCACTCTCTGGGAGCTTCCAAGGGTCCAGTTTAGTTGACTTTGTTGGTGTTTCTGTGGATTTCCTATCACCTTAGGTCCCTTAATTGTTCTCCCAACTCTTCTGTAATACTCCCAGAGCTCACTTCAATGTTTGGGTGTGAGCATATGCATTTCTTTCCATTGCCTGCTGGGTGGAGTCTTTCAGAATTAAGCTAGGTTCCTATGTGCAAACATAACAATAACAGTATCATTATTAATGTCAGGGATTGTTTCTTGCCCATGGGATGAGTCTCAATTTGTGTCAGTCATTGGTTGGCCATTCCCTCCCTTCTTGTAGGTATGGCACATTTTGGGTGGAAGGAATTATGGGTAGGTTGCTGTCTGTCCTTATCCAGCCACTAAGAGTCCTGCCTGGCTATTGGATGTGGCCACTTCAGGATCCATATCCCCTCCTGCTACAAGTCTCAGCTACAGTCACCCCTATAGACCCTCTAGGGCTTCCCCTTCTCCCAGGTATCTGTCATCTCCTAGAAATTGCCTGCACCCCAGCCAACACTCATCTTCCTGCTCTCTGCCATGTTCTTCCTATGTATACTCCCCTCCCTTCCCTGTTCTTCTCCCCATTTCTTCTTCCCCCTAGTTCTCTCCTTCCATTGACCTCTGATTTCCATTTTGTTTCCCCTTCTGAGAAAGATTCAATCATCCTCCTTTGAGCCATCCTGGTTATTTGTCTTCTTTTGATTTATTGATTTATCATGGTTATCTTGTACTTTGTCTAATATCCACGTATGAATAAGTATATACCATGTTTGAACTTTTAGGTCTGGGTTACCTCACTCAGGGTTATATTTTAGTTCCATCCACTTGACTGGAAATTCATAGTGTATTTATTGTTGATAGCTGAGTAGTGTTCCATTGTGTGTATGTAGCACATTTTCTTTATCCATTCTTCAGTCGAGGGACATCTAAGTTGTTTCCAGTTTGTGAAATAAAACTGCGATGAATGTAGTTGAGCAAGTGTCCTTGTGAGACAGTGAAGCATCTTTTGGGTAAATGTTCAGGAGTGGCATAGCTGGTTATTGAGGTAGAACTAGTCCCAATCTTAGTAACCACCAAATTGATCTCCAGAATGATTGTTCAAGTTTACATTCCTACCAGTAGCAGAGGAGTGTCCCCTTTGCTTTACAACTTCTCCAGCATATGCTGTCATTTGAGTTTTTCATTTTCACCATTCTGTGGAGTGGAAGGTGTCCTATCACTTTGGCTTACAATTTTCTGATGACTCAGATTCCTATGTTAAGAATTGTCTGTTTCATTCTCCACCCTATTTTTTAATTTACTTACTTGGGTTGTTGATGTCTAACTTCTTGGGTTCCTTATGTATTTTGGATATTAGCCCTCTGTCAGATGCATGATTAGTGAAGATCTTTGCCCAATCTGTGGCAAATCTATTGTTTTGTCCTAATAATGGTGTACTTTGATTTACAGAGGCTTTTCAGTTTCATGAGGTCCCATTTATTAATTCTTGACTTTAGTGCTTGATCTATTAGTGTTCTATACAGAAATGGATGTCCTGTATCAATGAGTTGAAGGCTGTTTCCCACTTTCTGTTCTGTTCAATTTAGTATATCTGGTTTAACATTGGGGGTCTTTAATCAGTTCAAACTTCAGTTTTATGCTGGGTGAAAAATATGGACCTCTTTGAGTTCTTCTACATGCAGACTTCCAATTAGACCAGAAAAATTTGTTGAAGATGCTCTCCCTTTTCCAAGGAATACTTCTGACATTTTTGTCAAAAATCAGATGTTTTGTAAGTGTGGATTTATTTCTGGAACTTTCTGTTTTTTTCTTTTTTTTATATATTTTTTTATTAACTTGAGTATTTCTTATATACATTTCAAGTGTTATTCCCTTTCCCAGTATCCGGGCAAACATCCCCCTCCCCCCTCCCCTTCCTTATGGGTGTTCCCCTCCCAACCCTCCCCCCATTGCCGCCCTCCCCCCACCAGTCTAGTTCACTGGGGGTTCAGTATTAGCAGGACCCAGGGCTTCCCCTTCCACTGGTGCTCTTACTAGGATATGCATTGCTACCTATGAGGTCAGAGTCCAGGGTCAGTCCATGTATATTCTTTGGGTAGGGGCTTAGTCCCTGGAAGCTCTGGTTGCTTGGCATTGTTGTACATATGGAGTCTCGAGCCCCTTCAAGCTCTTCCAGTTCTTTCTCTGATTCCTTCAACGGGGGTCCTATTCTCAGTTCAGTGGTTTGCTGCTGGCATTCGCCTCTGTATTTGCTGTATTCTGGCTGTGTCTCTTAGGAGCGATCTACATCCGGCTCCTGTCGGTCTGCACTTCTTTGCTTCATCCATCTTGTCTAATTGGGTGGCTATATATGTATGGGCCACATGTGGGGCAGACTCTGAATGGGTGTTCCTTCAGTCTCTGTTTTAATCTTTGCCTCTCTCTTCCCTGCCAAGGGTATTCTTGTTCCCCTTTTAAAGAAGGAGTGAAGCATTCACATTTTGATCATCCGTCTTGAGTTTCATTTGTTCTAGGCATCTAGGGTAATTCAAGCATTTGGGCTAATAGCCACTTATCAATGAGTGCATACCATGTATGTCTTTCTGTGATTGGGTTAGCTCACTCAGGATGATGTTTTCCAGTTCCAACCATTTGCCTACGAATTTCATAAAGTCGTTGTTTTTGATAGCTGAGTAATATTCCATTGTGTAGATGTACCACATTTTCTGTATCCATTCCTCTGTTGAAGGGCATCTGGGTTCTTTCCAGCTTCTGGCTATTATAAATAAGGCTGCAATGAACATAGTGGAGCACGTGTCTCTTTTATATGTTGGGGCATCTTTTGGGTATATGCCCAAGAGAGGTATAGCTGGATCCTCAGGCAGTTCAATGTCCAATTTTCTGAGGATTCTCCAGACTGATTTCCAGAATGGTTGTACCAGTTTGCAATCCCACCAACAATGGAGGAGTGTTCCTCTTCCTCCACATCCTCGCCAGCATCTGTTGTCCCCTGAGTTTTTGATCTTAGCCATTCTCACTGGTGTGAGGTGAAATCTCAGGGTTGTTTTGATTTGCATTTCCCTTATGACTAAAGATGTTGAACATTTCTTTAGGTGTTTCTCAGCCATTCGGCATTCCTCAGCTGTGAATTCTTTGTTTAGCTCTGAACCCCATTTTTTAATAGGGTTATTTGTTTCCCTGCGGTCTAACTTCTTGAGTTCTTTGTATATTTTGGATATAAGGCCTCTATCTGTTGTAGGATTGGTAAAGATCTTTTCCCAATCTGTTGGTTGCCGTTTTGTCCTAACCACCATGTCCTTTGCCTTACAGAAGCTTTGTAGTTTTATGAGATCCCATTTGTCGATTCTTGATCTTAGAGCGTAAGCCATTGGTGTTTTGTTTAGGAAATTTTTTCCAGTGCCCATGTGTTCCAATCCATTGATTCATCTGTCTGTTTCTATGTATTCCATGTAGTTTTTATTACTATTGCTCTATAGGACAGCTTGAAGTCAGGGATAGCAATGCCTCCAGATGTTCTTCTATTGTTCCAAATAATTTTTGCTATTCTCAGTTTTTTGTTTTTCCATATAAAGTTAAAAATGGTTCTTTCAAGTTCTATAAAAATACATTATGTTAGAATTTTGATGGGGATTGCATTGATCTGTAGATTGCTTTCGGTAAAATGGCCATTTTTACTATATTAATCCTGCCAATCCATGAGCATGGAAGAAATTTCCAACTTTTGATATCTTCTTCAATTTCTTTCTTCAGAGACTTGAAGTTCTTGTCATACACTTGCTTACTTAAAGAAACACCAAGGTATTTTATTTGTGGCTATTGGGAAGGGTACTGTCTAACTTCTTTCTCAACCCACTTATCATTTGTATATAGAGAAGGAGTACTGATTTTTTTCGGCCTAATTACATATCCCACCACTTTGCTGAAGGTGTTTATCAGCTATATGTGTTCTCTGGTAGAATTTTTGGGTCACTTATGTATACAATCATATTGTTTGCAATAGGAATTCTTTGACTTATTGCTTTCTAACTTGTATTCTCTTAAGAAAATTAAGAACTCAAGTAAAAATCCAGATCAGTTGTATCCAACCATGACAAGAGCTTGATCAAAAACTTTTGAACGTATGCAAATAAATCAAATACCCTATCTCAATAAATAACTCATGTCTTGCATCTCAGTATTCTTCCCCACTAATAAAATCATCTAAATTATAGAAATATCTCCACCTTGCATACCTCTTATTTTATGGCAGCAACACTATACAAATGTTATTATAAATACTTCCACTGGTTATAATGGCAAAATAAGAGTTGATTACAGCTCTCTAAGGAGCTCTACTTTTGAACAAAGTTGCTTGGGCAAAAGAATTACTTTGATGAAGTTAGTTTTGTTAGGCAAAACAATAGAGATTGGATTAATGAATAAGTACATCAGCCACTTACGGTGTTTTGTCCTTAGAAATCTTGCACTGTGGAGACCAAAGCAGAAAGACTGAACAAATACATTGTGCATCTAGTAAATTAGAGGCTAGATCCAGTCTTGCAGCATGATCCTATCTCAATAAAATAAAATTGAGAACTTTTCAAGGTAATATTTCTGTTTAGTGCTATAAGTATCAGCAGGAAATTATTAAACTTATGCCTGTTGACAAACAAACCTGGTCCTTCTCAACCCTGATGTGTTGAAATACATGGCTTGGGGCTTTGTTATTGCTGCTGTTCATTATAAATCTGGATAAAAATCCAAAGTTGGATGGAAAAAATTGTTGAGCTCATATCCTGAATCTCGTATTCTTTACAGTGAGAGAGAAAGAGAACAAATTGCTTACACCTTAGATGATAGTCAATGGATAGATTCAACTCAATTTTGTATGATGATCCAATTAGTCCATATTTACATAAATCAAATCAGTAGAAAATGCAGATGTCAGCAAAATATTAGGCAGTCTTTGACATTTCTCTCTCAGTTCTCATTGCAAAACTCTGGCTCTCATTCCAATTCCTATTCGCTGTGGCAATGATGAAATCTTTTAAAATTCCATCAATCTGAACTACTTTGCATAAAGTTTAGATTTAATCCTAAAGATTTTCTATGGCAAAAGAAAAAAAATGCCTGATCAATAAACATTTTGAATATTGAAAAGTAGCAAATGCCAGATTGGTAATGAGAGTTTAAGTTATTATTCCGGTGGACCTTGCAAAAATTTAAATAATTGGATTTGATTGTTGTTTGACAAGTCATTCTCAAACTTGTGTGTCAGCTGAAAATTATTTTCTGAATAGGGAAAAAGTTTTTTTTTAAAAAAGCGTTATTCATTGCTAGAGCTATCTGAACATTTTTCAAACATATTTGTAAAACTACAGAACTAATTCAATAATTTATTGAAATTATCATAAAAGTTCAGCGAATCATGCACTGCACTCACATCCTGATATATGGAAGATTTCCTGTTTTTTACGAGTCAGCAGCTTTATAACTATTACCATTTGAATTTCAAATGATAAATTTATATCTAGCATAGCCTTCAAATCCATAAAAATGATGAGAGGGCACCCTTTAGAGAAATTTAAAAAGAATTGTGCATTTCATAATTTGATATATGTAACATAATCCATTATAAACTAGTGCTTACATGGTGCCGGTAACATTAAAAAAAAAAAAAAAAGGAATTGCTTGCAAGCTCTTGTCAGTGCCCTTCACAACGTAATACAACATAGATATGTTTGAGTGGCTCCCTGGTATTTGGCTTGTTTCATTCTCTATCAGAAAGGGGTGCATATGTAGCACACTGAAGGGCTCTGAGGGCTTAATTACTATATTGGACATTAGCAGAATGAGAAAGAGGAGATGCCAATCATACTGAGAAAAAGAACTTGTAGTTATTTCTACAGGGTTGTAGAATGTATAGAAGATTTTATTCTGTGTCTGTGTTAGTTTATTAGTTACAAAACACCAGACACCAAAAGCAACTTAGAGAAGGAAAGAAAAGATTCATTTTAGCTCATGGTTTGAAAGTATAGTCCGTGATGGCAGGGAAGGCAGAGGAACAGGAGTAGGAGCCAGATAGTCACGTTATACCCACAGCGAGAAAGCAAATGTGTGCATGCTTACACTTTACATGTTTGCCCAGTCTGTGAGTTCAATGCCTAGGATGGTATATCTCTCATTTACAGGGAGTCTTTCTTTCTGAGATTCTCAGAACCTGGCCATAAAGCCTTTCAAAGACATACCTAATCTAATTCTAAGCACACTCGCTTTGACATTGAAGAATAACCCCCACCAGGGCTAAAGAAAAGGGCTGTATCTTTTGGCCCTTCGAAATACCTTCTCTTTGTCAATTTTCTTTCCAAATCCATTTCCTTCTCCTATAACGTTCCCTTCAATGTTGTTACTACCTTATCTGACTTTTCACGCAGCTACGTTTGTCGGACCCTATCATAAAGGTATATGAAACAGATAGCTTTTAATGTGATTCAGTTTTATATCTGCTAACTATTAAAGCACTTGGGAACATACTGTAATTCTAAATCCCACAGTAACCCAAGTACTTTTTTTCCAAGGGCAACAAAAGTGGCAGGGATCAGTAATCAGCTGAGGGGACTACAAAGGTAGGGACTGAATACTGAAAATGTATCTGTGGTTTTAAGTTAATTATCTCAGTTCCAGTCAGATAGATACATCAGCAATATGATGACTCGCAAGGCACATTAATCGAATGTCGATCCCTGCATAGGCAACTGCAGTCCTCACTTTCCTGCTTTACTTTCTCACTTCCATTAAAGCTGATGGGATTTTTGTTTGATTGGTTGCTCATTTTGTTTGGTTTTGATTTGTTTGTTCTGTTTTAAACATAGCTACATAGTATAAAATGTGTTTCAAGAGATGGAAATTTTCATTTCTTATCATTGGGTTTCAGAAAACATCTTGAATTCAACATGGTGCGTATTTAAAGTAAAATCTCTCTATTCTATTGGAAACCATAAAACAGTACATGGCCTAAAGGATGGAGAGATTTTCAAGTCCAACCTTGTGACATCATGTATATGTGAAAAACGGAAGCACATTTGTATTTACAAAAGGCATCCATAAACACATTGTTGAAACACTCAATATAACTTGTCTCTGTTATATTTCCAAAGAACAAAGTCAAAGTTTATAACGAACATTATCCAGAACTCAACAAAAAAACATGGTTACAGGATGTTGGTCCTAAAATGTTAATGTTTCCTCACTTCCATTCATGAGGCTACTGAATGAGTGAATACATGGTATATGTGCCTTCACTTTGTATCGGTCATCTTAGGTTGATCCTTTAACCTAAGGGAACAAATCCTTGCAAGACTGAAAACACTGACACAAGTACTAAACTTGGAGCCATCTAAGATGGCACAAAGAGCTAAACTTCACAGTACAAACCACCACTCCAGACAGGGTAACTGACCATGAAGGTGAAGACTGCCACTTGAAATAGAAGCAATCATTTCCCACAGAAAAAAAAACAAAACTTTTTCCTCTAGAAATGAGAACCTGTTCAAACTGCTTGGTTAGGCTGTAATCAAACTACAGGCCAATGGAAACAAAACACTGGATTCATCCCATTGTTTGTGCTGGTTCTCCAGTTTGAACCCCAAATTCATAGCAGTACCCAAAGACAGATCTAGGATTCTGATAGCTCTTTACTTATTCCTCTTGCTAATGTGACTACTTCAAATAACCCTCCTCTTCCGATTTTCAGTACTCCTCATCTCTCTATAGTGGCGATGGCTGACCAAGGCTACCTTGCTGCAGCTGTACCAGAGGGTTGCTGTGGAACTTCTGATTTTTGCTAAGAAGTAACAAGCACTTGGTAGTGAATCTACAGAAGTGATTGTGGGTATTCTTGTATTAAAACAGAAAAAAAATCTAATGAAAAGTGAACATTGTGCCAAAATATAGAACATAAAATCTTCTGAAATGATTACTACTGGGACTGATTGAATTGGAAAGAAGGTAACCCTTGGCAACCTTTGATACATTGTAGCTGCACAGGTCCTTTAGACATGGTGAACCTGATGCTATAGTCTGTTTCTTGATGAAGAGCATACAGCCCTGTGTCCCTTAATTAATTAATTAATTAATTAATTAATTAATTAATTAATTGTGTGTATGTATGTGTGTAGGTTTTAGCTTCCATACTTCAGATCTTCATTTGGAGAGGAAAACAGGAGGAGGTGGAGGTAATGGATGAAGCACACTCTATTCATCTGAGACAGAATCACAAGCCTTCATGCTGCAAGTGCTGAAGGGAGCATTTGCACTGCACTGTGAGCGTAAAACAGATTAAGACAAGTCAGAGTGGAACAGCCCAAAGTAGATAAATGCTGTGATCACATTCAAATTATTCAACACGTACTCTCCCCAGATTTTCTAAAATTCTACCTTCTCCCTATCTCTTTCATTCCTCATCCACCAACACGTGTCTATTTTCTTATAAGCTGCTTAGCGTGTGAAGAATTGATGCTGAAGTCACCAGGAACTTCAGAGAATGCAATTGAATACTAGGCTTCCATGGGAGGATTCAGGCTTTCTAATTTGGAAGTGAGTTTAGCTAATAAAGCACCCTGTAACTTTCCTACTTTCAAAAAGGAGAGAAGGGGCAAGAGAGAGGTAGGAGGAGTAAGAGGAGGGGAGGAGGAAGGAAAGGAAGAAAAGGAAAGTAACGGGTAGGTTAAAGAAAGGAAAAGAGAAAAACAAAAGCCTCTGATTTTTCTTTTACCATCAGGCAAACACATTACATGTATTTGGGAATTGGCTACAAGGACCTTCCCATCTGCTGAAGCAGTCAGCAGGCTACCCTGCATACCCGACTGCCTTCCCTGAATCTGAAGGAACTCGCTGGAGACTTTCACTCTAGAGCTGTCAGTTGGCGAGGCACTCCGTGGCCACCTTTGACCTCTGTCCCTAACCCACACAGACTCATTCCAGGCTGTCACACTGGATCATCCTCTCTGGTTCATTGCACAGCATTCGAGCCAACAATCGGCATGTCCTTTCTCCCATCTGTACATTCTAGTTTAGGCTGGGTCAGGAGAGATGTCACTGTTTCTCTGCCTCATTCCTGACAGCTCTCTGATTTCCAGCATTTAACTTTATAAACACCCACTTGCAAAGCCCTGAAGGCAAGTGACAAACACTCTGGTAAATTCAGCATCGTGAGAATATTTGTTTGTTTAAAGGGCATTGAAGCACCCTTGTAAGCACAGCCAACCTGTTTTCTCTCCGATCCTTCCCATCTTCCTGAGTATTACAAATTGTTAGCGTCACATGCTAGTTTTCAAGGCTCATTTCCAGTGCCACCTGCTTTTAAGAGCTTTCCTCAGTTGTCCCACCGCCAGTGAGGATTAATCACTGTTGTGTCATTTCTAGGCATTTGGCAATTCATATTTTCTCTACATATTTCTTTCAAACAAACAAGGATTTACTACTCCACTGTAACTCTCCTCGGGTCTCTCATTAGCTGCTCAGTATATCGTTATGCACAGGTAGTCTGATACATCTCTCCATCTAACAGGGTATTTGCATGGCACTCCTTACTTACGAAAGATGAGTCTAGGTTATTAAAGGATCTATAAGGAGAGAATTATTCATTCTCCCATGGGGGGTTGAACAGAGTTATATAAAACAAAGGCAATAATTTTTATAACAAAAAAACCTGAATAAAAACTTTCCCAATTATAACTAGTTCCTCAATCTTCAGCCAGGTATTTGGTATATTTGACACGATCTGTAGCATATCCCTCATTAAGTATAACTTGCCGACATATCTATACATCTATATCTATGTACATATATACATATATATGGCTAAATATATAAACATTTAAAATAATAAAAACATACATGATTCATTACAATAATACTTAAGTCATATATGCCTCATCCATATTAAGGAAGAAAGAGAGAATATCAAAGCAGGAGTCCATGTGAGTTGACTATTAATTTGGTGCCATGGGGATATGCCAAAGATACACTGGTTGAATCCACCTTTATCAGTGCATCTAAAGTAAATGAAATTTAGCGACAATGTCACTTTGTAAAGTTCAGAGACCATTCCTCCACTGACTTCTCTGATTATTCAATATCTTAACACAGCATTGAATGAAAGATCTCCCCTCCGATGTATAAGATGTCAGCGTGAACATGTGTTCGCGTGTTTGTGGATTTTTTTGCATGAATATATGCATATATAGGCTCATATGTGTGTATAGTGGTATTACTATATTAAACAGGAATATTAAAGTCTAATTGGGCATGATACTCTTACAGTCCTAGCATGAAGAGATATCTCTGACTTTATAGTCATTTTTTTTCACTTTGAAATGCATTATTCCAATCATAAGATGTATTTTCATTGATTTAAGTTTCTACGTTCAGAAACGTCTGGTCAAATTCTTTCTGTCAGAAAAGAAGCCTGTTGTATTCACAGATGTGAAGATGGGAGGGCATAGTCTCTGACTTCCATGTGTTAGAGCTTCAGGCTGAAATCATCCCAACAGACTCGTCTTTTAAACGCTACTATTCTGTCCAGAGTATTTTTGTGGGAGACTGAAAATTTCAGACTATAGATGGACCTAACTGGAAAAAGTGCATAGAGATTAGATTTAACATTTATACTTACCCTTGCTTCTGAACTCACCTTCTGCCTCCTTGTCTACCACGAGGAGAGTAACCCCTGCCACAGACTCAGGCAACTGCAAACTGAATTGTTCAGGCATAGATGTTTGAAACCAAGAGGCAAAATAAACCTTCCTTCCCTGACGCTATTTCTGGGAGGTAATGTGGTCACAATAAGGCAAAAGTATTAATTTTGGTGCGATGGGGATGTGCCAAGTGTTTAACTATATTGAGTGGTCAAGTTACGGGTCAAGGTCTAGTTTATTTTTCTACTCCTGAGACAGACCTTTACATGCGTATTCTTTTCTAAAATGATAGTTTGGGCAGTGAAAAAACAGTAAACTCTATCTGTTTTTCTTCTCTTTTTATAAGGATTTAGTCCTATATTACGCATACTAACATGGATACTAAAATATAATAGCCCAAGGAAAAGGGTGCCTGCAGGAGTCTTATCATCTAATGGCTAGACAGCATGCAACGTTATTAAAGAAAATAGGAAGCAAGTTAAGGTTCCAAGGCTCCATATCAGAGAAACCCACATGAATAAGAGTTAGCTGTATGTTCTGCCCAAGTTACTTAAACTCTTTGAACCATGGTATCCTGGTCAGTATAAGACTAGTGATACTCAGTTCAAAGCATTAATTTGAGATTTAGGCAATTTTGTGAGATATTCGAGATAAGGATTCAACATTGTACTGTTTTCCTTTGTTTCTTGCTTCTGTCCGTGTAAATAAATACATAACACACATCTTAGAGTTTCAATGAAGAACAGAAATGCAGCAGTGTGAAGTTTGTAGCACACAACTATGAACATAAAGATTAGCAGTCCAACATCAGGGGTAAAGTTGTTCCTATCTTTTGTGAGGTAATGTAAGTACTTCTGACAGGAACATGATTTTCTTTTAAGCTGGAAAGCACAAAGCATATAGAACACAACGTTCTAGAGCTGATGAAAAGTCAGTACACAGAACTGATTTGAGAACTCAGCATAGTGAGAACAAAGAGAGCTCCTATGATTAAAACATGGAAAAGTATAGAAAAGCAGATTCTCAGAGAGAAGCCAAAGTTTTAGAAGCCACTGTAATTAGAGTAACAACTTGAAGGGATTTAGGAAAATCCCATATAGGGCAAATGCTGGTTTTTCAGTTGATGTGACAGGAATTCCCCACCTAGATTTTCACATTTCCGACTCTATCTCTAATCTCTGTAGTCTCTCGAGAAATGAGTGTTGCTTCTTCTTCTTTTTTTTTTTCTAACTCTGAAGGTAGAAAAGACTTTAAATTTCCCTTTCCTATCTCTTTGTTCAGAGATATCAGTTGAGGGACTGGGTGACTTACATTTTTGCTATTAAATATTTTTGAACTGAAGGAGTAGCCGTGGAAGGTGTTCTGGGACACAGCAGATCTGCCATGAAATGGAACTGAATTAAAACTCTATTAATGCCTTGGACTTTGTACTCCTACAGTCTATGTGCTATATTGGCATTTTGTGCATATGGTAGAACTGAGTGGCAGCTATGAGTAATACTATGAATCACTGAAAGGGCTTACTAGTCTCCCTTTCCTGAAACATGGCAGCTTTGAAATTAGGAGATGATTTGGTAAAGATAAAGTGACACTTACATTGTGTAATATATATATTAAAAGCATGCATCATACCATTCCTCTAAGCAAAGGCCCTGAGTTAGAGAACTAGGTAATATCTTGGGGTTATGTTGGAAGCCTATTTTTTATGGTGATTATTTAATCCCCACTTCTGTTCACTAGACAAAGGGTTATTTGTTTCATGACAATTATATTTACTTTGAATCTTCAGGTAAGGGTCATGTTTCAGTCACTGCCACTCAGGAGCATCACCTCCCCCTAGGTTCCAGAAATCTGTGATGAATTAGTTATTTTTCTTGTTACTCTAAATATACTGATAGAATACTGTCAAAAGAAAAAGAGAGTAGATTTATGTTACTTGCTGGATTCATGGTAGGAAACACAAGTTTCTTAAAGGGGTTCAGTCCTTAGCAGTGGGAACTTGAGAAGTGCTTTTTCTTTTGATTTTTTTTTTACTGATGTGGCAAATGTTATGATCAAAATCAATTTATGAACAAAATGATTTGTTTGTCTTACATGTCACAATCATAGTCTGTCCTTGAGGAAATCTACAACAGAAAATAAAGAACTGAACAGAAAAATAATAGAGGGATGCTGCTTACTGATTTGTTCTCCTTGTCTTCATTTGCCTTATACATTCCTTTATTTTATATATTTTAATTAAAATGTAATTATGTCATTTTCCTTCCCTTGCTTCCCTCTATCCCCATATCGTTACCAAATTGAAAGGCTATTTTCTTTTATTATTATTGGTACATACATTATTACAGATATGTATTACTGAATCTATATGGTTTTTGATGTCAGGGCTGACCACTGTATACTAGTTAACAAGTTAGGATGTCCATCTTTGGATGAGGCTAACTTTACTTCCCTTGCTGTCATTAGTATGGGGTATAATAATAATGGGCCTCATAGGCTCATATATTTGAATGCTAAGACATCAGGGTGTGGTGACTCTACGTGAGAGATGTAGCCTTCGTGAGGTACTTGTAATCTTGTTGGAGGAAGTTTGTCACAGGAGATGGGCTTTGACGTTTCAAAAGCCCAAGCCAGGCTCAGTAGATTACTTTCCTTGCTGTCTGTAGATTCAATTATAAGACATTCAGTTACTTCTTCATTATCATGCCTTCTTGCATGATACCATGCTTTCCACCAGGCTCCCTGCCATGACAATAATGGAGTGAACCTTTGAAGCAGTAAGTTTCAAAGTAAATGTTTTCTTTCATAAGAGTTGCCTTGGCCATGATGTCCTTTTTCAGGAATAGAACACTGACCACATCAATTAGTCACCTACAATTCTTTGTCTAAGGGTGAGTTCCCCTGAGATTTCATCCCATGCGCATTAGTTATCTCTTAATATTGTCACTATTCAATAATAATGCCACTATTCAAGACATTAGGTCATTATTTCTGGGAGATAAAGTCTCACAGCCAACCTCCTGGTTCTCTAGCTTTTATAATCATTTTACCTCCTTGTCCAAAATGTTCCTGAACCTTAGATGTTAAGAGTTATGTTGATTATATATCTAGTGGTGTTGAACTCCTGTGATCTGTCAATCTCTCTGTATTGTGACCAGTTCTGGTTTTCTATACTGGTCTCCAGTTCTGAAAAGAGAACTTACTTTAATGGTATATCAGAGCTCTATCTGTAGGCATAAGTTTTATGATGTTGTAAGACTTTATGCTATGATGATCTCATAAAATGTTGTTAGTGGGTTTTCTTTTAAATTTCACATCATTAGCCCAAGGAAGGTGGCAATATATTCATGAAAGAGACTTAGGTCCCACTAGATACCTATTGGTTACCACCAAGTTACAAATATACTATTCTAAATTTAGGGAGATTTTGCTGTGCTATCAAAGTAGTGGTTCCTACACATCTCAGATGCATAGAATTATTGATTACTTACCATCATTGAAAGCTTGCATTGTACTTTCTTGTAGGATGAAAGCTATACACAGGAGGGAGACTTCTAGGTTAGACCCTACTTATATCTTCTGCGTTTTGTGTTCTAAGTATGCAGTTTCTCAGAAATATAGCCTTACCTTTGGATTCTGAGAGGGAACCAAAGGCAACAGCGATCACCTACAATGCTTCGAGAGCCACTTCGACTACCGTGTCCAACAACCTGAACTGATATTTCTTATGATTGGTATTAGAATTTTTGGTTGGTAGTCTATAGATCTTGGGGAGAGCATTACTGCATCCAGCTATGATGTCCATGAACCACAACTTGACCAGACTGCAACCTTCTAGGGTGAACACTGCAGCTCTGTGCTTCACGTATAGGTCAGGAAGTGATGCTATATGAGCTCCCAGAGATTCTTTCTCTCCATCCCAAATCAATGCTTCCTGTAGCTCACGCAAACTCCATCTTGGACTAACTCCGCTTAGTATCTGAAATGTCTATCCATAGGCGTTCAATATTATAGCAATGTCTAACAATGCAATTCTCCTGAAATTTAGTTTTTTACTCTCGTGGCTTTAAATATTTGGGATTGTAGCCTGTCTCTCCATGACCTACCTTACGATATATCGTTTTACTTCAGTAGTTTTTTTAAATGGAACTTTGGCCCTAGTCTACATAATCCTTGCCTTATATGTGCCTACAAAGTTAGACTACGTAGATGGCTTCAAGCTCCACTGCCATTACGGTGCCTAGGACGATAGTCTTCTACCTAGTAATGGCGTTACAGTGCCATTACAGTGCCTAGGTAGATAGTCTTCTACCTAGTAATGGCATTACAGTGCCATTACAGTGCCTAGGTAGATAGTCTTCCACCTAGATTCATGTCAAGTGGATATAAGCTCTAGTCATCTGAGATGTTGGAACCTTATCTGAGAAAAGTCTCCATAATTCTAGGCTATAGTCCAGCTTTCAGAGCATGGTTTTAAATGGCTATTGATGTGAAATGACCTAGACCATTGTGAATGTAGAAACTCCCGAGCATGTGGTCCTGTGTTCTATACGAAAGTAGATTAAGAAATGTAAAACGAGAAATCCAGTACGGACTATTATTTTGTGGTCTCGGCATCACTAACTGGCTAACCTGTTTGAGTTCCTATCCTGACTCCTTTCAGTGATGGACCCTGATGTGTAACTATAATCCAAATAAACCATTTCCTTCCCAACTTGCTTTGGCCATGGTGTTTCATCATAGCAATAATAACCCTAACTAAGACAGGGTTATACTTCAGGAGATAGGCTGTCAAATACAGTCACAAATATTTTCCGAGTCAGTCACCTTTGGGTTCATGTCAGATAGATTCCAAGAAAGTTATTCAGTGACCACAGAGGTTGGGTTTTAATAAGAAGTGTTTTGTTATACAGAGTTTAAGAGAATTAAGAAACACAGAGGTTGGACATAACAGGATGGTTCCCTAAGGGTGGGGAACCAAAGGAGCCTCACTTACTTGGAGTTAATAAGGCCTTCTTTAGTGAATAGAAACATAGAAGAGGCAAGGAGAAAAGCAGGTCAATCCAGTTCCCATTCTAGTCTCCAGTTGTTTCGCAGTCTCAGTTATATCCTAGTCTCATGTACTGTTTTTGTCTTGTTTTGTTTTGTTTTGTCTTTAGAAAACATAGATTCCTTTAGTAGGAAAAGGATAAGGAAAATTCAGACTTTGCCTTCTGATTCCCTAGACAGAGGCTGGGGCAGAACCAAAGACACATGATTGTAACAAAGAAAGTAATGATCCAAGGAAGGTTGTCTGAGTTCCAGAAAACATGATCAGGAAAATAAGTAAATAAAGGTGATTAGGGATGTGGGAAATAAGCAGCCTTTCTCAAAGCTTTCCGAGGACACACCAGTCTACAAGCAATTACCTGGCATGCATTATAGATTATATCAGGGACATTATGAAAGCAAGGGAGAAGGTCATATCCAGATCCAAGGTACACTGATCAAATTGGATTCTATACCTGTGCTATGACAGCCAACAAGAATAAATTTGTCTTATAAACTATATGTAAATGTTTGTCACAGGATTCATGAAATCACATTCAATAACAATCAACGGAACAAAATGTGCCTGAGGTAAAATGCCCTTTGACTTTTTTATTTTGTTTTTTGTTTTGTTGTTGGTTTTTTTTTTTTTTTCTGTAGCCTCTTTCAGTTGCCTAAGGCATCACTCACCGTGCATTTTTTTTCTTTGGCCATGATCTGTCAGTAAAGAATGTGCATGGTTGAACATAGAAGACCTTCTCTCAGTAATCTTCTCCAAGCAGAGTACCTCTGCTTTCCTGATCCAGGCAGCCTTTATATAAGACACACTATTTTTATTGATTTAAATATTATTTCAATTGTTTTGCCTTGCTCTTGCCCTGTTGTAGATCAAACAACCCTACTCTCCCCTCTCATAGCATTTCATATCTTTATTCTACGACCTTTAGGCATTTTCCTAAAGGTAGGTATTTCCCACGTTGGGAACTTAGCTCATTATTACTGCTAGCCTAGCATGCAATGGCCCCTTGATTCAGTGCACAGCTCTGCCAAATATACATATATGCAGTTTTGTACTTTATTTCCTTCCATCGAGAAGTACTTATTTTCAAGCCACTTGTCCCATTTGGTCATGGTGTGTCATCATAGCAATAGTAACCCTTAACTAAGACAAGTGGGCTTGTATTTCATGAGTGAGTGTGTTAGATACAGTCAAAAACATTCTATTGAGTCAGTAAACTTTAGGCTCATGTCTCACAGGATCAACGGATCCTAGTAAAATGTATCAGTCTTTAATTATTACAGTTGCTTTGCCCAAAGCTGCTCACTCAGCATGTCCTCAAATTCAAATGCACTTAAATTCCTTTGCTTGCTGAACTACACATATTTTTTCACCATTCTTCCCCGATCTTTTTATTCCTGAGTTGTTACTGTAAATATAACTGTAACTGCTAATTACATACACATACTGGAGGGTACCCTTCCTTAACATTCCCTATGGTTGTTTCAGAAAAACAGGTAGATAATTTCTACGCTGCTGTACTGGCTGGTTTTGTGTGTCAACTTGACACAAGCTGGAGTTATCACAGAAAAGCAGCCTCAGTTGTGGAAATGCCTTCATGAGTCCCAGCTGTAAGGCATTTTCTCAACTAGTGATCAAGGAGGGGAGGACCCAGCCCATTGTGGGTGGTGCCGTCCCTGGGCTGGTGGTCTTGGGTTCTATAAGTAAGCAAGCTGAGCAAGCCAGGAGAAGCAAGCCAGTAAGAAACAGCCCTCCATGGCCTCTGCATTAGCTCCTGCTTCCTGACCTGCTTGAGTTCCAGTCCTGACTTCCTTTGGTGATGAACAGCAATGTGGAAGTGTAAGCTGAATAAACCCTTTCCTCCCCAACTTGCTTCCTGGTCATGATATTTGCGCAAGAGTAGAAACCCTGACTAAGACACCCGCTAACCCAGAGACCTGCTTCTACTAGCTATGACACATGTAACAAAGGTTTCACAAACTTTTCTCAAAGTACATACAATTGGGGAAAAGAGGTGTTCAAATATACCATTTAGATATATGGGGATGCATTTTACATTCTAATCAAGACACTAATATTATTTGTATTGTGTAGAACACAGTTCTTACTGAGTTTGTGAAGAATGTATCTGTGTTCCTAATTGGAGTTATTTCTCCATTATACGTGCTAACAAGTCCAACTCTGATTAGCTTCAGATATCAGAGAGGATCAAATGTTTTTTCACTGGTACAGCTTTAGTGAAGGTAGTTCCCAGTGGTAATATAGAGGGTTTCCTTTAACCTACAAGAGCACATAGTTTGAAGACGGCCAGGAGGGTCAAAAATAGTCACGAGAATTCCCATCTTTCTCAGCTAATAATTTCCTATTTTATGTCAATTATGTTCAAGCTGACCTCAGAACAGGATTTCTAGGGCTGGCGCTTTCTGCATCAAAGCAACTTTTTCTAGTTAAGATGTCAGGTACGTCCCCAGCTATTCCAACCGAATCTAGAATACTTTCTGAGAAGACCTATATTGATCAAATCAGATCAGGTTTCATACTCTCACACATTTTGATATTTTACCTTTGAAATAATTTTCATCCAAAATCCCCCAGTTTTTGCCACATATGAACAGGTAAGATTGTCTGTTCTTTTCCTTCACCATGAGTCATACTTTTGGGTACAACACTAAGAAAACTGCTGAAAATGGAGCCCATGCAAATGGCTGGACCATGGTGAGAATGTGAGAACTGACTTAGGGAAGAAGAAGAGTCTGAATAGGAATTTACTTTGTCTTGAACAGAACAAATACCCATTTTTTTCCAGTGAGGAGATATTAAATGGAACAAGAGGAGAAAATATTCAATGTGGGTCTGTGAAATGTACCCTGATTCCTGATCGAGATAGGTAGAATCCCCAGACACCCTAATAGGGGTGGCAGGCGCATTCCCATGTCAAGTCCTCACTAGCTGCAGCCCCCCACAGATTTGAGGCAGACTGGGTATATAGGGCAATGCCTCAAGCCCTCCTCCACAGGTAAGGACAGGTTTAAGACAGATTAGTCACAGAGGACAATGGCCCAAAACTCTCCTCGTCAGGTTAGGACTTGACCACAGCTCACATAGGCTCAAGATAGATCAGTGGTAGAAACAGGACCATGCCCCTGAACATGTGGATGAGGTCTTCCCAAGCTCTCAGGCCAAACCAATAGGAAGTACCTGCTGTCAGACACTGACACATCCAAAAAATTTAAAAGTTGTGTTCAGGATTAAAAGTGTGCAGGAATTATTCCATTGTCTGAGAGCTTCTGTCACAAGAGCTGTTAACACCACTGCTTGAGGAAGAGATCTGCTCTCCTGAAATCATTGCGAGAAGCTCCCCTACACCCCTCACCTGCTAGTCAGTCTCCTGCTGGCTCAGCCTGGCTCGGGCAACTGAAGCAGCAGTGCAGAAAGACAGACCAGCAGCAGGGGTAGCGAAAGCTGTTGCCTGTTCCTGCCAGAGTTCTCCCCCTCTCCCCACACCACGCACCTCTCCATAGGAGAGGCCCCCGGCGCCAGAGGCCCACATCTCAGTATCTTACATTTCATATTAAAGTTCAATAGATGAGAAATGCCATGATTTTACATGAGGATCACCAAGTTGTGATTTCTGTTTCAATTGTAAATCAGCTATTCACAAGATTGAATCATATATGGAATTTTCTGAAAATAATAAATCCGTTCCTATGGAAATGTTTCATTGATCAGAGACCCAGTAGCATGGAAACTCCCTGGAATTTTAAAGCTTAGAGCTCATCATTTTCCCCTTCCAAACTTCCTTATGTGCTCAGAGAGCAGTCAGCGAACCTCGTTATAATATTTGTTTTCATTTAAATATTTTGCCGGTACTCACATTCAAAAGACAAAAGGTGACCAAACCTATGTCCACTCTCTGCTCAGTATCGATATGAAACGTGCTAACAGCAACAGAGCAATGAATAATTTTAAAACCTAGTCATAGTAATAAGGTCACTTTAGATATGCTCTTTCTCTGTCCTAAGGCATTTGTTGGGGGGGGGAGTGTGGGGGAACGTCACTATGAGCATTATGGAGAGGATATGTGGGAGAAGAGAAAAATAAATTGGAGAGTATTAAATTCCATATAGGTATTTAAGGCTCAGAGAAGCCAGTAGCAATGGCTGGATTCTGGAGTAGAGAGAGAGAGAGAGAGAGAGAGAGAGAGAGAGAGAGAGAGAGAGAGAGAGAGAGATTGAGAGAGAGAGAGAGAGCAAAATTGATGCCTTCTATGCAAGACTGTAGTTTCTGTCTCTAAATAGCAGTATATATCAGTTGACCTGTAGCTTCTGGGAGCTCTCGCTGCAGCACACCAGGAAGAAAAGAGAACAGAAGACATCAAGCATAATTCATAATTCTCTCCTCCTCTAGCCATCTCTGTGTTGATTCAATTAATTTGAAAGAACAAAGGCCACTGTCTCACTTCTATCTCCAATTTCAGTGTACTATTTTAAAATGGAAGGCTGAGTAGATCCTTAGGGGAAAATGACAAAAAAATCACAAGATTCTAGAACAGAGACAAGTAGGTGTGAGGTACACCTATGAGAGTGGACACAGGTAGGAAGCAATGCAATACTCAAGTAACAGCGACCGTCACATAGACGCTTAGCACAAGGACAAATGAACCACACTTAAAGACTCATCGTTAGCAAGTTATAAGATACCTCAAGAAATAAATCATGTTACCATATAGGTGTAATGCAAAATTTTCAATAAATTTCTATGAAGTTTTACTCTTAATAAATAGTGGAAGCAATAAATAAATGAATAATTAAAGCCAAAAAGACGTACGTGCCATAATGAGGAATTCTGAATAGCTATAAAGGGACTGTGCCCTTTATTAAGGGCAATCCATCTTGTTTCGAGTATTCTTCGTGGACATTGTTTCAGTAGCCAAGATAAATGTATGGGAATGAAGCAAGACTGACCCTATAGCATTGAGGATGTCCAAACCACCAATATTAGTTAGGGATCTCGAGAGGAATTGAACATACAGAATAGAAAGCACTCACATTGCAAAAAGGATTTGTTATTCTAGTTTCACAATAATGATTAAGTGTACAGTGGGGAGGAGAAGCCCTTGGTACAGCCAAGGCTCCCTCTCCCCACCCAGTAAGGAAGTGTCAGGGCAGGAAGGCGGGAAGGGAGAGTGGATGGGTGGGGGAGCACCCTCAAAGAAGAAGGGGGAGGGAGGATAGGATAGGAGGTTTATGGATGGGAAACAAGAAAGGGGATAACATATGCAATGTAAATTAAAAAATATCCAATTAAAAAAAATAAAGTATACACTGGAGAGACCGAAATGTCAGTAGCTGCTCAACGCAGAAGACACTTCCTGCCTGGTACTGAAGGCCAGGAAGAAACCTTGAGAAGTGCTTGGCATTAGTCTATATTGAAAAGTTGAAAAAGGTGGATTCTGTTGTCAGACTCCTATGATGGCAGCTTGTAAGGTTATGATGCCCTCGTTTGCTCTGACACAGGGATACAGGGCACAGGAAATGACTGAGCTTACCCCACACTGTCAGACAGGCCTTGTCTGGCCATAGGGAAGCCTCGAGACACATTGGGGGGGCAGTCTGAGGCACGTGAGAGCGGTAGCTGGCCTGGGGTTCCCCGGGTCTGTGAAGAGCCTGGGGCCATCCTGTTCTTGGGCTCTCAGATACCCAGGCTCCACTAGGATCAGCAGAAGAGCTGAGAATGGAGTGGGGGGCTGCGAGCTGGATCTAGCCTGGGGCCAGGAGGGTAGAGAGGGGGTCCAACTGGTCTCATGGGTAGAGGCTTTAGCTTGCCTGTAGTTGGCTTGAGCCTAACAGCTGGTTTAGTTGGGAGCTCAAAGAAGCCTTCTATGGGAGAGTAGGGGGCATCTCTGTAGGCACAGGCTTTTGTAGCTCCCCACAGCAGAGCCCAATGAAAAGAGGCAGTCCATGGTTTTAAGGCATTTATTGTCATGGCAGGAAGTGGATGAGTAAAACCGTACCCCACTTCTCAGTGTGGGCCTGTAATTAAATAACCTTTTTCAGGGAGGAGTGTCTGGGAAGGAAAGCTTATTGACTAAACCCTTCAGGCCTTTAGATACCTTATTAAAATGGAGATCTCTCTTGAGCCTACATGACTACAGATCACATTCATTGCACGTGGAGGGGCTTGGGGCATTGCCCTTATGGGACTGATGCCCACAAACCTATGGGGGGCTGTGGCTTCAGTGTGTACAGGGTTTCAGGGTTTCAAGGCTTAGCTCAACTGGGAACCAGCAGCTGTGGCCTTAACAAAGTAGAATCACTCACCAGCAGGTAGTAAAGGCAGAAAAATAAATAACAACACTGATTTTGCCTCAAACCATTTTATATCTGGGCCTTGGGCAATGCTGCTGCCCACTCTTAGAACAGGTCTTCCCACCTCAGCTATTGTTCTAGAAAATAGACCCATTGACTTACCTAGAGTTATTTCTTTTACTTGATTACAAATTGTATCACTTTGAAAGTCCAGACCTACTCTCTCTTACTGTAACCTGAACCGAATGATAAAGGGTAAAATCATCAATGGCTAATAATGCCACCATCAGTTACCCGATATACCAAATCTTGCTTTTTTGATTCTTATGCCAAAAAAACATAACCACACGGAAATAATAACACATCAGTCACCCAGTTTGATGGGCATTTTACCAAGCAACAAATATGTCACAAAACTGCTAAGTTCACAAAAAAGAAAACTGAAAGACATTTATAGATCAGAGGAGACTGAAGTCATGACAGCTGAATTCAACTGAATAGTTTGGATGACATACTAGAACAGAAAAATGACCATGGATAAAACTGGAGTGTATAGACCACTATAGTCTATTATAGCAAAAGTCACTGTCGGGTTGGTAATACATACCACAGTTTTATTGTTACATAAATTCATATGAAAATGATAGGATTTTTGCTATGATAGTTTTGTGAGTTAAATAAGCACTCGGAAGAAAACGTTTTTAAATGTTTAGGAAACTATTATTTCCCGCAGTGCTTTTGACCTACTCTGAAATCCCATGGAACACAATTCTGGAAAAAACCATGTTACCAAACCTGATCAGAGTTGAATTTCATAATCAAACAAAGAATTAAAAGCCAATGTCAACTTAATATTCTGGAGTTTAACTATTGAAGGCCCTGGTGGTGTCACATCTCATAATACTGTTTTAACTCTCTTTATCCCCAAATATTCTTCGAAAGATGACATTTATCCTTTCATTGACATAGGCTTCTCTTTGAGAGTAAAACTCTTAGCTAGTTAAATTTTCATGGTTTCAACCAATATTGCATTGTTCGTTATTTACATATGAGCTAGACAGTATATACGGTTGTCAGCGAGAATCCTGAATTATGAATTTTGCAGATTTTAGAAATGGAAGAATTAGCAAAATCCTGTTTTGAGAATTAATAACATTTAAGGATCATAAAAAGAGAAGTTAATAATCAAAAGTTTACTTTGTTTCTATAAAAATAAATGAAGCTATTGCCTAGTGGTTAACCTGAGTACAATTACCAAGACCTACATAGTGGCTTACAGTTATTAGTAACTCAAATTTTAGGAAAGTATATGCTGTCTTCTTACTTCTGTGGGTACTACATACAAATGGCAAACAGAATACATGAAAACACACACACCTAAAAATGATTAAATGCAATAAGTTGATAATTAATAAATATTCGTTTGCCCCATAACTATTAAGAAAGACACTTCTAAATACACTCTTGTAAAAATGTTATTTTGAAAAGGGCACCGAACAAATTTAGACAAAAGTTGGAGGAATAAGAGAAAATATGCTAATCTCTGTCCTAAACATATCAGTTAAAGCTCTGTCATGTGATCCTCCTGACTTTTATCTGCTTGTGTGCATATTCATATCTATCCTAGTGTTAACTTGCAAAATTTAGTAGATAAAGCAATAGGAGGACAGTTCTAATATGTTCACAGTCTCACAGGGAACCATTATTCAGAATTTGTGCTTACAGTTGTGATGCTCATAAAAGCTGGGACCTTTGAAAATGTGTTCTCTGGTTCTGTTATAATTAAATTGTAACAAACGTGATGCTCAGACTGTTTACTAATAGTTAATTTACTCATAGTTAAAAACTTTGTCATGTTTCCATCTTCATGTGTTTTGCCTATTGGCAGTAAAATATTCCTTTCACACTATTTCATTGAGAGAGAGAGAGAGAGAGAGAGAGAGAGAGAGAGAGAGAGAGAGAGAGAATATTTCTTTCTCTGTGTCCCCTCACATATGCATGATCCAGTGCCCCAATACAGATATGAGTTCAGAGGTCAATGTTTTGAGTTGGTTCTCCCTTTCACTCCCTTTCAGTCTTCTTTTGGGGCAGAATTTCTTTTGTTTCTACAATTTTGCATCTAGCCAATTTTCAAGTTTATCCTAGAACCTTTACGTAGGAGAACTGGGATTATAGTTTTGAATTTTCCCTCTCTAATGATTTTCTCTATGGTATCACTGCATTAGTACCTTTCTTTTCTTCTTCTTTTTCCTTGTTCATATATTTCTTTCTAACATTAACTTGCTTGTCTACTTGAGATCTGTATGTATGCAGCTATGTGAGTTTGCTTTATATGACTAGGAGTTTGCTCTGTTTGCCTTGACTGACATAATCTGTCTTTTGTCTAAATTCTTCTTTGCATTTCATCTTCTCTTTGTGAATAAGGACCAAAACAACAAATAAACAACTTTCTAAACCAAGACACTTTCAGACAATTGGAAATGATGAAACCCCTATTCACAGTCCTCTATTTACTTCAGGAAATCCTTTTATGAGATTAACTTCATGTTCTTAAGTTCTGGGATACCCATGCTTTAGCCCTATAGACAATTTTGCTTCCAGCCTGATTTATCATGCAAGATAATTATCACAGAAGTGAGATACACAGAAAACAGATCTTGTATTTCTCTTAACCTTTGCCTTGATTTTTAACACAGAGAATTAATCATCTTTATTGTGCAGTGTACAGAAGTATTAACAAAATAATAGACTAAAATATTGGATAATATTCTAGAATAACATGTAGATTTCAATAATTTTTCATATCTAGTCCCTGTGTGTTTGTAATGATCAGGTAAATCTCTCACTTTAACACAACAGATACATATTCCCATGCATAAAAGAAGATATGAATTCTCAGGGATTAAAATTTAGTTATATAGAGAAATAATTACTTGAATCACAAGATTTATTACAATAAAATATTAGATTATATGTGGATTAGCTACATTTTAATCCTCATAAATCAGAAATGATAAGGTGATAATAATTTACATAAATTATTTTATGAAACACATACAAAGATTTAACAACACACAAGAATATTTAACAAACACTTATTTTATTATTAATAAGAATACATATCTATGAAACAAGAAAAAGTAATAGCCAAGAACAATGAGCCTGGATCATTTTCTTAAACTTAGTCAGTCATAAAATAAAACAAGTTGACAGGAAAAGATTTGTATGTAGCAGGGAAAGGAACAGGGGTGGTAAGTTGTTGAGAAAGTGTATTGTGTGAGAGTGGTCAATATACATTATTTTCACTTATGAAACTGCCAAAGCACACATTTAAAGAATAAAAAATGGAAATACAATGGTATCATCCATTTCTATGTAATATGTTACACAATTCCTTTCTGTATATGTAATACTGACCAACATGAACTATAAAAGAAAATTAGAGATTTGATGTAAAGGTCATGGAACATGATAATAGTAATAGTAGTTACCAAAGCTAAAGATGTTGGAAGAAATTTTATGAAACTCAAGTAGTTTCTAAGGTAAGTTTAACACAATTTTTAAAGGGGGAGTTTAAATGAAGGCCCTCCACGTAGTGACAACATGGCTACCAGAAGACATGGGTTATTAAATGAAAATCTCAGAGCTATGCACAGGTTACATCCCTAAAAGCTAATGGTCACAGAGAAAACATGGTTACCTAAAATGATACATCCTATTGTCAATGATATTAGCCACAATCTGTAACCAGGTGCTGAGATCCTGCTTGTGAAAACATAGTATACTTTTGTTACAGTGCACAGAGAAATCTACTTAAATGAAGTAAAATCTCTCCTGGCTTGCTAGCATTCAGAGTGCTATGCAGACTCCTGGCAAAGTAAAGAAATCAATGGTCTTTTCCAGGCCTGGACCCTTCAAATTAAAACATACTGACTTACCAGGCGAGATATATGCAACAGTATAATAGTGGCAAGACAGTTTATGGGTGGTAATCAACTGTTTTCTCGATTATATTCGAGACCTATTTCCTGGGAGGGAATTCATGCCTGATACTGTAAATGAAATTAAATTCATGGTCTGTAAAGTGATAAATATTTTGTTCAATAGTCAGGTTGCTAAGCTGCTTTCTAAGTATTTCTGCTTATCCAAAGATTTCTCCTGGTCCTAATCTTAGTCAGAGAAGCTTTTTATATCAATGAGTAAGATGCAGAGACGGATAATAAGTGGTTGTCAGTGCTCACATGTAGATGAGATATTTGTATCAACCTTGACCCCTGCCAAAATCTGGGGACTAAGAGCAGGATTTTGAGGAGAAGGGCTGCAAATACTATGGTCTGAGTATGACATAGCTGTTGTACAAATGAACTCAGAGTAGCTGTGATTATCTGTATAAGATCATGCTGGTTAAACGTTCTAGCATGGAGTGAATGGGTCTCTGGTTGGCCACAAAACTTGAAATTGACAGCTGATGGGGAAAAGAAAATTACTAATATTTGGAGTATGGCCATGAGCCCAAAAGGTTGAGTTTATACTAATTTGAATCATGATCTTTTAATAAATAAGTAAATTAAAAGGAAGACAATGAAATCAGGCAGTCATTATGATAAGGGGTCTTCCATTTACTTGTAGAGTGAGGGCTGAATATGATTAATATGTACAATACACAGATAAAAATACTATATATAGGCTGCTGTGGAGAGCTCGTAGACAGCACCCCACGAGCAAACTTGAGCCTCTAGACCACAGGTAAGACCAACTTTTCTGCTGCAAGAGACCTGCCTGGTGAACTCAGGACACACAGAGGCAAAATTCCTCTAGGACCGAGCACTTGCGCTGTTTACCGGGAGTCCCAAACCCACAGATCCTGACCCTCAGCAGCTCTCTCCTCCCAAACACCGTGGGAGAGAGACCTCACCGCCTGGTCAGGTGGGCACATCTGAGGCTGCAGAGCGGAAGAGACCACCAACACTGTCCACCCCTGCTCACATCCCTGGCCCAAGAGGAAACTGTATACGGCCTCTGGGTTCCCATGGGGGAGGGCCCAGTGGCAGCAGGACCTCTGCGCCTGAGACACCGCCATAACCTGAAGGGACCTACCGGATAAACAGTTCTCTGCACGCAAATCCCATGGGAGAGAGAGCTAAACCTTCAGAGAGGCAGACATGCCTGGGAAACCAGAAGAGACTGCACTCTGCACACATCTCTGACGCCAGACGAAAACACCCGAAGAGCAAACTTGAGCCTAGGGACCACAGGTAAGACCAACTTTTCTGCTGCAAGTGACCTGCCTGGTGAACTCCAGACACAGGCCCACAGGAACAGCTGAAGACCTGTAGATAGGAAAAACTACACGCCCGAAAGCAGAATACTCTGTCCCCATAACTGGCTGAAAGAAAACAGGAAAACAGGTCTACAGCACTCCTGACACACAGGCTTATAGGACAGTCTAGCCACTGTCAGAAATAGCAGAACAAAGTAACACTAGAGATAATCTGATGGCGAGAGGCAAGCACAGGAACCCAAGCAACAGAAACCAAGACTACATGGCATCATCGGAGCCCAATTCTCCCACCAAAGCAAACACAGACTATCCAAACACACCAGAAAAGCAAGATCTAGTTTCAAAATCATATTTGATCATGATGCTAGAGGACTTCAAGAAAGATGTGAAGAACTCCCTTAGAGAACAAGTAGAAGCCTACAGAGAGGAATCGCAAATATCCCTGAAAGAATTCCAGGAAAACACAATCAAACAGTTGAAGGAATTAAAAATGGAAATAGAAGCAATCAAGAAAGAACACATGGAAACAAACCTTGATATAGAAAACCAAAAGAAGAGACAAGGAGCTGTAGATACGAGCTTCACCAACAGAATACAAGAGATGGAAGAGAGAATCTTAGGAGCAGAAGATTCCATAGAAACCATCGACAACTGTCAAAGATAATGTAAATCAGAAAAAGCTACTGGTCCAAAACATACAGGAAATCCAGGACTCAATGAGAAGATCAAACCTAAGGATAATAGGTATAGAAGAGAGTGAAGACCCCCAGCTCAAAGGACCAGTAAATATCTTCAACAAAATCATAGAAAAAAACTTCCCTAACCTAAAAAAAAGAGATACACATAGGCATACAGGAAACCTACAGAACTCCAAATAGATTGGACCAGAAAAGAAACACCTCCCATCACATAATAGTCAAAACACCAAACGCACAAAATAAAGAAAGAATATTAAAAGCAGTAAGGGGAAAAGGTCAAGTAACCCTAACCTATCAGAATCACACCAGACTTTTCACCAGCCACTAGGAAAGCCAGAATCCTAGACAGATGTCATACAGACCCTAAGAGAACACAAATGCCAGCCCAGGTTACTGTATCCTGCAAAACTCTCAATTAACATAGATGGAGAAACCAATATATTCCATGACAAAACCAAATTTACACAATATCTTTCTACAAATCCAGCACTACAAAGGATAAAAAATGGTAAAGCCCAACATAAGGAGGCAAGCTATACCCTAGAAGAAGCAAGAAACTAATTGTCTTGGCAACAAAACAAAGAGAAGAAAAGCACAAAAACATAACCTCATATCCAAATATGAATATAACAGGAAGCAATAATCACTATTCCTTAATATCTCTCAACATCAATGGCCACAACTCCCCAATAAAAAGACATAGATTAACAAACTGGATACGCAACGAGGACCCTGCATTCTGCTGCCTACAGGAAACACACTTCACAGACAAAGACAGACACTACCTCAGAGTGAAAGGGTGGAAAACAACTTTCCATGCAAATGGTCAGAAGAAGCAAGCTGGAGTAGCCATTCTAATATCAAATAAAATTAATTTTCAACTAAAAGTCATCAAAAAAGATAAGGAAGGACACTTCATATTCATCAAAGGAAAAATCCACCAAGATGAACTCTCAATCCTAAATATCTATGCCCCAAATAAAAGGGCACCTACATATGTAAAAGAAACCTTACTAAAGCTCAAAACACACATTGCACCTCACACAATAATAGTGGGAGACTGCAACACCCCACTCTCATCAATGGACAGATCATGGAAACAGAAATTAAACAGAGACGTAGACAGACTAAGAGAAGTCATGAGCCAAATGGACTTAACAGATATTTATAGAACATTCTATTCTAAAGCAAAAGGATATACCTTCTTCTCAGCTCCTCATGGTACTTTCTCCAAAATTGACCATACAATTGGTCAAAAAACGGGCCTCAACAGGTACAGAAAGATAGAAATAATCCCATGCGTGCTATCGGACCACCACGGACTAAAACTGGTCTTCAATAACAATCAAGGAAGAATGCCCACATATACTTGGAAATTGAACAATGCTCTACTCAATGATAACCTGGTCAAGGAAGAAATAAAGAAAGAAATTAAAGACTTTTTAGAATTTAATGAAAATGAAGGTACAGCATACCCAAACTTATGGGACACAATGAAAGCTGTGCTAAGAGGAAAACTCATAGCGCTGAGTGCCTGCAGAAAGAAACAGGAAAGAGCATATGTCAGCAGCTGGACAGCACACCTAAAAGCTCTAGAACAAAAAGAAGCAAATACACCCAGGAGGAGTAGAAGGCAGGAAATAATAAAAATCAGAGCTGAAATCAACCAAGTAGAAACAAAAAGGACCATAGAAAGAATCAACAGAACCAAAAGTTGGTTCTTTGAGAAAATCAACAAGATAGATAAACCCTTAGCCAGACTAACGAGAGGACACAGAGAGTGTGTCCAAATTAACAAAATCAGAAATGAAAGGGGAGACATAACTACAGATTCAGAGGAAATTCAAAAAATCATCGGATCTTACTATAAAAGCCTATATTCAACAAAACTTGAAAATCTGCAGGAAATGGACAATTTCCTAGACAGATACCAGGTACCTTAGTTAAATCAGGAACAGATAAACCAGTTAAACAACCCCATAACTCCTAAGGAAATAGAAGCAGTCATTAAAGGTCTCCCAAACAAAAAGATCCCAGGTCCAGATGGGTTTAGTGCAGAATTCTGTCAGACCTTCATAGAAGACCTCATACCAATACTATCCAAACTATTCCACAAAATTGAAACAGATGGAGTACTACCGAATTCCTTCTATGAAGCCACAATTACTCTTATACTTAAACCACACAAAGACCCAACAAAGAAAGAGAACTTCAGACCAATTTCCCTTATGAATATCGACGCAAAAATACTCAATAAAATTCTGGCAAACTAAATCCAAGAACACATCAAAACAATCATCCACCATGATCAGGTAGGCTTCATCCCAGGCATGCAGAGATGGTATAATATACGGAAAACCATCAACATGATCCATTATATAAACAAACTGAAAGATCAAAACCACATGACCATTTCATTAGATGCTGAGAAAGCAGTTGACAAAATTCAACACCCCTTCATGATAAAAGTCCTGGAAAGAATAGGAATACAAGGCCCAAACCTAAACATAGTAAAAGCCATATACAGCAAACCAGTTGCTAACATTAAACTAAATGGAGAGAAACTTGAAGCAATTCCACTAAAATCAGGGACTAGACAAGGCTGCCCACTCTCTCTCTACTTATTCAATATAGTTCTTGAAGTTCTAGCCAGAGCAATCAGACAACAAAGGGAGGTCAAGGGGATACAGATCAGAAAAGAAGTAAAAATATCACTATTTGCAAATGATATGATAGTATATTTAAGTGATCCCAAAAGTTCCACCAGAGAACTACTAAAGCTGATAAACAACTTCAGCAATGTGGCTGGGTATAAAATTAACTCAAATAAATCAGTAGCCTTCCTCTACACAAATGAGAAACAAGCCGAGAAAGAAATTAGGGAAACCACACCCTTCATAATAGACCCAAATAATATAAAGTACCTCGGTGTGACTTTAACCAAGCAAGTAAAAGATTTGTACAATAGGAACTTCAAGACACTGAAGAAAGAAATTGAAGAAGACCTCAGAAGATGGAAAGATCTCCCATGCTCATGGATTGGCAGGATTAATATAGTAAAAATGGCCATTTACCAAAATTGATCTACAGATACAATGCAATCCCCATCAAAATACCAATCCAATTCTTCAAAGAGTTAGACAGAACAATTTGCAAATTCATCTGGAATAACCAAAAACCCAGGATAGCTAAAGCTATCCTCAACAATAAAAGGACTTCAGGGGGAATCACTATCCCTGAACTCAAGCAGTATTACAGCGCAATAGTGATAAAAACTGCATGGTATTGGTACAGAGACAGACAGATAGACCAATGGAACAGAACTGAAGATCCAGAAATGAATCCACACACCTATGGGCATTGATTTTTGACAAAGGAGCCAAATCCATCCAATGGACAAAAGATAGCATTTTCAGCAAATGTTGCTGGTTCAACTGGAGGTCAACATGTAGAAGAATGCAGATCGATCCATGCTTATCACCCTGTACAAAGCTTAAGTCCAAGTGGATCAAGGACCTCCACATCAAACCAGATACACTCAGACTAATAGAAGAAAAACTAGGGAAGCATCTGGAACACATGGGCACTGGAAAAAATTTCCTGAACAAAACACCAATGGCTTATGCTCTAAGATCAAGAATCGACAAATGGGATCTCATAAAACTGCAAAGCTTCTGTAAGGCAAAGGACACTGTGGTTAGGACAAAACGGCAACCAACAGATTGGGAAAAGATCTTTACCAATCCTACAACAGATAGAGGCCTCATATCCAAAATATACAAAGAACTCAAGAAGTTAGACCGCAGGGAGACAAATAACCCTATTAAAAATGGGGTTCAGAGCTAAACAAAGAATTCACAGCTGAGGAATGCCGAATGGCTGAGAAACACCTAAAGAAATGTTCAACATCTTTAGTCATAAGGGAAATGCAAATCAAAACAAACCTGAGATTTCACCTCACACCAGTGAGAATGGCTAAGATCAAAATCTCAGGTGACAGCAGATGCTGGCGAGGATATGGAGAAAGAGGAACACTCCTCCATTGTTGGTGGGATTGCAGACTGGTACAACCATTCTGGAAATCAGTCTGGAGGTTCCTCAGAAAATTGGACATTGAACTGCTTGAGGATCCAGCTATACCTCTCTTTGGCATATATCCAAAAGATGCCCCAACATATAAAAAATTCACGTGCTCCACTATGTTCATTGCAGCCTTATAAAGCTGGAAAGAACCCAGATGCCCTTCAACAGAGGATTGGATACAGAAAATGTGGTACATCTACACAATGGAATATTACTCAGCTATCAAAAACAATGCCTTTATGAAATTCGTAAGCAAATGTTTGGAACTGGAAAATATCATCCTGAGTGAGGTAACCCAGTCACAGAAAAACACACATGGTATGCATTCATTGATAAGTGGCTATTAGCCCAAATGCTTGAATTACCCTAGATGCCTAGAACAAATGAAACTCAAGACAGATGATCAAAATGTGAATGCTTCACTCCTTCTTTAAAAGGGGAACAAGAATACCCTTGGCAGGGAATAGAGAGGCAAAGATTAAAACAGACACAGAAGGAACACCCATTCAGAGCCTGCCCCACATGTGGCCCATACATATACAGCCACCCAATTAGACAAGATGGATGAAGCAAAGTAGTGCAGGCCGACAGGAGCCGGATGTAGATCGCTCCTGAGAGACACAGCCAGAATACAGCAAACACAGAGGCGAATGCCAGCAGCAAACCACTGAACTGAGAATAGGACCCCCGTTGAAGGAATCAGAGAAAGAACTGGAAGAGCTTGAACGGGCTCGAGACCCCATATGTACAACAATGTCAAGCAACCAGAGCTTCCAGGGACTAAGCCACTACCTAAAGTCTATACATGGACTGACCCTGGACCCTGACCTCATAGGTAGCAATGAATATCCTAGTAAGATCACCAGTGGAAGGGGAAGCCCTGGGTCCTGCTAAGACTGAACCCCCAGTGAACTGGATTGTTGGGGGGAGGGCGGCAATGGGGGGATGATGGGGAGGGGAACACCCATCAAGAAGGGGAGGGGGAGGGGGATGTTTGCCCAGAAACCGGGAAAGGGAATAACACTCAAAATGTATATAAGTAATACTCAAGTTAATAAAAAAAAAGAGAGAGAGAGAAAAAATACTATACATATATATATATACACATTTAAAAAGTATATATACATACCTACTTGTTTATGGAATATAAATACCACATAACATATATGTTACATGTATGTATATATAGTATTTGTATATGTGTACATGATCATTTTTAATCGTTAAAAATTTTATTTTACTAACTCATTGTATGTTGGTTGAATGTTGACCATATCTCAGGGCTATTTGTTTTGATACTGTGTAAAGAATAATGAATAGACCTAAATTCTTTACTCTGGACTTATGGTTACTTGGATGTAGTATAAAAGAATAACAAACTGTGAGAAATGTATAGCATATTTTCCAATGGGGAAAAGGCAAAATGAGTTAAATAAAGAGGACTGGTAAGAGTGAGCACTCCCTTCGATGGCAATGTTTATGCACCTGTAGAAACCAACTTGTGGTAGCGATAATTTGCTGTTACTCAATATTCTGATGATGTAGCTCACCTGGAACAAACTTGGAACAGAAAAGCAAAAGAACATGCAGTGAAAATTAGATCAGACATGGGGTGAATCTAAGCTTGGAGGGGGATAAAAAAGTATGTAGTTTTTAGAAATCAAAAAATGAAACTATTGGGCAGCTTTAAGAACTTGATTTGGCATGAGTTCCTTATTCCTGCATTACAGGTAATATTGAAAGGCTTCCAATAGAGAGCATCAGCCCCGCTTTTTCACCATGGGAGACTGGGCACACTAGTATGTACACAGTTCATTGACACACATGAGACCAGAGGGTTTTATGCCTGATAAATTGATCAGAATGTGCTCATAGGTTCTTAATGTAGTTGACATGAATTAAAACAGAAGGGTAAGGGCAAAATTTTGTGTGGGATTAGAAAAATGATCATTGCATGGGCAAAATGCACACTTTCTTCTGGAAACTTCGGTGTATTTTTAGTTATTGAAATTAACCACTTTTTTTTTTTACAACTCCTGAGTAAATGGGTATTTATTTAGGGCCACATGTTCTGTCTGGTCTCAAGTGTTTATGCATTTAATATTTATTTAACAAGAAATCTATAGCTAGTTAATTAAATAGCATGCTTAATATCTCATTTTCTTCAGTCGTATGGGTAAATGCTAATTAAATTCCTGAGAATGCTTCAGAATGTAATGTAATAATAAGAACAGCGTCATACACACATTGGTACTGCTGATTTGAATTAATTACATTGCAAGTAGATTTATCTTCCCTATGTTTATACCTCAATAGGTCCTTTTCTCTGACAACCATTGGGGATTTAATTTCCATACGACTGCCTTATTAATTCTAAATTAAATAGGTTTAGTAGGTGTTTAAAACTTATTGAAGCTAGAATTTCTGATGTTTCCTCTATGTATTCTGATTAGGAACCTAGTGTTTAAAATTCCTGTTGTCTTATGCTGCTATGACATGAATAAGGATGATCAGAAAGGAAATAAAAAATATATACAGATTTTACCTGGAAGTACTCTAAGGAGTGTGCTGAATGGTGTTCATCGATATCTTGAGGGTTGGAGCTTGACATTCGGCCAACCATGTCCTTCAGAAATGATTGTGTTCTCACCTAGTTTCACAGTTTCTCTCTGTCCTCACTGAGGCTGCTGACTGAATCATGACCCTACCCTCTTTTATCATCTATAAAGACATTTCGTATTTCTTTCCTATCCACTGTGTATGCACTCTCCATATATCACTAGAAGGATCACTCACAAGGAAATCCCGAGACCATCATTCCTGTAGCAAAATGTTTTACCCTCAGATATGCAAACATGCAAAGGAGAGGAGTTGGTTGGACAGAGAAAAAGTGGGAGACAGAGGATTAGAGATGGAGAGGGAGAAGGAGAGGCATAATCCAGATAGCTTGGAATTCACAATCCTGCTGTCTCATTTTTTGGCAGTGTTGAGATTACAAGTGTCTGCCATCATGCCTGGGATTCTTCTCCAAGTACACGTAACCACTTCTTTCTCTGTTTAATAAATTCTTCGTAATAAATATCACCTTTGCTTTTCTACTTTAACCTTCCCTCCCTGTCTTTGCTGTCTGTGATCCGTATCTGGCGACATGCACGCAAGTCAACCGAAAGTAATATAAATATGTGTGCTTAGCCTACATTAACTTGTATCTCATTTTTCTTATTCTTGTTTGGGGAGCGGTCATTGCCAATGAATGAATTGGATTGTGAAGAGAATTAATGTGCTTTCCTATAATGTCAGGATTAGTTTTCTCATTAATATTTTCCTGGAACGCTTTCCTACTTTGGGATTTTTATACATTTTCTGCTTTCTGAATTGGCATTATTCTTCAACCCAGGGACTTCCTGGTGAGTACTTGTTAACATTTATTCACAAGCCATTCATTGTTCTCATTTGCTTTCTGAAAGCAACTTGAAGAAAATGTGTTTGTTTGTTTATTTGTTTGTTTGTTGGCATATTCATCTTAATCAGAGTCGACCATTGAAAGAAATCAGGACAAGGATTCAGAGGAGAGCACAGACAGGAATCATGAGGGGAAGATACTGACTGGCTGACTGGCTATGGCTGGCTCAGGTTTTCCTCTTATACAATTCAGGACCATCTCCCTAGCCGTGGCATCATTCTTAGCGGTCTGAGCCTTCCACTATCGATTGTTAATCAAGAAGGTGCTCCAGAAACTTGCCTACAGGCCGGTCTGATGGTGGTATCTTCTCGATTCTGGTTCCGTCTTCACAGATGACTGTACTTTGTTTCAAGAAAGCTATTCAGGATATCTGCAAACTCTGATGCATGCGGTATGCTGGAGAAAACATTCGTCATGGAAATAAGGAGGGAGCACACAAATTGATAACCAGTAATCATGCTCTTATTCACAGTACTAGTGGAGTAATTTAACACCTTTAGTGGTGGGTTGATTTTTAATAGTAGAAACTGAGGAGAATGTAAACAGGTCAAATACACCTGCATGATCTACATACAGGCAATTTACAGTATGCGTTCTAACCATCAGTATCTATTCTAACCATCAGTATCTATTCTAACCATCAGTATGTATTCTAAACATCTGATCAAGGCGTAAAGCCTTTCATTTTAACAAACTTAAGAAAGTATGCAAAACAGGTCCTCATAAGTATTAGCTTTTATTATGATAAACAATTTGCTTTAGAGATAACAAAACAAACTCTCAGTGACTTCTTCAAGGCAAGTACTATACAGCAACGATAACAAAGCCCATGCTTTTACTTGTTCTATAATAAATAATAAATGCATGGAACTTGTAAATAAACAGGAACAAATGAATAATTTAAAGGCTGCAGCGCCATAAATAAATCATACGTTTATTCAAAGAAGATTGAAAATTTATTTCTTATTGATGCTATTAATGTTATGACAGTGATTTTTAAAAGAAATTTACAGTAAGATAATTCAACAGTTATGATTGCAAATGAAATGACAATATTTTATAAATGTATATACATATATTTCTGAAGTATGATTTTTTTTGTGAAAGTTTGAAGAATCAGGGGAGGAGAGAATTAGGAAAAGAAAACAATCAAGATTTGTTTTATATCAGTTTCTCAATAATACTATATAGTCCATTAGAAGGTTAGTTGTACTTGGGAATTATTTTTAGATTTTTTTCATATAATATGTATTGATCATATTATTTTCCCTCCTGAATGTTCTCCCAGATCATCACTACTTTCGTTTCCAAATAGAATCATACGTTCTCTCTCTCTCTCTCTCTATATATATATATATATATATATATATATATATATATATATATCAACCGAACCAAAATGAAAACCATTTGACGAAACTTCAAACCATAACAACCATAATAAAAATACTCATAAAAATAGTATATAATCTTAAAACACCTTCCTCAAATCTTTATTCATTTCATAAAGAGGTTTGTGATATTCAACATTAAGGAAAATAACTCAACAAAAGTCATGAAGTTATTTACTTAGCTTTTGGTTACTAACACAGAATACTGAAAGAATGAACTTAAAGGACTTGAAAGGTTTATTCAGATTACAGGTTTAGCATTGAAGATTTAGTCCAGAGTTGCATGACTCAACTTTCTTTGGCCTGAGAGATGTAGGGCTACATGGTAGGAAGAACAACTTTTCCTATGCTCTCTAGGAAGCAAAGTGAAAAAAAAAGAGGGAAAAGGGGTCAGATAACAATATCTCCTATGCCACATTGCCAAGCTTGGTGTGGCTCTGGAGGGGACAGAGTGACATGGTGGTGATGTGGTTCTGCCCCTAGAAGAGGCCTTGTTTGTATAGCAATATAATTACTTTGTTTACATATCCTCTTTGTTAATTTTAATGGATCCATGACAATATGAGACAGCAGGGTCAAGGGTGTGGCTATGTCTCCACAAAATGCTAAATGCTGAGACCTTCAGAACAGTCCTTAAAGATATGAAAAAATGCTTGGAAGACCTAAGAAAAAATTCACAGACCATATGAAACTCAAGAATAAGGAAGATCAAAATGTGGATGCTTCATTCCTTCTTAGAAGGGAGAACAAACTACACATGGGAGGAAATACAGGGACAAAGAGTGGAGCAGGGACTGAAGAAAAGGTCATCCAGAGACTGCCCCACCTGGGGATCATCCTACATGCAGCCACCAAACCCAGTCACTATTGCTGATGCCAAGAAGTGCTTGCTGACAGGAACCAGATATGGGTATCTCCTGAGAGGCTCTGTCAGCACCCTACTGATAGAGATGAGGATGCTGGCAGCTAACCATGGGACTGAAAAAGGGGGTCCCAATGGAGGAATTAGAGAAAAGATTGAAGTAGCTGAAGGGGCTTGCAACCCCATAGGAAAAAGAGCAATATCAACCAACCAGATCTCACCAATGCTTGCAAGGACTAAACTATCAACCATTGAGTACACATGGAGGGACTCATGACTCCAGCCACATATATAGCAGAGGATGGCCTTGCCCAGCATCATTAGTAAGAAAAGCCTAGGTCCTGTGAAGGTTTGTTTACTCAATGTAGTGTAATGCCAAGACACTGAGATTGGAGTGGGTGGGTGGGAGTGGGAGCAGGGGGAGGGGGAAGGGAGTATGAGAGAAGAAGAAAGGGGATAAATTTGAAATGTAAATACATAAGATATCCATCCTTAAAATTGTAATTGTACTGATTCAGTAGCAATTTTGAAGATAATATTGAGTACTATAAACTTTACTATCCGTAGCTTCTACAAACATACATGAAAGATATTAATGTTTTCCAAGGTATGTTTGGAATTTTTGAATAGAATAGATCATAAAGAAAATGAAAAATAAAATATTTTTATAAGGAAAAGTTATGGAAAAGATCTCTAAATACATCATAAATTATAATTTCTCAATTATGCAAAATATCAGGACGCAATACGAATTATGAGTGGCTTCATGAATTTAAAGAAACAAAGGCAGTTACACTGTGAGCCAGTTTGTCAGAGAGATACAAAGGCAGAAAGATTCCTGAATTCACAGTCAGTCTAGGACAGAGCCAGGTTAACCCCAGGTGTGGTAGACATGGTAATTTCAGGGCATGGTTCCACCCAACTAGTTTATCATTTGTGCTTAAAATGGGCAGACAGATTTCTGAACTCTTTTAGAGTGCTAAGAAAAAAATTTATGTATACTGTATCTTAAGAATAAAATAAGATAAGATAATCAAAAGGAAACCTGGATTAAATGTCTAGATTGATATGTAAAGTAAAAGACTGGATCTGTGTTTTGCAAGAAATGAGCTACGTAGATTTTTTTAGGAAGAACTACTTAAAGACAGACATACAGACAGACAGACAGACAGACAGACAGACACACAGACACACAGACACACACACACACACACACACACACACACACACACACACAGGCCATGGACTGAGAAATCTCTTAGAATATTAAAATTTGACTTCAAGTCATTCTTTTCACCACTCCCAGACACCCCTTGTCTCAGAAACCCTCTCCATGCCAAGGCTGGTCCCTGGCAGCACAATTTCTCCCATAAGACCCCATCTCTTTTTTTTTTTTTTTTTTTTATTTTTTTTTTTTTAATTTTTTTTTTGGTTTATTTTTTTTTTTATTAACTTGAGTATTTCTTATATACATTTCGAGTGTTATTCCCTTTCCCGGTTTCCGGGCAAACATCCCCTCCTCCCTCCCCTTCCTTATGGGTGTTCCCCTCCCAACCCTCCCCCCATTGCCGCCCTCCCCCCATAGACTAGTTCACTGTGGGTTCAGTCTTAGCAGGACCCAGGGCTTCCCCTTCCACTGGTGCTCTTACTAGGATATTCATTGCTACCTATGGGGTCAGAGTCCAGGGTCAGTCCATGTATAGTCTTTAGGTAGTGGCTTAGTCCCTGGAAGCTCTGGTTGCTTGGCATTGTTGTACTTTTGGGGTCTCGAGCCCCTTCAAGCTCTTCCAGTTCTTTCTCTGATTCCTTCAATAGGGGACCTATTCTCAGTTCAGTGGTTTGCTGCTGGCATTCGCCTCTATATTTGCTGTATTCTGGCTGTGTCTCTCAGGAGCGATCTACATCTGGCTCCTGTCGGTCTGCACTTCTTTGCTTCATCCATCTTGTCTAATTGGGTGGCTGTATATGTATGGGCCACATGTGGGGCAGGCTCTGAATGGGTGTTCCTTCAGTCTCTGTTTTAATCTTTGCCTCTCCCTTCCCTGCCAAGGGTATTCTTTTTCCTCATTTAAAGAAGGAGTGAAGCATTCACATTTTGATCATCCGTCTTGAGTTTCGTTTGTTCTAGGGATCTAGGGTAATTCAAGCATTTGGGCTAATAGCCACTTATCAATGAGTGCATACCTCTTAAAGGCTTCACTGCCTTCTCACAGCACTCTAGGAAGAGCATTCAGATCACAGTTCGGACTTAGGGAAGTGAAATTCTGTGGCTTTTCATTTTCAGCCATCTGCTGAGGTCTAAGGACTGTTTGAACTGTGTTGTTTTAGCCTGTTTCTTAAAAGCTTATTCAGAATTCCATACAAACAAGAAAATTCTAGTTATTCTCCAAAGGATGGCAACTGGTGTTTAATTGCCCATCACTAAAGGATTCATGGTGTGTTTATTGATACTTTTGTCTTAGAGAGGAAATCTTTGCATGTGAGTGTGGAATTATGGTATCTGCTCTATCTTTGTAACTTAAGAGCCTTTTTAATATGTGGAAGAATTCCTGATTCTGTCTGTCCTTACAGAATGTCAATAGCTTATTTTACCCTGCTTTGGAAATCATTTCCAGTCTTTTGGATTTTAGCTAATATTTGTATCCTGCCTTTTTCCTTCATTTCCTGAACCCATCCAGGTTTTCTTTTTGCATCATGCCTGGGTCAGAATAGTTGCTTGAGCCCATGTTTGCTTCTGCTCATTTTCAGCTTTCGTTGTCCCTAGTAAAAATTTTCCATTCTTATGTACAAATGTATGGTGTGTGTGTGTGTGTGTGTGTGTGTGTGTGTGTGTGTACATATTTAAGGCAATAGCTATCTATGTGGAGAACATCAATTGCTCTGTGTGTTACAAACAGAGAAAAGATGAGATCTTTTGTGTAGTCGAGGCAACAGTCCATCATGTCCGGATAGCTCTCTGAGATCAGCTCAAAATGGTGGACTCCCTTTCTCAATGAGCTTATCCTTCTCCAATGACCTTATCTAGCTAGTGACCTAAGCACAGGTGCTTGACCTTATCTGGAGGATGACCCAGCAATGAAATTCCTGTAAATACTACATGATTCAACACATAAGTCCCATTGAACTTTTCTCATTGTTTTGTTATGTAAAAATTAGGTACAGTGTTATGACCAATCAATCCTTCCTGCGTGTAACCATCCCCCCAAAATATATCCTATGCCTGAAACAATTAAGTAGAGCTGTCTCAAAGAAGTTGTCTCTCTGGAAGTCCTTCTATCATACTCATGGCTCTCTGAACACTTCCTCCTTAACTGTCTGAATGCATCTGCTCCCTTCTTCACCATGAGCATGTGGCCAAAGACCTCAAGGAAAAGGGAGACCCATGGTCAGTCATTACACTGAATGGAGATATCCAATAATCTCTTTAATGTGAAAACATGTTTAGATCGTCCATATTTTTCTTCCTTATGCTACATTCCAAGTCAAGTGAACTAACTAGCCCTCACCTTTTAAGTCAATAGCACTCAAAATTTTAATGAGAATAAGAAAAACTGAAGAGCTTGGTGAAATATATTTTACTGAACTATACTTCTCCAGAAGTTTTCAGTAAGCAGGTGTGGGTGGTATCTAGATAGTTTAAATTACTTTTGTTATTTCATCGTAAAATATACTTTCACTCTATCCATGTTCTTCTCTCTGCCCATAGCCTTCTGGAAGGTCTCCTCTCAATAAGATGGCTTGTTACTTTAATGCCTCTTGGGCATGAACTTCCATATTTCCAGATAATTCTGAGCCCTAAGTCTAGGCAAGGTTCTGATGATACTGATGCTTAAGTCAAGGTAATTTCTTGCAATGAGTCATTGTGTCATATAAGCCTTGACCTCAATCACCTACATAAAACCTCTCAAATGCTTTTCAACTTCCTTTCCACAATTTCAAGCATGTGACTGAGTCTAAGGAAAAGGCTGCTCTGATGATTAATGGTATCAGCCCAACAGACTCTAGAATCACTTTAGACAAGCCTCTGAGCATTCTAACCAGGAACTGGCTTAAGCTGTTTGAGACAGCACCATTCATGGGGATTTGGTGTGGAATAAATAAAAAGAGAGCAGAACTGCACAGCAACATCTATCATCCCCTTCTTCTTGATTGTGGATGTGATGTCATCTGGTACCTCAGGGTGCTGATAGGATGTATAGCATGTAGAGTTTACTACTCTTCTTTCAGCTCAGTGAGAACTGTGCTATCAGTCCTGCCCAGGTTTCTTCAGATTCTTGGATGAAAGACATACATTCATTGCTCAGTTTTGTTTTATTATTTGTTTGCTTGCTTATTTGTTATTGGTTATTTTATTTATTTACATTTCAAATGTTATCCCCCTATCCCCTACCTCTTCCCCCTGTTTGTATGATAGTGCTCTCCCATCCACTCACCCATTCCTGCCTCACTACTTTAGTATTCCCATAGCTAGGGCATCAAGCCTTCTCAGAACAAAGAGCCTCCCCTCCCATTGATGCCAGATAAGGTCATCCAAACTACAAAATATACTGAGTGAGGCAACTCAGTCACAAAAGAACACACATGGTATGTACTCAAAGTAATTAGATATTAGGTAAAAAGCTCAGAATACACACGATAGAACTCACAGACCATATGAAGCTCAAGAGAAGAAAGACCGAAGTGTGGATGTTTCTGTCCTACTTAGAAAGGTGAATAAAATAATCATGGGAGGTAGAAGTGGGAAGGACTTGAAAGGAAGAGAGAAGGGGTATGGAGAAAAGGCAGGTTCAGGATCAGGAGTGGGTGAACAGGATCTGGGTGGGGATGGGGGTGGGGGTGAGTGGAGGTGGGGGAGGGTCGAGGATATGTACAAATGGTCAGGAAATTGAAGAGAGAGAATTAGGGATAGCTACTAAAAGTCCCAACAAAGGGGAGAGAAAATCTGTAGAGACCATATCCAGAGGTTAGTCACAGCCCCAGTTGAGGGATGGGGCCACCCACTCATCTCAATTGTTTCACTCTAAAGGAAATACAGGGACAAAGAGTGGAGCCCAGACTGAAGAAAAAGCCATCCAGAGAATATCCCACCTGGGTATCTATCCCATATGCAGCCATCAACCCCAGACCCTGTTGCTGATGCCAAGAAGTGCTTGCTGACAGGAGTTTGATATGGATGTGTCCTGAGAGGCTTTGCCAGAGCCTTACTGATACAGATGAGGATGCTTGCAGCTAACCATTGGACTGAGCATGGGGATTGCAACTGAGGAGTTTGAGAAATGACTGAATGAGATGAAGCGGTTTGCAAGCCCATAGGAAAAACAACAATATCAATGAACCAGACCCCCACCCCCAAGAGCTCCCAGGAACCAACCAACGAGTACACATGGAAGGACCCATGTCCCCAGCTGCACACTGTTCAATTTCAACCTGCCTTATAGGTTCAATTGCTAGGCACTTCTAATCTACCATAGCTAGAGTGCCTTTCCCAATAATTTTAGCTCAGAACCCTAAATGTGCATTCAGCTTCAGTTGCTCAGTTACCTTTAGTCCTAGTTCAACATCCTAATCTTCTGCCTAATGAAGTGGTCTATGGTTGCTCTGTCTCTGTCCAAGATCTCAAATGGCTGAGAAGCATATGTTTCCTCTGAAGATCCTCCTTTGGGGATTCAGAAGTCCCACCTCTGTCCTTCCTCCCAGCAATTGGCCCCTGCCATGTTTAATGACCAATCAAGAACAAATTGCAGAACAGGACCTTAGCATTATAACCAGCCCCTTACAAGAATGAAGTGAAACTTCAAATTAGGAAGCCATATAAACCTTTCACCAATTGAGTTATTTATGGTAAGTCATTTTATCACAATTGGGAAAGTCAGGATACAACCATTTTGTTCATATATGAACTATTTATTGAATTTCTACAAACCCCAGGCACTAAATTTAAACACTTGTCCCGAAAAGAACAGACTTCAAATCCATTTTCTCTCTTTCTTTCTCTCTCTCTCTCTCTCTCTTTCTTTCTTTCTTTCTTTCTTTCTTTCTCCCTTCCTTCCTTCCTTCCTTCCTTTTCTTTCTATCTTTCTTTCTTTCTTTCTTTCTTTCATTAGTTCTTTTGTGAAAGAATTGGGATTTATGTACAGTTCAGCGAAACAAGAGGCAGCTGAGTAGGCAGCAAGATGTCTCCCTCCCTCCATACCTGTAATCATTTTATAATTTATAGAGACTGATGAGACAAAGATTGTAACATATATGAACTCATGGATGAGATGCAGTAAATAGTTCTTTTGAACCTCTTTACACAGTCATTCCTACTATCAGTCCTTACTACTGTTCCTTCTCCTCTGCAACACTGAATGTCATCTTTGGATTGTAATTAGTTGGAACTCTAGATCAACACTTGGGTTTAGATTATCACTTCTATCCTGTGTAATCAGAACTTGGACTTTATTAGGACCTTGGTTGAATCAGGTGAAAATTGGAACTTGAGAAATATTGTTTTAATGTGCTAATATTTCTGTATGTGTCCATCTAAATTTTACTCTGTTATACTATAACTTATTGGAAAAAGGGCTTAAAAGTTATTTTACTTGTGATAGAGAGAGAAGAGACCAGGGGAAGGATAATTGCAATTCTGTCAAGATTTACATGGGCTATGTAAAGCTTTAGTACTAGCCTGACACCAGCTCATTTCGTTTTTTACCACTGAGAATAACTAATGATTACTGAATGTCTTGAACCAAATTGACTTCCCTTTATGGAATAAAAGAAAACTACAAACATCTCATCAATATCGAAGAAGATATCAAATACCCTATCTCAGGATAATTGCTTTCATAATCATGTTTTGTTCTTTAAGAATACACAGTGTTACATGATAGCAACCACTGTTTTATTGAGCAATGAGGCAAATGTAGAATCAGGCATTTTACTTGACACAGTGAATCCTTAAGAAAATCTTAACGTTTCTCGTACTTGTTCAAGAAAATGATCACTATGTCCTTCCTAATCGTGATTTCTCTCCCACAACTCTTCCCAGACCCTCCTGTTCTGTTGTCTTTCCTTTTCACCAAAAAGGGAAATGTTTTTCAGAGTTGTTTTGTTTTAAGACATGTCAACATTTGAGATTTTAAACATTTAGAAGTATGACTCCCAAGATTTTCAGGATCTAGAATTTAATCAAAGGACTTTGAGGGAATGTAACACTCAAGACTACTACATTCAGAACTATGTCTTTAGGAATTGTGATAAATTGTAACTCATTAGTTAGTTTGCTATTAGAGAAATGAATGAATATTTGTATCTCAGATAATTCAAATTGATGGAGAATATATCAAATGTCAACAATATCTAATATTACTAACAAGTTAAGTTTTAGATTGGCATATGATTCAATATGTTCTTAATGAATGGTTTATTATATAAACATCTTTCAAAATGATGGTAAACATGTTTTACAGTTTAAAAGTTCATAACCACCAGAGGGCACGGCTTCTTTCAGAAGTGTTTGAAAGGTGAACAAAAGAGAAAAATATATCAAAGCAAGAAGATCCAGCTAAATTTTGTTGGTCATTAATATTGGAAACTAAAATTCAGCTGTTTTAGTGAGCTTTTGTGGTGGTTATTGAACTAGGAATGCAGAAGTAGGGAAATTATGCACTTCAAGTCATACAGAACTCCATGTGGAGACTGTCTCCAAACCACAAATTTCACACAAGCCAAAAATCAACTGTGTTTGAGCCTAAGATTTTCGTGCAAGATGTGCAATGACATTTGCAAATGGAATAATTAAGTCACAATTTAAAGTTAGTGGCAATGTCTCCCTAAATTGTAAGAAATCTTAGAGTTTATCATATGCTTTTGTCCCATTTTATATCACAGGTGAGAAAATTGAATCTTACGAGAACCAGATGACTTTCTTGAGGTCATTCACAGCTTAATTCTAACTAGAATCAATGAAGCTGGAGATTTGACTCAGTGGTTAAGAACAGTTTTTGCTGTACCACATGGCATTAGCTTAGTCTCTAGGACCCACCCCCAAGGAGGCTCACCACCTCCTCAGGTACCAGACCTGCATGTGTTATACACACACACACACACACACACACACACACACACACACACACACACACAGATGGAGAAAACACTCAGACACATAAAATAATATAAATAAATTTTCAGAAGGAAGAACTAGAAATCCAGCTCTTCATGGGCCCACTTCAATGCTCCCTTGTGCTACAAGACAAATAGCCTAGGTTAACCTAAGGCATTAAGTAGACCAAGGGATTAATTACAGTTTCTCATCACCTTCTGCTGTTAGATAACTCCTGTTCATTAGTAACCACTCCAGTCTATCCTCAACACATCCCTTTAAACATCCCGCTGATGTGCAAAAATTTCTGCCCAAGATCCAGCACAACACACTTAGGGGAAATTGCAGGACCAAGTGTTTCAAAGATGCCTGGAGGATATATTTGGTTATTGATGCTCTGAGAAGCATGAGCTGTATTCTTTTGATGGACAGAGGATGACAACAGAGGATGTTTACTGAAGTGGTATTTTCTTCCCTCGGGGCTTTGCTGCAGGAGGAATGAGAAATATGAGAGGATTACTTCATTTTGTTTATTTATTTATTTAGTCATCGTGCAATCTGTGGTCATCACCTCCTCTCATCAAACCCTGACCCACAAATTCAATTAGAGAGCTTTCCTGGAAATTCTCTTTTTCTTGAGGTTCACCTGCAGGGTAAGAAAGAATACATGTTGGCCAGAAATCAAAGACAGTGCAAACATCTTCTGCTCAAATTACTTTAAGTCCATATTTCTATTAAATTTCCAGTAAAGTACGCACAATAAATCATATCATTTGAAATTAATTGTTTCAATGAGGCATTTAATTTTGCACAATCCATTGCTCTGCATGTATATTAGCTAAATATTTATGAGTTGATTATTTCCAGAGCAGTCAGATTTGTTAAGGGTAGAAGATGACTGTCTTCTAGTATGATTTGCACAAGATTTTATTTTCTAAATGATTACTAAAGTGTCAAAGGTGTAAAGAATGTTTGTATATTTTATATAAAAAATGAACACGATGATTTAGCTTTTCAATTACTGTCCTAGTTGGTTACATAAAGCATGGCAGAAAGCATGTCAGTAAAAGGCATCTTGCACATGTCTATCTATCAAATTATATATCACCACTGGCACTACTCTTCTTCAAGGAAGTAGCTCATTGTTGGGACACAAAAAGTCACCTTAGCCTAGAAATACAAAGCACTCTAAAGTTTCTGATTAAGTAAATAGATTTTCTTATTAAAAAAGATTTTTTGTAAATAAAAAGATAATAATTGTACTCAACTGTATGAATATTTTTTACTTTTTATGGTAATGTGATGGTTATATAAAGAAATGTTTAGCATGCCAGTAATAAATCTGATAATAACTTTTTTCTGCAAAAACTGCAAAGGTCACTTAAGTGCCATTTGTTTAACATTTTTTATTTTGATAATTATTTACTTATTACTTGTATATGAATACAGTTTTGGATTGCAAAGAACAAAATGGATTTTTTTAAAGATGAGGGCAGACTGGAAGGTTTGTTGGGGTGGGGATAATATCCAGTAGGCAGAAACTATTGGTATCATAATCAGAGTAATAATAAACGAAAGCCCAAGACAGTTCTTTTGCACATTTAAATGGCAATTTAAATTCATAGAGGTACAGTATGAACATTGATTTTTAAACAAAAACGAACTTCAGAAGACTATGATATATAATCATCACAATAATTTTAACCAAGAATAGTGATGCCTGCCTATACTGCCAGCATTCAGAAGGCAAAGATAAAAGGAACTGGATTTTGAGCCCATATTGGGCTACATAATGAGTAGCAGTATCAAACAAGCAAACAAGATATCAATAAGAAAAGAAAGTTGAATTGCTACTTGCCAACTTGGTCTAATGCTAAAATTCTTTTACTTTTGACCCATGTTATACATTAAGCTATGCAGTAATAATAATGATAATCAGCACATTTCCAAAAGATGATTAAATAAATCAAATTTAGGCCAGCTCAGAAAATTAAATGTTACATGTTTTCTCTCACATGAGGAATCTGGATATTATTTTGTGGGTATGTGCTTGTGTGTGTGTGTGTGTGTGTGTGTGTGTGTGTGTGTTTGTGTGTGTGTGTGTGCATGAGAGAGAGAGAGAGAGAGAGAGAGAGAGAGAGAGAGAGAGAGAGAGAGAGGAGAAAGAGAGAAAGGAGAGAAAGAGAAAAGGGTGGCTATCAGAGAGGGTGATAATTTTAAATGGAAGAGGATTAAGAAGCTACAGAAGGGTAATTATGACGGTGTGTTATATGACAATGGAAAAAGAAACTATTTAGAGATAGGGTACCAAGAAAGTAGAAGTAGAATGGACAATAATTAAAATAACACATAATAACACACACACACACGCACGCACACACACACACGCACGCACGCACACACACACACACACACACGCACACACACACACACACACACACACAAACAGAGATTCCTTCCAACTGATTTTACTTTGTCTAACATGTGGATCTCTTTCAGTTCTTTATTATTTTCTATTTGTTTGTTTACTAATTTATTCATTCAGTACTTTTACCTGGGTGTTTGTCCATATCTACTTATCTTCCTGTCTAATCCACCACCACTGTTCCATCTAGACTCCCAAGACTACCAGAGTGAGGTTTCTAAGTCAATTTGATAGGTATATAGCATTACTAATGATAATGCCATGAGAAAAAGAGAGGATGCATATGAACCACATGGAGGCTAATTTACAGTGTTAATTTTACTAGAACTAGAATCACCTTTGAGGTATGCCTCCAGATTTGATGAATAACCATTTCTGAGTCCTAGCATCAATGTTCCATGGGCTAGGACCTTCTGTTGAATAAAAAGGAAAGAAAAGGAAATCCACTTGTTTATTAATGTTTATGACTCCCTGTGACCACACCTCATTCACCAAAACATTCTCCATAGTCAATGGACTGTATTGCCTATGCCTTAAGTAAAATAAACCTTTGCTCAATTTATTTATTCCTTGTCAGATCTTTGGTCAGAACAATACAAAATTGATTAAACTGAGCACCTGTACCAGGCCAGAGTTTATTGATTCCATAAGCCAGAATCCCATGGTTTATGCAATGAGTTTATTTGAGGAATGTGGTGGAATTTGGAGTTGTAGGCTAAATGAATGTCCAAACATTGTAAGGAGAATTACTGGGCCATTGTGGTAGGAGTTTGTAATACTGATGCTGACAGTTAATGCAAATGGTGGTGACTGTTTGTGAGGTTTCAGACAGGCAGGACAGCTGTCTCATTGACTGAAATAGAAGCCATTATCACTATACTCTGGATGAAAAGATGTAACTTACTTCTATTCATATCCAGAAAACCTGAATAAACTGAATTCAGAAATAATAGAATAAATTGATTGGCTGGGGGACTTTTAAGGCAGTGAAACATTTATACCATGGCATGAATATTCTCACTGGGTCTGTGGAGGGTCAAATGAAAATCCAAGTAAGAAAGATCTGAAAAGCTTGTAGTTCATTTTAGAAGGGAGTGTGAGCATGCTTAAACTCCCAGAAGACTGAATGGATTGAGTTTGCCAAATCATTGGTGTCATTAAAGAAAAACAGCCTACCTTGCAGTAGGACAACAGGAATGGCTCCTTGGGAGAAATAGCACCCACTGAAAAACCACTGCTTATAAAAATACAATTAAAAGGGGAAAGCCTAAGCCATGATTGCTAGCACTGAAATCCACTGCTTGAAAATAGCTGTCTGGTGAAGTGCTCTCCCAATTTCTGCTTTGAAGGTGTATAGAGGTTGCTACATTTGTAATCCAAGAGTGTCAGTGCCAGGGTACCTCTCTTGTTGATAGTAATATTTAGCTCCATTCAGGAGTTGCTGATTTTGCAGGCATTCAAGCTACAAGAGTGAGGGGCTTTTGAGGCTTGCAAAAATGTTGGGAAAAGCTGCTGAAGCTATGCAATATGTGGGTGAGAAGGGTGTGCATAAATCTGTAAAGTTGCAGACTAAGTTATAATGGAGACTCCAGGGTATTGGAAATCACAGAAATATAAAATGTATGCTGAGGAAATTTGTAAGCACCAGGTAGAGTCAGCCTAAATGAAACATCACATGATCTACAGACAATAGAGGCAGAGGGTAGGAGAGCCATGTCTGTTGTAGTCAAGATAAGGCCAACAACACTAGATCCCAGACATAGAATTGTAAAACTTGGTATTTGCTCTGCAGATTTTCAATCTTACTCTGGTATGAACTTTGATATTCTCCCATTTCTTCCTTTCATAATGGGATGTATACTCAGTGAAGTGGCACAATGGATCTCTGTGACTTTTTTTATGATTTTTTTCTTTTTAAGAAGTGATCTCAATTAAGAGATAGCCTTGAGTCTCAAAAGAAAAAATGGGAACTTGGTAATTCCAATTAGAGTTGGCATTGATAAGACTTTGTGAATTTGGGGACATGACGTTAATGCCTTTGAATCTTGAGATGGTCATGAATATTTGAGAATCAGGGGTGAAATATTTCAGGAGTCAAGTAGATAAAGGGACAATTTTAGTGCTTAATCTCCATTGTCAACTTGACTGCATGTAGAGTCACCTACAACATACACATCTGAGTAGAGAGTAAAACAAGAAGATGTCACCAGAGTGTGAGCACTGACCTTACTTTCTGACATTGCACAGGATGTGACTGATGACCACATACATCCTTCTATTATGTATTCTTCAGAACAGTGAATGCTATTCTCTGATGCATGTGCAAAAGTAATCCTTTTCTTCTTTAAGTTGTTCCTTGTTATTAATTTGTTTACAAGGACCATAGTAACTAACAGAAACTTCTTGTTGCTGAGAGTAATTGATTTCATTATATTTCTTTCTGAATGAGTTAGCCTGTCTACTAGAAATCACATGGCATAAACACTATAACAGATTTGCAGCAAACGCTGTATTTGTAGTGTGCATATTATTCATCGACTAATCAAATCAAAATGGGTCAGGTGCCCTACTAGGCACTAATCATTCAAATTTGAATACTATGTAATTACTTTTGTGAGGCTTGTCCCAGAAAAATTGAGGACAGAACAGATTATCATGCAACTATTAAATTTGATCCACAGTGTTTGATTGTGTGTGTGTGTGTGTGTGTGTGTGTGTGTGTGTGTGTGGTGAGAGAGTACATTTGTGAAATAATCATATACTACTCAGTCTAAGGTTAAGGAAATCCTCTCTGAAGGTAACATGTTTGATTTGTGTCATGAGATAAGTGAAGCTTGTTCAGACATTGATTCTATTCTTATAGAAAAGGGTTGTAAATAAATGCTCATAGATTTGGAAATTTGGAGGTATATGTGTGATACAATGAGGAAGATGCTAGTTTTCAAACTGTTGAAATCATTTTCAAAACACCATTCTAAAACTTACTGAAATCATGACACATGGTAAGGTATTCAATGAAGAAAAATCCCTGAGCTTGCAGCCAATTATACCTGCATTTAAACATGGTAAAATTTACAAAATTTTGAGACATTTTATGACTTGTGTGACTCCTGGTTGCCTCTCTGTTAAGTCTCATTATTTTAAAAAAAATGTCATAACAGGCTTTATAGAGACATCTGCTTGAATTTTATCAGAATTAAATGAAGCAATTCACAGAAACAACTCAAAGTACAGTGTCAAATGATCATTAAATGAATGCCACCTCCATCATTCCCATTTCTTAGAAGCCTTTTCAATTGGACTTAATTTACCAAATGTCTTCTGTACCCACTGATGTATGTCCTCAGGATTTTTACTTGAAAACCTCATAGTGCTATTTATTATTTTATTTTCCATCTTGTTAGTGACATTTTTATGACTTCTACCCCAAATTAAACTTATACTCAATGACTCATATGTGGATACAGTCTTGATGACTTATAAGGAAGAAGCAATGAGAGTATCTTTCATTTGAATGAAATAATAAGTCAAAATGACTTTTTAGAAGTAGACTTTCGATACAATTTTAGAAGTTTTTATTGTTTTATAATTTGAGCTATGAATTTGGGGGCATTTAATAAACATTTTTAATGGAATTAGTAGCTAGGTATCCACAGTGCCATGAGTTGAATCATCAGTCAAAGAAGGTGAAGTGTACTTTCATCGTTATGTAAAAAGGCAACTTTGGCCTTTTGTGATCACAGTACTCTCAGGATGATGACAGCTGTTTATCTCACGAACATGCAATGCTCACCCTGCCTTTCACCTTTCCTCACTTTTATTCCATCAGCAGTCAGCATTTATTATCTGCAGTGAGAAAGAGATTACCTTCAGCGTGGCTTTTACTATGATTAATGTGAAGTATAATCGTTGAAGGGTACAGTTTCACAAAGGAAACAAATGCCTGTCTTTATGGATTATTGAAAATCATAATGTTTCATCTTGTGGAAGAAAATGAAATGATCAAATACCAGTTTGCAGCATTCACAGGAAGTATAGATATCATTTAGATATCGTCAGTATTCATCCATAAAGCAGGCAATGCATTATATGGTATTCATATATGCACTCAAGCTGTTGAACAAAATGCATTGTCTAGGAGAAGAGAAAGTGGAGAGAAAGTCAAGTAAGTTTGATTCTTTGATATAGTGATAGACATGAAATGAAATTTCTTTTAGCTTTATGTCTGTAAAACACTTAAATTCTGACTTGACCCTCTGAATATTCCACATAAACAAAAAAATTACGAAATTTTCTTTGCTCTACATTAATCTTTATAAATTTCTGCTTTTTAATTTTTTTGCTCATCTTCAAAATATATTCTAAGCCTTTTCTTTCACTCACCTACATAAATACCATCTGAGTCTAAGCTTCAACCCACCCACATTTGCCTTGATTCCCACAAACCTTTTCACATAACTGATTTTTCTTTCTTTCAAGTGGAAACCAGAGCAATCTTTGTAAAACACAAGTTGTGCCACCTGACTTTATTGTTTAAACATTGCGTGTGGCTGAGGATTGAATCTAGCATAATCTCTGTACTTCAAGTGAGGGCCTCTTAATTGTGTTTGATCTGAAATCAATATGCTCATCCCTGGCATCCACTGGATATACTGTGACCTATGATACAGCTCTCCTCATATTAGTTTCTCTGTGGGACCTTGGGCTTTCATTCACCAGCTTTCTCAGCTGTATCTCTCTAACACTCTTCTTACTTATATTTAGGATCCAATTTAAAAAAAAATTAAGCACACATACACATGTACCTAAAATTTTGTCGCCATAGCTTCCTACTTTCAGGTGTGAAAATAACTTTTTGTAATCTAACCCTGTGAATGAAATCATTACAAGATATGGTCTATGACTGGCACATTTATTTGGCATAGGACTCTATCATGTAGAGAGGATTTGGTAATTATATATATATATATATATATATATATTGCCATTAAATATTGGAAAGGTAGCTCAAAGGCTTGGGATAGAAACATCAAGATTTAACCTCACTCATAAATGAACTACAGGAACAGAAACATACAGGCACTTATGGTAGCTGGCCACTTTTCGTGTTCTTCTAAGAAATATTTCTAAGTGCTTTTCCCAACAAAACAGTCTTATGCCAGCTGGACTTCTTGAATTGTACTTTAGGATTCTAACAAAGTGTGATGATCCCAGGCTCACCTTTCAAGCCCACATATTTTCAATATCTAAACTTGAAAGTATTTTTAATAGTAGGTAACTATTACGAGATATATTTCCTCTTTCATATAAACATCCAGACCAACCACATTTTCCTGCCCCTTCCTCTCAGACTCTTCCTGATACCTCCCCTCTCCCCCAGATTAAATACTTCTCTTTCTTCGAGAAAAGGACAGTCCTCCCAGGATATCAACCTAACATGGCATATCATATTGCAGTAAGAGTGGGAAACTCCTTTCAAATTAAGTCTGGATGAGGCAACCCAGTAGGAAGAAATGGGTTCCCAAAACAGGCAAAAGAATCATAGGTGGGAACAGCTCACAGTGTTAGGCTTCCCACAAGAAGACCAAGCCACACAACATAAATAGGGAGGACCTAGATCAAACCCATTCAGGCCCCCTGGTTTTGGGTTCAGGCTGTGTGAGTCAAGGTTAGTTGATTCTGTGGGTTGTCTTAAGGTGTCCTTGAGTTCTCTGGTTTCTATAATCCATCCCTCTCTTCTTCTGCCAGGTTCCCCAAGCTCTCCCTAATGTCTGGGCATGGCTTTCTGCATCTACTCCCATCAGTTGTTGGATGAAGCCTCCAGGATGATTATGGAGTAGGCACGGACTGTGTGAGTATAGCAGAATATCATTTAGAGTAATTTCATTGATATATTGTGTTAGTCATCTTTGCTTGTATCCTGAAACTCTCAGCTATCCAGCCTCTGGTTCAGTGTCAGGCAAGAGAGCCTTATTATGGCAATTTTTTATTAAAATGCATATTATTTTGTTAAAATCCATCTCATTGAAAATAACGTTAAAATAAATGCATAGAATCAAAACAAGATTGGGAACCGATTTAGTTGGATCAGGTTAGACAAGTGATTGGGTTTGGCCTCTGTTTCAACCTGTGGGCTCTATCCACAGATGTATTATTCTTTTTAAGATATATCTATCTTAATTATGACAAAGGCTATAAGTAAATATATTTATTTATATAAATTATTATGTATAAATAACATCATATAACATAGTATTGAATAAGTATTTAATAAATACATTTTAAATATACAAATATTAATTGCCTAAAATGCCATATTCTCAAATTAATAAAAACTATCAATTGTTTATTAAAATTTATGACCCATTTAAATTCCATTCTCCATTTTTCTGTTAACTTGTATACAGAGAACCACTGAAATTGTTTTTATACTATATTATTATTTATATGTATTATTTCAATATCTATATTTATATATTAATTTATAGAATATTGTAGAAGCAGAATTGTGTGAGGGTGTTTTATTTTGTCTTTCACTTAACAGTATTCATTTTAGAAAGTTGATATTTTGTCAATAATTTTAGCTCATAATAAAACCTATAGGAGTTGAGGTATACAATTCTGGATTTAAAAGTGCTTTTCCCAAGTTATTTTTGGCAGATGAGTAGGTTTCAAACATCTACAGAAAAATATTTATGTAGAAATTAGTGCTCCTTTTTCACGGCCAATGCCTTGGGTTGGGAGGTTTGATTTACATAGTAAAAAACTCTTTGATTACTTGAGATACAGCCACAAATAAGTCATACCATTTATTTTCTAACAAAAGAGATGGAAATTCCAGATGTTTCACATTCTTACCAAGAGCTGGCAGAGACGGCTTTAATACCATAGCCACTCTACATGGCTCAGTGATTTTATCCACAATTCTCCAATAACTAACTCTGTGTTTTAATTTAAAGATTTATCTTCAACCCATAGTTTACTTATCCATGTAGCTATCTTTTTGCACATGTTTGAAAAATTTCTATTTACTTATATTCTTTTTATCAAGTTTGTGAGATTGGTACAAACATGCACACACGCGCGTGCTCACACACACACACACACACACACACGCACACATGCAGTTATGGATCACGAATGTCTTTTACTATTTATGTACTTTTCTCTTAACTATTGTTAATCTTGAAAGCCAAGTAGAAGATAAAGAAGAAGTAAAGTTATTGGTGCTCAGTATAATCTAAGCTGAATTAAATTATATGGATAAAGGCTGAGGACTTAAACCTAAAAATAAATTTTCCAGTTTGGGAAATCTGGTTCATTTATTCTGGTGGGATAATGAGTAGGAGAGTTTTTATGCTGCTGTTGTGGTTGAGGAAATAGAAGACAGAATTTAATGCTTTCTAACACATCAACATGACACTGGACAAAAGTGAAATGATAACTTCCTAAGATTCTAGTGCTTTAGTATGTATGGTGAAAGTAATAGAAGGAAACGTCGAAATTCAGCAATAAGATGGGTGAGGTGGGGAACACCCTTATGGGGGAGGGGAAGGGGATAAGAGGCTTATGGATAGGAAACCAAGAAAGGGAATAACATTTCAAATGTGCATAAAGAAATATATCCAATAAAAATATTTTATACAAAACAAACAAACAAAAAAACAAAGAGTAATGAGATATATTCAGAAAGAACTAAAGCCTGATCCCCATATGTGTTACAAGGCAACTCAAAAGTGTTTGCTAAGTGTAATGCAAATGTGGAAAGTGAAATTGTCAGTATTGGAGAGCTTTATATAAATTCTGACCCACATTAATGTCTTTCCTTTGAGGCTTTGAATTTCATGCTTTTCTGAAGTTTATAGGGAACCTGTTAGTCCATTCCTGTCCTTTGTAATCTTCCCATTATTGGCTCAGTTTGTGAACTCTGGATAGCTAAAGGCATCATTTTGTAGGACTGACACTATGCGTCGTCTGACAAAGAATCTCAGTGTTCAAGATGATCTGCCATCCGCAGAAGATAATAAGACCACATACACCTGGGTTGCAAGCATACCCACCTCAATCTGTCCATTTGAATTTCTCCTTTATTTTCAGAACCAGGACCAATTTCTTTTCCATTGAAAAGCCTTCTTTGACCCTTCTAATACTCTTGTGATTACAGTCACTTCCATTTAGACGGCAATTTATCAGGAACTGTCTGATGATTTCTAGTTTTACTGTTCTTCTTCAGGACTTACATTTCTCCAAAAACTATGATTTATTCTAAAAGGATATAAATTCAAATATATCTTAAAATATCAGAATGCTTTCTCTCTGCTAAGTTATTAAACAAATTTGGTCCCTATAGAATGTACAATTCTGAACCATACAGTTTTACATGGGTAAAACACTTTAATTAATTTCCTAAAGTGTAGCAATGGCAACTGATGAAATATTCCTCTCCTTAAGACCATTACATGAAAAGCTAATCTTTTTTTTTCTTTTTTTTTTTTTTCGAGCTGGGGACCGAACCCAGGGCCTTGCACTTGCTAAGCAAGCGCTCTACCACTGAGCTAAATTCCCAACCCCATGAAAAGCTAATTTTATGCTGTGTATCAGGTCATCATTTTTACAGAATCTATCATTGAGGCCCTTGGTATTTCTAGAGTTGGTTGAACACTTTATGTACAGAGGATGCCTTCAAGAACTTGAGCACCCGATCATTAATGAAAAAATTAGTCATTGATTTTTTTCTTTGCTATGAACAGTAGTGGTAAAAAATAAATCCAAAGGAGAATAACATAGCAAATACCAATAAGATAGCAGTAGATACAGAGAATGACCCTTTGAGCTCAGCTTTCATCCTCCTGTGCTAGCTGATAAATGGATGCATGTACTTCTGACTGAGATATCCAAGAATGTCTCAGAAAATGAAAAATGGTACCTATTGTAAGGAAAACTGAGTACTATATTTAAATCTGAGGACTATAAGGTCTTTTGCCAGTATCCAGTGATTGGAGAAACCAGAGCCTAGTAGTCAGAGACACTATAAACCCACAGCACAGGTCATAGTCACAGGCACATTGTGCATTTCTCTGGTGTATGACTATACAATGTCAGTAGTTAGAAGCCAAGTTCATGATTTTCAACGATAATTGGTAAATAGTGAATAACATTATTTTAGAAATAGGAAAGCTCTTACATTTTTAGTTGTGAGTCCAGCCTTTAAAGACTGAGCCATTTATCATCTGAATTTTTCATACAAACAGAGGGAACTAGAAAATATCATCCTGAGTGAGGGAATACAGACCGAAAACAGCATACATGGTATATACTCACTGATAACTGGATATTAGTCAAAAAGTACAGAAGATCCATGATGCACCCCGCAGACTATAAAGAGTTAAACGGGAAGAAAGGCCCAAAGTGAGGATACTTCAATCCCCCTTAGAAGGGGAAGCAAAAAATCATGGGTGACAGAGTGAGGGAAGTATTTGAGTGAGAGGTGGAGAGTGAGGAGAAAAGAGGGAGCAATACCCAGGGAGATGGGAGAGAAGAAGAACAACGAGAAATATGCAGCTGGCTGGGGTTGTGATATAGAAACTCCCATTGACCTATGATGGGGGAAGCTCGAGGTCTCCGTGTAAGTGACCTCAACCTAAAGGCTCAACCGTGAGGATATGGAACCTGAAGAGATCTCCTTCAGTAGATTAGGGCTCCAGTGGACAGGGATACCAAACCACCTTCAATATTTTCAACGAAAAAGTGTTCCTACCTAAAAGACAAGCATGGAGAAAATGAGGCAGAAGATTCAGGAAAGGCCAAGCAGTGGCTAACCCAACCTAGGATGCATCCCATGGTCAGGCACCAAACCATGATTCTATTAGTGAGGCTATGTTTTGCTTGTGAGAGGAGCCTAGCAGGGCTGTCCTCTCAGAGGCTCTACCAGCAGCTCACTGAGACAGATCCAGATACAGCCAAACCTTCCACTTAGGCCGATGACCCTTATAGAGGAGTTAGAGGCAGGATTAAAGGAGCTGAAGGGGATGGCAATCCCATAGGAAGACCAACAGTGTCAACTCATCTGGACCCCTGGGAGCTCTCAGAAGCCTGAGCCACCAAGCAAAGAGCATATACAGCAGCTACTCCAAGGGCTGTGGTATATATGCAACAGAGGACTGCCTTTTCTAGCCTCAGTAAGAGAGTTTGTTCCTAATACATTGAAGACCCAGAGAGGCAGGGTGAGAGGCATTGGGGATGTGGAAGGGTGTGCCTGGGCCTGGGGGAACACCCTCTCAGAGGTAAAGGACAGAGGAAACAAGGAAAGAGGGGGGAACTATGAAAGGAGGTACTTGGAGGAGGGCAACATTTGGAATGTAAATTAACAAAATAATTACTTAATGAAAAAGAAGTAAGGAAGTTATGATATTTCTTCTTTTCATTTATTACCTAATAAAGTTACTGGATCTCAAAGCAAATAACTGCACATATATCTGTTAGCTACCCATGGTTCTGTTAAAATGCCAAAATGTAAAATGTCTGTATATCTTTGTGGCCCTCTCTTTCATTTGATACACACATACACACACACACACACACACACACACACACACACACACACACACACACACACATTTGTTTACCAAAAATAAAATAAAATACTGCTGAAAAATAGGGAAGGGCTAGTCTCTCAGCAAGTTACCATTTCTCTTTTGTCATTCTCCTGTTGAGGTGTAAGAAAGTTTTAAATGCTCTCCTCAGAGTTTTATTGCCTCCATAATTTCTACAGAATTTAAGGATAAATTCCCTGATTATTTTATCTCCTCTGTGTCTTGAGAATATATATATATATGTGTGTGTGTGTGTGTGTGTGTGTGTGTGTGTGTGTGTGTGTGTGTGTGTGTGTGTGGTGTGTGGTGTGTGTGGGTGTGTGTACATATACAGATAAATATATATTCTCCATATGTTGTTAATCCTATACTTGAACCAGTATCACTACTCAGCACATTGATTATGATAAATTCCTATGTGAACTCTAAGATATCCTCAAGGCCTGAACTAGTAGATTTGTGAAGAATTCAAATGAGCAAATATGAAGGACATATAACCTAATTTCTCAAGCATTGTCTTAGTCATTTACAGATATACTCTAAAATCTAGCCAATGCTTCTTGAACAACATTACCCCCATATGAATTCCATGTTTTTCTTTGAGATTCATATAATTTTGGACTTATGAGTGGTCCACTGCATTAACCTCTTTCCAGAGCCATTCAGTGCTCTGCCTCACATGCATGACCAGCCCTAGTCTCTTTCCAGTTCTTGAACAACAGAATATTGGTATGTGCCTTTCCTCACTGCCCCACGGTTTTAGGGAGAGCACATTCTGTTACTCCTCCATGGAGCCACTTCTCTTTCTAGCAGTTTGCCCAATGTATAATTAATTTGTAATTTATTTCTACTTTTACTTTAGCATTTCATTTTCCATATATTGATACACAAATGTCTCAGCGAGTGAGACCAGGTTCCTGTGCCTGATGGTGTCTTTTGAGTTCCTTTACTCCATTCAAGTTCTTATGTCCCCTGTGTATTTTAATGAAATATTCTTTCCAATCTTGAAGTTGGACCATATCTTTGAGCCACGAATAAATTCTCAACATCTACCCTTTACTAGTTTTGGATTATGAAAGTGTTTGTAAGTGAGGTACTTGTCCATTTGTACTTCTGCACTGAGACAGTATGGAAGAAGTGTGTTATAAACAAGTTCACTTCTCGAGGTGCTGCAGCTTAGTTCTGGTATCTGCTAAGGTTTGCTTCTTTTTCTTTATATGGATGTGTTAATGACATCATATAAGGTCCTGAATACTATTATGAGGATTCTTCTCTTATGACTTAATTAATTTCCAAATATTCTGTTCCAAAATGCTTTTACTTTGGACCTTCGAACTGAGAACAGGACCGCCTTTGGGGGAATTAGAGGAAGTATTGAAAGAGCTGAAGGGGCTTGCAACCCCATAAGAACAACAATGCCAACCAACCAGAGCTTCCAGGGACTAAATCACTACCGAAAGGCTATACATGGACTTACACAGGGCTCCAACTGCATATGTAGCAGAGAATAGCCTTGTTGGGGCACCAGTGGAAGGGAAAGCCCTTGATCCTGCAAGGTTGGACCCCTAGTGCAGAGGAATGTAGACAGTGGGGGTTGATAAGGGGGGTGGATGGGGGAACACCCATATGGGGGAGGGGGAGGGAATGGGGGCTTATGGACAGGAAACCAGGAAAGGGAATAATATTTGAAAAATAAATAAAGAAATGTATCTAATAAAAAATTTAAAAAAAAGAATTTATACAATGACAAGATTGTTAGGTCTAGTAGAAGAAAAGTATAATGGTATTTTTAGATTCTTACATTCATTTATTTGGTTCATTTTCTCCTTTTGAGGGATTTGATTTCTATGTATTTTATAACATTTTTTAAGACAGAATCTTAGTCGTTATTATAAGCGGGAAACAACTTCTATTCCAGCACAAAGTAAGCTCTGTGCACTAATTTGACAGCCCATACTCTCATTAAGAATAAGAGAAAGAAACTCTGGACATGTAAAGGTATCTGTCAGCAATCAGGGCTAGGTCATGGTGTCAAGTAAGGCACCTTTATTAACGTTAGTTTTTCAAATTGTTATAATTTGTGTATTTTAAGAAAACAACTTATATACAACAAACTCATTTTTGTTTATGATCATATAAAATTACATTTTCCCTCCTTTTCCTCAACCCAAAACTTCTCATATGCCCCCTCAGGACTCTATTCATTGTTATCATATATATATATAGATATATTTATATATCTATTCTATATCTATCTATATTGCTATCTATACTTATGTCTATATTTATCTTAAATATAATTGATTGGTCTGTATAATATTAATTGTGTATATATATACATATATTTATATATATATACATATAGATATATTTTTTTTAAGGCTGACTATTTGGTTCTGGATAACCAAATGTTCTGTTCTTCCCTGGCTAAGGCTTTTTCACCTCTTCGCAGCATTCCTTACTCAATCGTAAGGTAAACAATAGAAATAATGAATGTGGGTAACGGGAGTTTGAACACAAATGAACTTTGTTGTTTTCTGTAAAGCTTCCTATAAAGACCTCTGTGATGAACCCAGAAATGGAATAATTTTTTTAATGAAATGGAAATTGTTTTTGTTTTCAAGCTTCAGTTTTCATTTTCCACATTTGTACATCTATCATCACTGATAAGTGTTTTAAAAGTTTTATATATATTATAAATGAAAGGGTAAGAGTCATAAAACTCAAGAGACAGCTAAGTGTGTTCCTTCAGTTTTTTGCTGCTCAACTCTTAACTAATCCCCTTAGCATTTCCATTTATATGTACATGAGCAATTGGAAAGGTTCACATCTTTCCAATCAAAAGTGCTACAGGGATCACTGACTTTGTAGGGGGAGTCACTATTCAGCCTCTCTTTCTGCCCTGTCAGGGAGGGAGAGCCTTTCAATTCAATCTCCAGTTGTCTAGGCTGTTCTTCCCTGTAGCCTGTTAATTGCCTGTTTCCAAGGACACGAGTTTAGGGGGAAAGAAAAAAAAAAGACTAAATGCTCTTACTGCTGACAATCCACACATTATCACCTTAAGCTTAACCTAATTAGACTGAACCACTCCTTAGATGTGTTGACCTTCTGAGAGAACATTGTTAGTGTCGGCAGTCAACCATGTATATTTTCCAACAAATATTACCATTCAGAAATGATAAGTAAGATACTCAAACAGAACACTTGATTTCTGAATAGTTTTGATTCAGTCCTTACCTGTTTGCCGAAGAAGACCCTGAAAAATAATAACAGTATTCATAATAGTATATTAATACTAATGGGGCTTTGCTCATTCTTTAAATTGCAATCTTTATGACAACAGGAGATATCTGAGTTGGGAGAAGAAAATATATTTTCTCAAATGTTCCAGTGTAGAATGATGCTAAGATAATGTACAAACTAAAGCAAATTATAATAGGGTGGAGATTTTCTCTATTATTCATAGGTGAGGTGTTTGGGTTAAATTCCTTTGGAAAACTCAGTACTTTTTCCCCCAGAAGAATTGGTGTCCTATTGTTGGGATTACTGCACTTGAAGACAGGAAAACTCATTACAGAGTCTTGGAGGAAAAGATATTCAGTTGGTTATCATTTATAAACAATTCAGTGATGGGAATAAAGAGGGTAGAAGAATGAAATACATTATCAACCAAACACAATACAGTGATTGTGCCACGTGCAGGGAACCATGATACACAGTACTTTTCACTTAGCAAATGACTGAATGATTGACTAGGATCTCTCATTATGTAGTTCTATTCTTTGTATATAGCCTGAGTTTCTCAAACCATGGTGGGGGCTTAATCTATTTTAAAACTAACTGAAATGCTTTGTTGAAATACAGATTCCTAGACTCTGAGAATTACTCAAATTGGGGATGCCTCAGTCTCTGTTTCCAATTCTGTTCTCCTCATTCAGTCTGACATTTAAGAAGCATCATTACTCATAATAGGTATTTTGGAAATCGTGTTTCCTTTATTTATTATTAGATAAATCTAATATTTCAGGAGGAACCACGGACTCAAATTGTTCTAAATCCACAAGAAAATTAATAGCAACTAAAACAAAAAACCCTGATGTTCCAGTAATTGAGCTTTATCGTCATTGTTTCCTGAATGACTGACTGGGTTGGAAGAAAACAATGCTCAGAGTACTTCTATTCTTGAGAGAGCCTCAAGTATTACTTTGGCCCGGCTACAGGAGAAGAAAGAAATTAGCAAGGATGGAGCTTAGGAAGACAGTAATTTAATGCTCATCATGGAAGAGAATAATAGCTGTCTACTCCAACCCCCCACATTTGTATGGGAAGCCTTTCTTCAAAGTCACCCTGGAAAATTACATGACATTTTTATCACAGTCATTTTCAGTCTGGGTCATTATCTTTAACCAAACATTTGGACCACATTTTGAACAGACGCATATATCAGGCAGGCAGTAGATTGTACTAGCAAATCCAAGGGGGGGGGGACTTTTCCACAATCTTTTAGGGTTTGTCAATCAAGAGATGCAGTGATAAGGGAAAGGGAGAAAAATGTCACAGGAAAAAAGTGAAATCAAATGACAAGCCCAGTTATCAACTCAAGAGACTGGATGGAGATGAGGGTTTTAGCTAAATGGGCTATGTCTTTTGATATAAAAGGATAGCACTTAGGAGATAATTCAGCCAAGTCAATCTCACCATGGAATCCTGGGCTGTTACATATGCTAGTTGTATGACCTTGGGGGAACTCACAAAACTATTTGGAATAGCAGAATATCAAGACAAGGCAATTTGTAACTGTTTGCCCTTTGTGTGTGTGGGAGGGAGGGATTATCCTATTTACAAGAATATATATATATATATATATATATATATATATATATATTTTCTTATACATGGCTTTGAAAAAGGGCTGCAATGCTAGTTTTGCCTCAACATATTCCCTCCTTAATCCCGTCCATTCTTCTCTCACTATCTTCCACTATTTCCCTTTAACTTTGGACCAAGGTGTTCTATCTCCTCGGCCTTGGAATCTCTTTCCTCCTCACAACACCTACTAAAGTCCTGACAGTGATGTATGTTCCATGGGCAATCATTAGATTGAAAGCTAACACCCAAAAAGAGAGAACATACATATTATTTTTCTTCTTGTTTCTGGATTACTTCACCCAGAATGATTGTCTCTAGTTCCATCCATTTACCTGCAAATTTCAAAGTTTCACTTTTCTTCAAAGCTGAAAAATATTAATCCGGAATGCCTCCTGTCAAAAGGAAATGCAGGGACAAGAGTTGAGCAGAGACTGAAGGAAAGGCCACCCAGAAACTGCCCCTCCTAGGGATCCATTCCACCTGCAGACACCAAACTCAGGCACTACCGTTGAGGTCAAGAAGTACTTACTGACAGGAACCTGGTATAGCTATCCCCTGAGATGCTCTGCCAGAGCCTGACCAATACAGATGTGGATGCTCACAGCCAAACATTGGCCTGAGCTCGGGAATCCCAATGTAGAAGTTAGGACAAGTACTCTAGGAGCTTAAGCGGTTTGCAACATCATAGGAAGAACAACAACATTAACCAACCAGATACCCCACAGCTCCCAGGCACTAAACCACCAACTAAAGTGTACATGTGGGGAAACCCATGACTCCTGCTGGATATGTAGCAGAGGACTGCCTTTTCTGGCATCACTGGGAGAGAAGCCCCTTTGTCCTGTGGAGGGTGGATTACCCAGGGTAGGGGAATTCTAGGGCACTGAGGAAGGAGTGGGTAAGCAGATGGGGGGGGCACCGTCATAGAGACAGGGGGAAGGGGAGGGAATGGTGGGCTTATGAAGGGGAAACTGGGAAGAGGAAAAACATTTGAAGTGTAAATAAATAAAATAACCAATAAAAATGAAAAAAGAATATATCATGTAAATTTCCCATACTACCCATTCACCAATTGATGGGCATTTAGGCTGTTTCCATTGATTGGCTAATGTTAATAGAGCAACAGTGAATATAAGAGCTAATATTTGTATAGTAAGATAAGTAGTCATTTATATATATGTCCAAGAGTTGTACAGTAGGATGATAGGATGATATACTGTGTACATTTCTAGAGTTTTGAGAAGACTTTTGAGTAATTTGCATAGTGTTATATCAGTTTGAAATTCCACCAACCACAAATAACTGATTTTTCCACATACCCATTCTTGAATCTGTTGTTATTTATTATATTTAATCTTGGTGTGATGGTTTGTATATGCTTGGTCCAGGGAGTGGCACTATTATAAGGTGTGACCCTGTTGGAGTAGGTGTGACCATATTGGAGTAGGTGTGTCAATGTGGGTGTTGGCTTTAATAGCCTCATCCTTAATACCTGGAAGCCAGTCTTCTCTTAGCAACCTTCAAATGAAGATGTAGAACTCTCAGCTACTTCTGCACCATGCCTGTCTGGATACAACCATGTTCCCACCTTGATGACAAGGGACCAATCCTCTGAATCTATAAGTCATCCCCAATTAAATGTCTTATAAGACTTGTCTTGGTCATAGTATCAGTTGTGAACATGGTTAGATGAAATCTTAAAGTAGGGAGGACAGCATTTTAACTACATACCTCAAAATAGCTAGTCCATGAGGTACAGCGAATAGGTTATATCTCTGAGTTGCTGGTCAATGACGTTACATAGACAACCCAAGAATTACAGGCTATTGCCAATACTCTTTGGTACCTTCTAGGTCTTATCTTATTATATATATATATATATATATATATATATATATATATATATATTCATTTATTTTTATGATACTGTTTGTGAAGACACAGAGTCCCTGAACATGGTGAAATTAAGATCATGCTCACTCAGAACTTTTCATAATACTAGCATGCATTGTGAATACTTCTAGAGAAAAAGCAATCATCAATTTCACTCAGATGAAAATACTGCAAGCTGATAAAAGAACTGGCCTGAAAAGATATGCCTTCTTGTGTCATAGTGGTTCGAATGTTATGGGAGTAACCAATTACTTTCTTCTTAGTTTAGAATCTTACTTAATGAGACAGAGCCTATATATGACACATTTTAAAGGGCAAATGCCTGTGACTAGATAGTACATATTGTCTAGAAAAGAAGCCAATACTATTATTCTGCTATTTGAGCATAGCACTAAAATAATTCCTAATTATTTACTGCTGTGCTCATAGATCAGGGCATCTCTCAACCCACCAGAGATGGTACATTCTTCAGTAGATGAAGACTAATGTAGATATCCTCAATTGGAAATATTCAGAGAATAAGATACTGCAGAGGGCTCAGGCTTACATGAGACATACATATCATAGCCCTCTCCCCCAATCTTTATGGAATTCAGGGAACATGGGGCAGGAAGATTGTAAGAGCCAGAGATTTTTAAATAAATCAAGAAAAAAAATGTGTTGCAAATGCACATATGAAATCACAGTGACAGTGGAAGAATGTAAAAGACTTGCCTAAGCTCATGTCTGTAATAGTCCAAGTCTAGAGGGGGAGTAGAGAAAATATCCTGCCAGTGGGTGAGGAACTGAAAGGATTTGATAGCAGCTGGGAGAGAATCAGTTTTCTTGATTGACCCTGGTAGGTCAATCACATGTAGGACAGGCCATATCCCCAAGGCTAGCGGGGCAATCCATACCATACTAATGAGGTGAAACAGAAGAAAACTCAGGGCAGGGAGGCAGGAGGGAGTGGGTGGATTGGTGAGTGGGGGAGCATCCTCACGGAGGTAGGGGGTGGAGGGTGAGATAGGGCATTTCCGCATGGGAAACCAGGAAGGAAGATAATTTTGAAATATAGATAAAGAAAACATACAATAAAAATGAAAAGAAACAAAAAGAAACACACACCCACACACAAAGAAGAAAACTGAAAGTTCTGTTAGAGGAATAAAGTAGTGGTTATAGGAAGAGGTGTGGCGCCATTCCAAATAAATCAATAAAAATATTTTTAAATGTTATTTCTACTGTCAAATGTCAAATTATTTGTCTAGACATTTGAATTGATCCCATTTAGCTCTATATCTATCAATCTCAGGATCTCATTGTAAATCTCCTCTACATTCTCATGTTATCAGAAGATTTTCTTTTAAATATTGATTTATTTTATGTATCTGAATACTCTGCATGTACTACTTTGTGCCAGAAGAGGGCATCTGACCACATTATAGATGGTTGTGAGTCATCATATGGTCTCCGGGGATTGAACTCAGGGCCTCTGGAAGAGCAGAAAATGCTCTTAAGCACTGAGCCATCTATCTCTCTGGCCCTATCAGATGATTTTTAAAAATATATTTTATACATAGCCAGAAGTTCTAAGACCCAGACTTGAATGGTAGAATATATTTTTGTGTGACTTAAAATATTCTATACCCCATCTAATACTTGAGCTTTGTTGATGCAAAAGATGTAAATAATATTTTATTCAAATGTAATTGTAGATTAATAATGAGAAAAACATTACTTTTGCTAAACATAGTGCCTCAAATACAATGCACATTCACATACTCACTTGGGTGTAGAGTTTTATAAATACATTGTAGTTTACTAGTTTATACGTTACAGTTTCTCCTTGAAAGCTAAATAAGGTGAGTCCTATTAACTTGAGTAAAGACAATCAAATATCCTCTTGTATGTGCTTAGTCTTTCTTAGGGGAGGTTATCAGAGAGAATGGCTTCAGCCATTTTCCTTTCTCCCCTTCCCTTGTGGATATTGCTGTGACAAGTTGTGGAGTGCTGACATTGAACAAATGACTCTAAGGTGGTAATTTATGGTACACTGGGCACGATTTGTTTTTCGATGTCCAATGAAGCAAGGTGTCAACGGTTTATCAATATGTGACACACAGGTATAGATCAAGCTTTTAGGAATTATAGTTGTATATTCTCCAGGGAGAATGGGGGACATATAAAGACTTTCATGAATGTGGAGGAATCTATTCCTGGTTGAATGCTGAAAGCAGAGGAAACCTCTGTAGTGAAAGCATAGCTTCAGTGTTTCATGTATATTGGAATTGGAAAAGGATTTGGTGTTAAAGTTTGGGCTGTCAAGTAGAATAAGATTTCTTCGATATGACTACAATACTATGCAACTCCAACTGAAATGAATGAAACAGAACTATAGGTTCACACTGATTATTGAGTGTTCAACTAAGGAATATACTAAACAATGTTTAGAGGAAGGACGGATGCTTACTAGGTACTTGTCTTGATTCCAGAAGCACAAAATTACTAACATGAATGATATTTCTATTACAGTAGGTACCACAATTGGATAATTGTCCTGAGATAAAAGAAAGCTCATTACAACATCACAGGATTTGGAGATGAGTAAGAAAACATGCATGAGCTGTGTTGCTAAAATAATTCCAGAAGGATGTTCATGGAAAACCTTGTTAAAAATAAGAACATCCTAAGTCGCTCAATTCCTAAGAGGCTTTCACCCAGTCTTCATGCAGATTCACCACAACAAAAGCACTTATTCCATTAACACCAATAAATAGACTTTCTTTTGTTGTGATAATTTTTTCCCAAGTAAAAGGCTTAGATAAGCAATTCTGGGTCAAGGCAGTTAGGTATAAGAATAAAAAAGCCCAGCTTAATTAAAATGTCTATCTATACTCCATGGCTTATTTCACTGAGATTTATAAAAGCAGATATTTGTTGTTAATCAAAAGTCAATTGATTCTCCCTAAAATATTTATTGAGACTTAAGAACTCAGTTATGTGTGTTGCATGGCTGTTAAGGTCTCAATAAATCTGTTTCTCCAAATCAATGGGAATTTAATTAAAATGCAAAAAATAACTATATGGTTTGTTTCAAGTCCTTATTTTACACAATTAATAGAATGCTATTAAGATCCTGATTTAGTGACTGGAGGGCATGGAGGATTTAATGTCCATTAAACAGCCTGTGAGTACCAGAGCAGCAGGAGAGGAGACTGGGATGGGATGGGGTGGGGGAGAAAAAGCTAGATGTCTGCTGTGGAAACTGCCAGTAAGCAGTGGGAGGTAGGCTAAGGCATTACAAGGTACAGCAAACCTTAAATTCCAATTAGTCAGGACACAGGCATTACAATACATCCGGGTCATATGAATGTTAGGTCACACAGACTTAATTCAAGTCCTTGCTTCCTTACAGTTCTAGTGGAATGAGATTACAATGGAATTAATTAACACTACATTTATTATGCATACACACACACACACACACACAGAGAGAGAGAGAGAGAGAGAGAGAGAGAGAGAGAGAGAGAGAGAGAGAGAGAGAGAGGCTCCATTTTCTTACTACTATTGTGAATGTGACCTCATTTGGGTCTTCCCAGATGTTATCAAGTTGGAATGAGGACAGACCAGACAAGGTGAATAGTAGTCAGATACAAAAGCAGGTAATCTAATACAGGGAAGCAGATTCTATGACCATATGGAAAAGAAGGAAAAATTAAAGGTATGCTTCTATAACCCACAAAAGATGAATATTTCTTGCAGCAGTACAAGTTCAAAGCCAATTCTCTGGGCAATTCAGAGAGACCATACAGCCCTACCCATATTTCCAGCTTAAATTTTTAGCCTCTAGATACTGAAAGAGCGTACCCCAAAACGGGGAGCCGCGTCTCTCGCACCGATCGCAGGGTGGGGTGCCCCCAGGAATCACGAGGAGCCATTCTTGATGTAACAGCAAGAAGTAGCTTTATTAACGAGATCCCACGTCTTAGCGGGATCCCGGGTTGACACGTATCTCACACAGGAGACAGAGGAATCGACCCTGAGCTTCCAAACTTGGGGGTTTATATAGGGGAGGTTAGGGGCATTCGCGCGGGTGCACATGATTGGTCAATTCAAATGGTGCACAGTTACTTTCAGCGCGAAATTACATCAGCAAGGAGTACGTGTTATCTAGCAGCTCGGCAGGCAGGTAGGGTAGCTCATCTCACTCAGGGGGGTGAAGGAAGAGGAGGGTGTCCTTGGGGAAGGAAGGATGGTCAGTGTCCTTGGGGCTGATAGCTGGTTTGGCAAGTCCTATCTCTGGCTCTCCCTCAGGCACGTCCGGCCCTGCACATCCGGACTCTGACAATGAGCAACCTTTATGAAACTCTAGTTCTACATTCCCCACTTCTTTTTTTTTTGTTAATAGTTCTAATCCTAGAACTTCATGGAGAACTCAGCTTCATCTAGCATAACAGCTTGGTATTGTAGTCTTAACATGAGGATTCTAACCTGGACACTATCCAAGCCTATCCACCAAGGTCATGACTAGCTTTTAGAACTTCTAAGCTTATACAGACTGTGATCGCTGAGGCACAGTCCCAAGAAGTGTTAAGAGTACTAACATATGCAATGTTACATCATTTGTAATGGAAATCAAGCCTATCCCACACCTATCTTGATAGAACCCAGGACAAACATGACTGAATTTCCCTCTAGGTCCCAGCTCTCAGCCCCAACAGCTAGTACGCGGCTGGTGAGGGCTGAGAATTGACAGCTCTCAGGGTGGTCAGCAGCACCAGGTACGGTCCTTTCCAGCGAGGCTCGAGTGTCTGGGCTCAGTGTAGCTGCAATCTCCGACCTGGAACTGATGGGATGTCTCAGGGGTCTCCGGGGCATAGGCTGCTGTCAGCTGTGAGCAGATTTCTTTCTGTATCACCTGAAGGTCTTTCAGCCTGGCACACAAATCATTATTACTATGGCACTATGACATGTTGGTTCAGTAACATCATCTAATACAGTCAGGGGAGCTGAGGCCCCATATAAGATCTCAAAGGGGGTAAGGCTGAATCTGGAAGGGGTATTTCTTGCTCTGAAGAGAGCAAGAGGGAAGGAGTGTCACCCAGTCTGCGCCAGTCTCCATGGTTAATTTAATTTGGTCAGGGTCTCTCTTAAAATTTTATTTATTTACTCTACCTGTCCTGAACTTTGAGGTCTGTAAATACAATGTAATTTCCAATTGACCTCTAAATACTTGGCCACACCCTGGCTTACCTTGGCAACGAAAGTAGGGCCTTTGTCTGACCAGATTACCTTGGGCATTCCAAACCTGGGGAAGATTTCTTCCAGTATCTTCTTGATGATTGCAGAGGCCGTCTCTCGTTTGGTGAGGAAAGCATCTATCTATTCCTGAAAAAGTATCTACAAGCACTAGGAGATACTTGTGATTATATTTGTCTGGTTTTATCTCAGTGAAGTTCACTTCGACTTTTCACTAAACTCTCTAGGTCTCTTTGCCCTGTTTGCTTGCTAAGCATTCACTTATTGACATACCTTATACTTTTTACTGTCTCTCTGGCTAAAATCTTAAAGTCTGTTACATACACCTTAACTACTTGGACAAACTTCTTATCTCCTAAATGAGTCCATTTCTGTATTTGGCAAAGTGAGTCTTTTCTTTGTTCTCTGGGGAGTATAGCTTTCCCCTCAAGTGTGCCATTGTCCTTTATCTTTTAAGCAATTTGGGCCTTTTCTAAGTGAGGCCATCCCTTAGTCCGATCCTAGTTCTCAGTGGCTGTCTCTTGCAGGCCTGCAACCAGGATAGGCTCCTGCATAGCCATTTTTCGAGCCGCTTGATCTGCTTCGTTATTGCCCCATCCCACTGAATCTCTTCCCTCCTGATATCCTGAGCAATGAATAGTACTCACAGTGGTTGGCTTCACCAGGGCATCCAAGAGATGGCAAAAGCATCTGAAGTGCTGATGTGCTGGGGGGGTAGAGGTTCAGCCATCCCAGATGACATTGTGTTGTCCACCATGGCAGCACCCACTTGTCTCTGACCTTCATTCATGAAGAGAACTGTTCCCGTCTGTGGACAAGGTCCTCGGCTTTCAGCAGGGGTCAATCAGCCAGTCGCAGAGGTCTTTCCTCCACCCATGGGCTTCTGCCAGTACTTGACACTCGTGCTGTGGTGGCTCCAGGTCCGGATTGGGCAGCAAGGTGACCAGATTGTCCCCAACCGGTGGAGAATCTAGTCCATGGCAGCTGACCAGTGGTCCCATCTTTTGGGACACTCTATTCAAAGGCAGAACATCAGCCACTCTATCACAGTTTAAGTCCTGGATTGGGTGATAATTGTTATTGCCCGGTTGGCAGGAGTGATGTGTTCTAGGCAGATCAGGACTAAGTCACACATCTCCCAGCATCAGGTACTGGTGCACTGAGACAGGTCTTAAGCTCCACATACACAGTCTGTAGATATGTATACACATGGCCTCACCCAGCCATTTCAGCCCACGCAAGCCATTTTGGAGAGCAATTTTCTCATGAGCAAGGGATAGGGGCAGTCAGGGATGACCATGAATTAGTGGGTGGGTTACCCGGCCCACGCCAAGGTCCACTGTTCTTCGGGCAGTCCATAAGTATTGTTCGTTGCCAGTAGCCCCTTGCACTCAAGGTCTTTGGATATTGGCCCACTGGGGGGCATAGGAGCACAGAGCATTGGGTCCCTGTATCCACACTTCCCTTCTATCTCTGTACATAGCCAGCACTCTAGGACCAAGAGGCTCTCCAGTGTCCCCTCTTGTTCTTTCTGGGGCAGTCCCTGACCCAGTGTCTTTTTTTTTCTTTGCATTAGGCACACTGATCTTTAGCCAGGAATTCTCTTCTGTTGCCAGGTACTGTCTTCCTAGGTTCCCTAACTACTGTGGCCAGTATATGTTCCTCTCTTGTCTTTTATCTCTCTTTAGCTCTCTAGCTTCCTCTTCTTTTAGTCTCTTTTCTTCCCTAGCTTCCTGCTCTTTTTACCTTCTTTCTTTCTTTCTTTTTTTTCAATACATGAGAAAATAAATTTCCATTGTTATAGGCCATCCAATGGTAGTATTTTGTACTAGGCAACCTTACAAGTCAAATGTCATATAAAAGAGTTGATGTTTATTAAACTAATCCTCCCCAGTCATATATGAACTATGTAAGGTTGGACCCCCCAAAGATTTTCTTAGAGGCCACAATAAAAGGTCAAAGGGAACTTTATTTCTGTATTGTTTCCTCAGACGTTTACTTGACACAGCCTGTCTGGTTAAAGCTGTGTCATCCGGAGACCCAATACTTTCCTCTTGGCTATGGTTATTACTCTTGAGGTATCTGTGTCAGGGGTATCTTCTCTTCAGTCGTCAACAGTTTCTGAATTCTCTTTTTACTGACCTTGGATATTTTTCCCCTTGCAAATACTATATAATCTGCTAATGTTCTTAATAAACTTACTTAGATAAATCATCAAGACCTCCTGGTCCCAGGCTTTGGTTTTGTCTTCTTTATTTCTCATCTTTATTTTCCTTTGCTGGTCCTCTCTCTTGATACCTCATGGTTTCAAAACCCTTATTCCTAATGGTTTAGAACCATTTGACAGAGAACTATATAAGAAATTTCATCTAATATATACACATATATATGTATATAAGCACACGTGTATGCACACACACACACACGTGTGTGTGTGTCTCTGTGTGTGTGTGTGTGTGTGTGTGTGTGTGTGTGTGTGTGTGATATATGATGTGCATTTTGTGTGTCAGGTCTTAATCCCAATGATATGAAGAGTAAAACAACTGATCTAAATTATTACCACATTCAAGGAAGTTTTATTCATGTACACATCAAGTTGAATTGGTGTCGGTCTCACCATAAGGGAGGGTGTATGAGGCCAGCCCTCAAACAATTTCATGAGCCCTTTTTATAGGCAAAACCATAGGATGGAAGAATTTGACAATAAGCCTGGTTATAGAAACAAAACCAGTCAGCTAAAGAAAGTAGACTATACAGAAATGTATCCTCGTGTCAGAAATAGGCGGCCTAGGTTGTGGTTTCTCATATATTATATGGTTATGGAGTGTAGTGAGCCATATTGGATTTGGGCCTGGCCGCTTTGTAACTGCATGGCCACAGTTAAGAAGTCATGGGATTGTTGAACAGAGGCCTCTCCCATGTATTTACGGCACAGGAAGAAAAGACCAAGTAGTAAACACCCAGTGTCTCCACTGCATGACCTCTGCTGAGCCCGGCTAATGCATGTGGAACCGACACACCTGGACCACACCTGGGTGGTGGTCAATTTACTTCTGCCTTTTACTTCCTCAGCCTTTATCCTTGAGATTTAGGCTGGTCTTCTGGGATTTCTCCCTAATTAATTCAGGTCTCGTAGTTGGTCTTTTGTTACCGAAGTCACAAGCCAGGTAGTCACGAGTCAGGGTTTCCCACTGTGCTTCCCAGACATTTTCTACCTGAAGACTTGGGTATATAAGTGGTGAATAAAGCTACAGGAGTCTCTTCTGCTCTTCCTCTCTCTCTCGCTCTCTCTCTCTCTCTCTCTCTCTCTCTCTCTCTCTCTCTCTGTCTCTCTCTCTCTCTCTCTCTCTCTCTCTCTCTCTCTCTCTCTCTCTCTTCCTCTCTTTCTCTCCTGGCTTGACACGATAACCTGTGTGTGTGTGTGTGTGTGTGTGTGTGTGTGTGTTTCTTTCATCCCACAGGCTTTTGCTCGATTCTTGGTACGATGTCGGTGCAGGCGCCAACAATGGAGGTTCTGAGAAACAAACATTTTATAGTAAACAGAAACTTAACTAGAGACTCAAAATGACTCTGTAACAAAATGAGCTGGCTTGGGTTTTCACAAATACTTTGTGAGCAATCCCAAGTAACATGAGTTTTAAAAATTATTACTATTTCTGAGTATTAATATATTTTGAACCTTCAAATTCATAAAGGAGGTTAAACTCAAATGTACTGAATTAAGAGGATGGAAACTTATTCTATTGTGTTGTTAGAGATGAGCCTTCAGATAAATGCTTTCATATATCACATACGATTTCATATATATATGTATATATATATACATATATATATGTGTGTGTGTATGTATACATATACATATATATGTATGTATATATGTACATATAATGCTTGAAACCCTCTGAGCTTATTATAACCAGATATTTATCAAGTTTTCTGCTTTGGGTATTTTAGCAGTTACACAGAACTGAATGGCTTACCACTTAGAAACCTAGTAGCTTGCATATTTCTTTCCTTGACTGTTGTTCATAGCATAAGTTGACAATCACACAAGGGGTAACAAGTAGTGGTTTCCTTTCCTTTTCTTTTACTTTGGAAAGGGAGGTTATTTCTTCACAAGGTAACAGACAAAAAGACAGAGCCAAAACTAGCCTTTGTAGCAGAAATTATGTTTCCCAATCAGAGTGGAGCATCGACTTTGCAGAGCTGACAGAGGTTCTATAGAAGTAACCATTGTAATGCAGTTTAATAACTAGGAGGAGTTGGTCCAAGGTCTCAGCAGCCATCTACTCTCCTCTGCACCACTGAATGGCGTTTCCCATTTGCCATGTCCTTCAGGAGACTGAAACAACAACAAAAGAATGTCTCTGGATTCCAATAATTCCATCTGACCCTGGTCCAGCAACCAAATTTTCTTTTATATGAACATCCTAGAAAGCAGTTATCTGATACTGACTTTAAAAAAATAAGTAGATAAGACAGGTGAAAGGGAAGGGTGATTTTGAGCACAGCCAGCTGGAGCCATTAGACTGGGTCACAGAAAAGCATTTAACTTCCAGTTGTTCTTAAGTGTATTGATTTTTCCCCACCATGGAACCCTATGGCAGGCGCTGTGGGCAGCTGACCTCCACTGACCTGCCACATCAGCCCCTTCTGCAGTTTAATAACTGTCAATTTCTCACAATCTTTTCAAAGTAAGGACTTTGGGCATGGGAAATGAACACTGAAAAACTGTCTCATTGTCCCTGCTTAATAACCTCCCCATACTTCTGCATTGGTTCATCTATGCAGACACTTATGAAAAGACAGTGAGTATCATTGTTAATACCCCAACAGGTAAAGTAAGGTTAGAAAGCAGGCACCTTGTCTAGTTAAAGCTACAAGATAGTCGAACCAGCATCCATTATATGTGTATCCTCTTACATATTCACTCAATACAATACTGACCAAGTAAGCTCTTCAGGGTGCACATGCATTTGAGTAGGCACAGAGAATCTGAGTTCAAGACCAACCTTGAGTGGACAACAATGAGTTATCTCTCTCAGATATATACAGAGGAGATTTCTTCTTATCTTTGTTCCATAAAGAGAACAGTGTAACAACTATTTCGATGTATTACATGTTGTAAGTATTCTAGAAGTGACTTAGACTACACAGTAAGATGAAAATCAGTCATGGACTAATTCTACTTGCAGTTTTGTGTCTGGGACTTTAGTTTTCATAGATTTTTGAATTAATTAATTTGAAGAATGAAAGGTTGAACAAATTAACCCCCTTGTTTCTTATTTAATACGAAAGTAATACTAAATGATACTATAATTAAATTAAATTTAATTGAATAATAAACAAAATTATTAAATAAATAATAATAATAAGGTGGGTTTTCAATGCACTGCTCTGTGCATACAAAGTTTTAAGCATACTAGATTTCTGTTTCCCACTCTTTTGTTTGAATTGTATTTATTAATTTACATTTCAAATGTTATCCCCTTTCCCGGTTTCATGTCCATAAACCCTCATCCCACTCCTCTCCCCCTTCTTCTATGAAGGTGCTCCCCCACCTCCCCACCATGATATTTCTTTACACTGTGGGTCCAGACTTGGCAGGACCAAGGGCCTCCCTTCCCATTGGTGCCAAACAAGGCCATCCTCTGCTACATATGCACCTGGAGCCATGGGTCTGTCCATGTTTACTCTTTGGATGGTGGTTTAATCCCTGAGAGCTCTAGTCGGTTTGTATTGTTCTTATGGGGTTACAAAAACTTTCAGCTCCTTCAACCTTTCTCTGACAACTCCAATGGGAACTCCATTCTCAATGTCATCCACTCAAGGTTGGTTCAATAGTTGGTTGCAAGAGCCCACCTCTGTATTTGTCATTCTCTGGTAGAGCCTCTCAGGAGACAACTATATCAGGCTCCTGACAGCATGCACTTCCTGGCATCAGCAATATTGTCTGGGTTTGGTGGCTGTATATATATATATATATATATATATATATATATATATATATATATATATATATATATGGGATGGATCCCCAGGTGGGGCAGTGTTTGGATGGCTTTTCCTTCAGTCTTTGCTCCAAACTTTGTCTTCGCTATTTCCTCCTATTAATATTTTTCTTCCCCCTTCTAAGAAGTCTGTCCCCTATCTTACTCTTATGCCATCCCCCTTTTCTATCTATGGTTTTGCATTCTGTCCTTTCTTGTAGAAGAGATAACAGGAGAAAATACATTTGAACATGCTGACCTAGTATAAAATATATTTTTCTCAAATAAGAAACCATGGAGATAATTGGCTGAACATTTTATTTTTTCAGTCATCCAGCCAATACCAACCCAATATCATATGTCCCTGAGGCACTGAGCTGAATAACAGACTACTTTCAGAGATTCATCAACTAATGCAAAATATGTAGAAGGCCAATTTTCTAACAACAGGCTAAGAACTCCAAATCAAAAGTTGTATGGTTTGGCTTTTCCATATTTGCCACTAATCTCATTCTTTCCCAAATGTCTTTCAAAGCAAAACATAACTATTCTATTTTATAGCCAAGGCAATCAAGACTCAGAGATGTTAAAAGGTACAGGGTAGAACACTGCAGTTAATAATGTGGAGTATATGAACATAGTGGAGCATGTGTCTTTGTTGTATGTTGGAGCATCTTTTGGGTATATGCCCAGGAGAGGTATAGCTGGGTCCTCAGGTAGTGGAATGTCCAATTTTCTGAGGAACCTCCAGAATGATTTCCAGAGTGGTTGTACCAGTCTGCAATCCTGCCAACAATGGAGAAGTGTTCTTTTTTCTCCATATCCTTGCCAGCATCTGTTGTCACCTGAGTTTTTTATCTTAGCCATTCTGACTGATGTGAAGTAGAATCTCAGGGTTGTTTTGATTTGCATTTCCCTGATGACTAAGGATGTTGAACATTTCTTTAGGTGCGTTTTGACCGTTCGATAATCCTCAGCTGAGAATGTTTTGTTTAGCTCTGTACCCCAATTTTTAATAGGGTGATTTGTCTCTCTGGAGTCTATCTTCTTAAGTTCTTTGTGTATTTTGGATATTAGCCCTCTATCAGATATAGGATTGGTAAAGATCTTTTCCAATCTGTTGGTGGTCGTTTTGTCCTAATGACAGTGTCTTTTGCTTTACAGAAGCTTTGCAGTTTTATTAGGTCACATTTGTCGATTCTTGATCTTAGAGCATGAGCCACTGGTGTTTTGTTTATAATAGCCAGAAGCTGGAAAGAACCCAGATGCCCTTCAACAGAGGAATGGATACAGAAAATGTGGTACATCTACACAATGGAGTACTACTCAGCTATCAAAAACAATGATGTCATGAAATTCATAGGCAAATGAAATGAACTAGAAAATATCATCCTGAGTGAGGTAACTCAATCACAGAAAAACACCCTTGGTATGCACTCATTGATAAGTGGATATTAGCCAAAAAGCTCAAATTACCCAAGATGCAATCCACAGACCACAGGAAGCTCAAAAAGAAGGATGAACGAAATGCACATGTTCCCCCTCCATCTTAAAAGGGGGAAACATTCATAGGAGGGGATATGGAAGCAAAGTTTAGAGCAGCGACTCAACAGCTTTTCAGAGCCTGCCCCATGAAGTAGACCTTCATGATAGATCCAAGAACTGTGACCACTTCAGATACCTACAGAACTTAGATTATATTTCCTTGAGGATTCAGTTGTACATGGTTTTTGGAATCCTATGAACATGGAATCATGGAGTCCTTGAACTACAAAGAACAACAACCACAAAAATAGGCATCATATGGACCAATTTTTTTGAAGCTATCAGGGCACTTTGGTTGCAAGAAGAGTGAAGGATTAATTGAAGATGATGGTGAATACCCTACTTTTCCTTATCCACTTACTGCCTTCGAGTTTTTACTCACCCTTCCTGTGAAGCTTATGGTGATTTGAACGTTAGGTACCTCCTCATAAACTGATCTATTTGGACACTGGTTCCCTAGCAGGTATTGCCGTTTCTGAGGGCTGTGAAACAGTCTAGGGATAAAATCACATTAGAGGAAGTAAGTCTCTAGCAGTAGGCCTTGGAGTTTGATAGCTTGGCTCCACTTTCTGCTTACGTCTTCCTGATTGTAGATTCAATGGGACCGGCTACCTCATGCTCAATCTGTCATGCTCCACATACCATAATCTAAAGTACACTGAAACAATATCCAAAAAGATAAACCTTGTTCAATTAGGTTGCTTCTTGTCAGGTAACTGGACACAACAATGAGAAAAGAAACTTTAACACCTACATAGTCCTTTTATATCTTCAAAGAGTAGTCTATGTTAAAATAATCATAAAAATTATACCATATAATCTTCTAAGTATATAAAATGATTTCTGGGTCTAATAGTTATAATAAATTTAATGCTTTGTTGTAACAGTAAAGCTTTCTTCTGTTAGTAGATATTTTTCAAAATTGTAGAAGGATTTACACACACACACAAAGATGATTATATTATCAGTAATACTTTTAATAAATTCTTAAAGCTATACTTCAAGGTAAAAATGATTTATAGTACTTGGGTGGGGCTGGCAAAATTGCTCAGTGGGTAAAGGCTTCTGCTGTCAAGTCTGAGGACATGAGCTTGATCAATGTCTGTAACGCACACACTGGAAGGAGAATCAGTTCTGGAAACTTGTTGGCTGACCCTACAGAGACAGGACCTGGTAAACAACGTCTATCCTCATGTACACACATAAATAAGTAAGTAAGTAAATAAGTAAATAAATGTCTAAAAACGTAAAAATTATTTATAATATTTGTATTTATGACTGTCTATTAAAAACTATGAAAACTAGATTTGAAATGGTAGTTGAATTCTTATTTTATTTAATTATATTTCATTTTATTCATTTATATGTTATCTGTCTCCATATAGGTATGTAAAAGTGAACTCAGGTGCCTTCAGAGGCCAGAGTAGGCCTTCTGCTCCCTTCAAACTGGAGTAATAGGTCGTCACGAACCCCTTGATATGTGTCCTGGAAAACAAACATTGGTACTCTACAGGCTCATAACTATTCAGCCATCTCACTAGATCCTGTCCTAACACACACGTACACACACATACACATGTACACTCACACACACACTCACACACACGCACATGCACACACACACACATGCACACGCACACACACACACACACACGCACACACACACACACTTTTATCATTCAGACACATAGGTATACATTTAAAAGTTTTCTTTAAAGTAAAATGTTCTAACCCAATTCCTTTCCTCTTTTCATTCTAACTCAGTTTTCAATGAAGAAAAAGAAACCTTACCAAACACTCTGGAACTGCAGATTTATCTGCTGGAGAAAATGATACAGTTAAGCTATGGGTAAGGTTGAAATAATTTCCAAAGTTATTTTTATAGAGTGTGAAGGTTTTTCTATGATGCGGGCTTAGCTAGTTTAGGAATCATTTACTAAACCTATCGCCAGTTTTGTCTGTAAGGTCATTTCCAAAAGGTTCAACTGAGAAGAGAAGAGACAAAAGAAATATAGGCAGGATTATATTGAATGGGGTAGCACTATCACGGGGCTATGTTTCTTAACTGAATAAAAAGGAAAATAGGAGAGAGTAAACGAAATTCCAGCATTCATCTCTTTCTGCTGCTGGGTTGGGTACCATGAGACAAGCTACCTCATGTTCTTGAATCATGATAATAGTAAATAATAATAATAATAATAATAATAATAATAATAATAATAATAAATTTGAAGTGGGATGAACAACTATTGATTGATTCATTGATTGATTGTGTATTACTGTTTTGCCTCTATGCATGTCCACGTGATGGCGTCATTTCTTGGTATTACAGACAGTTGAGAGCTGTCATGTGGGTTTTGGGAATTGAAATCTGCTCCTCTGGAAGAACAGTCAGTGCTTTAAGCACTTGGCCATCTCTGTATCCCTGATAATGATGATGATGTTGATGATGATGATGAGCAAAGAAATTAGCTTTTTTTCTTTAGGCTGGTTTATCAATCATTTTGCCACAACAATAAGATAGAAAACTAATATATAAAGAATGATGTCTTGGGGTTGAGGATTTGATAAAGGAAAGATATTTGTGGTTTCAGGTTTAGAATTTTTTTACATATATTTTTGTTGGATATGTTTCTTTATTTACATTTTATATGTTATTCCCTTTCCCTGTTTCCTGTCTATAAGCCCATCAGGTTGAGAATTTAAACTCTTCTCCCCCACCATCTTTTGCCTATCATTTCATTTCAGCCCACAAATAGCTGAAGCTCTCAGATTGGAGAAGACATTGTTATCCACACTACACTTAATCTAAAATAGCTAGATGAGTTATTTGGGTGAGTCAGTTTTAGAGTTTTCTCCCCGTGTTTTAAATTTGGTTTTGGCATAAGATTGCAAGGCAGAAACTATTTCAAGGGATAGAATCCAAGGGATGAGGATCTGCATGTATTGGCAGCTCAGCTTCTCAACATGTCGCAGGGGAGAAGCCAGGGATCAGGGAGAAAGAACGATGCCAACAGACTGCAGTAGGCGACAGTCCACACCATAGTGACCTGGCAAGACAGTCCTTTCTGGATACAGAAGCACTTTGCTTTGTGAGGTGACCAAACCTTCCCTTGAGTGAGAAACTATGTGCCCTGGAGAATGAATATTTTGTAAACTTCCTTATTTATTTTCCTTTATAATGCAACCAAATATCAGGTATTGTGAGAAAAGAATTGCAAAAGATAAACTTCGCTTCAATGAGGGTCAGATTGTGAAGAGTGGATCTAAAGCAGGAGACATGATTAGCGGGGGTGACCCGGAGCCAGATGCCAGACTTTCATAGCTTCTCTTAGTCAGATATATAGTGAAAATAATTCAGAAAATCCGATGGAATCTCAGCGGAGGTCTAGTACCCTCAATTCAGGTTTTTTTAAAGCAACACTTGAATGGACACGAGAAAAACGTGTTGGTATACGGCAAAACCAAAAGCAAGAGCCCAATTCGGAAGTTTCTGTAATAGCTGTCGTGAGACTTGAAGGCTGGAACGTGGTGAGGTACCATAAGGAGTAGAGAAGATGCAACTGAAAATAGGAAGTACTTTGGCAGGACACAGTGATCTAGCTGTGGCTCTTTTTCTCAGTTGGATCTATATATTCCCAATGTCATATCATAATGGCGGAGTCCAAGAAAACGTTATTACCCATAAGCCAGATTAGAATTGGCACACTTAAACGATCTGCGTTTTCTTAGGTTAGCGGGTGGGAAGAATCTTAATCTTTGCCTACAGACACTAGAACATCTTTAGGTCTGCAGTGGAGTGCCCCAGGATGGTCATATGTGAACTAATCACGCCCATTGCTCAAACACTTAGCAGGGCACAGCACCTCCTTCAGAGAGAAGAATTACAAAAATTTTAAATACATCTTAGATGTGCTCATAATTCAAGTTAAAAATTATTGTTAAGCAAATGTACCATCTTGCTTTGGTGGCCATCTTTCTTCACCTGTAGATACCTCTAAACGCCATGTCTGAAAAAATCACATCAGTTTCTAATTTCAAAGAATTCAATCTAGTGCAGTGGTCAGTAACATGTTAATGACACCTGTTTTCAACAAGTCCCTAATTTCTAAATGAGTAGGAAGACACTATCAACCTGGAGCCCTGGCTCTGTCTGAGCAAGGCAGAGGATTACATTGCCTTTGTACACTGCAAGAATATGGTTTTAAGAACAAAACAAAACAACAACAACAAAAAAGAAACAAACAGGCAACAAAAGCATGAGAGAACATCCTGCCTACCAGGTTCTGTCTGATCTGTCACCAGTTGAAGGAAGAGATGCAAATACTGAGCATAATGGGGGAAGAGACATTTTGCAGTACCTTGATGTGATGGGCTTGGCTGAGGAAACAGCCTGCTACTTTCTATTAGCAACTTGCTTCCTGCTACTTTCCTTGGTCATTCGGAAGCCCTTAAGTTCCTCATGCTAAAAGATATTTATTTTCCACATTCAGTCTTTTTCCTAACAGTTGATGTATGATGTATGATGTATGAAGAAGTGAGTTTCTAGATCACGCTGGAATGCGTTTGAATATATGTGCAAGTCCATAAGAACGTGACTTAGGATCACATTTTGTGGAATTTTCTTATTGTGTATTTAATCATTGTGTTTCATCATAATACCATTTTTACAAACGAAGCAAAAGTAAGAACCCACAATTGCAAGATTATTTTTATCTTTATGTTAGTATTGAAAATGATAACCTCATATAGCATTGTTCTGTAATATCACACCAGAATTGAGCTCAAATATTTGGTGGAAACCGAGTAGAGAGGCAACAAAAACACAACATATTTTGCCTTAGTGCCCACAAGGAAATGAGCTGTAACAGTAAAATGCGTCGATTAGGCACATGAAGCTTGTCAATCGTCTGCTCCAGTGATTTAGGGGAACAGTGTCAAAGGTGAAATTAGGACGAGAAATTTATACTTAAAAAGAAAAGTGGATTTAAGAGGTTGCTGATCGGGCTGGGGACTTAGCTCAGTGGTAGAACGCTTACCTAGGAAGCGCAAGGCCCTGGGTTCGGTCCCCAGCTCTGAAAAAAAGAACCAAAAAAAAAAAAAAAAAGAGGTTGCTGATACCGTTTGATAGATTGTTTCTTTGATATTTATTATTATCATTATCATCATCATGATCATTATTAAATATTATTATATCTTCAGCAAGCCCTCTGGTGCGCAGTGAATGACATCCAAAAAGAAAGGCATGCTAGATCATGGAGGCCAACAGCAGATGTTTGGTTAGTGACTTTTAAGTGGAAAACTTTCTCAACAACATCCCTTGAGTGTTTTTGAATTTCAGCAAAACCACACATTTATCTGAATTGCTACTTTTCTGAGATGGAAACGATAACTTTGGAAGAACTGCCTTCTGCTCAGGGATCATTTATTATCCAAGTTTTAATCAAATTAACCATTTTATTTTGTTGATAATTTTAGCATAGATTTTGATTCCAATCACAACTGATCTCAGTGAAGGAAAGGCAGGGCAAGGCAGGGGAGGCATATCGTATGAGAAGCCACTCAGGGAGGATTTTTTTTTGGAGATAAATATTTGTAATGTAATTACAGATCTATCATCAACCCCACTATAATTTACTGTCAATCACCATGCTGATGATAGGATCTTCCTTCAGAGGTATAACTCTAGTGCACTGCAATTATCTCCAGGATGGATCTTCATGCTCAACCACCCGCCAACACAGAACTCTGTGGAAAGTAGTTGTAGCAGAGGATATTTCTCAGCGCTCTACAATGTAGGTCATTGCTGTCTTCACCCAAACTTGCCGTGTGTTTGAGACTCACTCTACAATGGTAGGAATAAAGGTTGATGCGTTCTCATGCTGTGCCTTTCCCTGACACATGTCACGCTCCTAAATGACAGGTGAGAAAAAGAAGTTGGGAATTAAAAGGCTGGACACAAATCAGAGTTATAAACACTTCATTTAAATGCATTTGAAATGCATTTAATATTTCACCAAAACCTCTCAAAGTACCCCCTCTCTGTCCTCATTGATGCCTCTCTTATTTAATAGATTACAGCTTACATTATTTTTCCATCTTTAATGTATCCAAATCCATACATTGATGAATGTGTATTCTTCTCTTGCCAAATCAAAAAAGAAAGCATTCTAATATTTACACAACAATTTTGTAGAATACCACGTTACTTCGTCTCTAGTCTAATTACTCTATCTTATTAAAGGGAAGGGAAACTATTAATAAAATGTCTGATTTCTTAAATATATTAGAGTGAATCCACATGTGTATAACCTTCTTGCTTGTTTCCTTGTCAGAAAGTTATTTTAGCAACCCGTTCCACTATTACCATTATTATTATTATTATTTTGAGTCTTCTGAAGAAGGAATCCAGCACCTTTTCTGTCAGTCAAATAGAGTGATACAGGACATTTTTCTAAGCGGGTCTTAAAGAAAGTGTATTAAATTTTGTTAAACAGACGAGCAACAGCTTGAAGAAAGCACAGAGTTGTAAAAGAAGCAGCACCTTACATTGTATAAACATTTAGAGAATACATTCAAACTATAAATTATAGCAGAGAAAATTCTAAAGCAATGTATAGATTGCCAACAGTTTCAAGTCAATATACCAGATGACATGATGATATAAATACATTCTAAACAACATATGATTTGCTTACATTGGTCTAGAGCTGCATAGAGATTTATTAATTTTTGTCTCTATCATTCTTCACAGCATATTACATAGACACAACCTGGGCCACAATTATCTTTCAGCATGTATATTTCCTCCAATAACTTGTACCTGAATCTGTGTTTTTTTTTTTTTTTTGCTAGTGAAAATGGTGTTTAACTCCCAGCAGAGTGCTAAGATCTGTGTGAAATTAATCAGACATAAAGGTAAACAAGCTACAAGCTTCCATGAAAAAACTAAAAAACCAACATGCGGGAAAGAAATACTAGAGACTTACTAAGTGTACACAGCAACACTTGCATTTCAGGATAACCAGAAAAAAAGGTAAGGGAAAAAATGTAGATCAAAACCCAACCAAGTTCGTGCTGCTGTGTGACTGTGAAAATATTATAGTGCCAGGTCATTGAAAGGCAAAGCAGGTATACTGGCTTCTACAACTAAGTAACTATCTTTTTTCTTTCTACTCACAACCACTGCAGTGGAATCAAGGTCTCATGATCCAGGAATAGAGACCTGCAGATATCTTAGCCATTCCGTACACAATAGCATCAAACCTGAGACAAAGAAGACATTTGGACCAATAACCAACAAAGTCTTACACCTTAGAGCACAGGTAAGACCAACACTTCTGCCCCAAGCAACCTGTCTGGTTGCCTCAGGACACAAAACAGCAGCAGCAGTCTGGGACAGGGCACTTATAATTTCTGCCTGTGCCCAGAGCTGGACCACTCCCACAGCTCTCTGTACCCAAATCCTGTGGGTGAGAGAGCTGGACTATCAGAAGTGCTGACAATCTTGAGAGCTTATGGGAGACCTCCATTTCTGCTCATATTCCTGGCCCAAGAGGAACCTGCCTAGTGGACTCTGGATATCAGAACCTATGAACAGTCAGGGGCAGGACCTGTCTGGTTTCTACCTGAGCCGAGAGCTAAAAACCAGTTGTCAGGAACTCTGAAAAACCTGAGAGCAGAGATAAGACAAACTCTTCTCCTCCAAGTGACATTCCTGGAGGATTCAGGACACATAAACCCAGGAACAGCTATCTGTTCCCATATCTGGCTGGAAGAAACCAGGTCTATAGGAGTGCTGATATGCAGGTTTACAGGAGGGTGAAGCCACTGTAAGAGACAGCAAGACAAACTAACACCGCGGATAACTTGATAGCAAGAGGCAAGATCAGGAACATAAGCAACAGAAACAAAGATTGGTAGCATCATTGGAGCCCAGTTCACCCACCGAAGCAAATACTGGATATTGAAACACACTGGAAAAGCAAGATTTAGATTTAAAATTGCATCTCAGGATGATGATAGAGGACTTTAAGAAGGACATAGATCACTGCCTTAAAAAAATACAGGACAACACAGGTAAACAGGTAGAAGCCCTTAAAGAGGAAACACAGAAATCCCTTAAAGAAGTGCAGGAAAGCACAACCAGACAGGGAGTTGAACAAAATTATACAGGGATTTAAAATGAAAATAGAAACAATAAAGAAAGCACAAAGGGAGACAACCCTGAAGATAGAAAACCTAGAAAAAAGATCGGGAGTGATAGATGCAAGCATCACCAACAGAATACAAGAAATAGAAGACAATCTCTGGGGCAGAAGATACCATAGAAAACATTGACACAACAGTCAGTGGTACTGTAAAACACAAAAAGCTCCTAACCCAAAACATACAGGAAATCCAGGACACAATGAGAAGATCAAACCTAAGGACAACAGGTATAGAAGACAATGAAGCCTCCCAACTTAAAGGACCAGTAAATATCTTCAACACAATTATAGAAGAAAACTTTCCTAACCTAAAGAAAGAGATGCTTATAAACATAAAAGAAGCCTACAGACTCCAAATAGATTGGACCAGACACATGATAGTCAAAACACCAGAGGCACAAAAGAAAGAAAGAACAGTAAAAGCACTAAGGGAAAAAGATCAAGTTACATATAAAAGCAGACCTATCAGAATTACACCAGACTTCTCACCAGAGACTATGAAAGCCAGAAGCTCCTGGGCAGATGTCATATAGACATTAAGAGAACACAAAAGCCAGCCCAGGCTACTATATTCACCAAAACTCTCAATTAACATAGATGGAGAAACCAAGATATTCCATGACAAAACTAAATTACACAACTTTCTTCTACAAATACAGCCCTAAAAAGGATAATAGGTTGAAAACTCCAAAACAAGGAGGAAAATTTGCACCCTAGAAAAAGCAAGAAAGACATCTCCTTGCAAAAAAAAAAAAACCAAAAACCCAAAAACAACAACAAGAACAAAAAAAAAACAAACCAAAAGAAGAGAGCCACACAAACATAATTATACCTCTAACAACAAAAATAACAGGAGACAACAATCACTACTCCTTAATAGCACTTAATATTAAGGAATTATATTTAATATAAATATAATATATTTAATATAATATAAATATTAATGTAATATAATATAAACATTCAGATATTAATATCACTTAATATCTATGGAATCAATTCCCCAATTAAAAGACATACACTAATAGATTGGATACATAAAGAGGACCCAGAATTTGCTTCATACAGGAGATACACCTCAGTGACAAACACAGACACTACCTCAGAGGTAATGGCTGAAAAAACAAAGCAAATGGTCCCAAGAAAAAAGCTGAAGTAGCCATTCTAATATCGAACAAAATCAACTCTCAACCAAAAGTTATCAAAAACAGTAAGGAAGGACACTTCATACTCTTAAAAAGAAACCACAATGAACTCTCAATCCTGAATATCTATGCTCCAAATGCAAGGGCACCTTCATTCATAAAAGAAACTTTATTAAGCTCAAAGCACACATTGTACATCACACAATAATAGTGGGAAATTTCAACACTCCACTCTCAACAATGGACAGTTCATGGAAACAGAAACTAAACATAGACATCGAGAAACTTACAGAAGTTATGAACCAAAAGGATTTAACAGATATTTTTGAACATTTCTTCCCAAAACAAAAGAATATACCTTCTTCTCATTACCTCATGGTACCTTCTACAAAACTGATCATATAATCAGTCACAAAACAGGCCTCATCAGATACAAGAAGATTGAAGTAATCCCAGGCATCCTATCAGTTCACTGCGGACTAAGGCTGGTCTTCAAAAACAACAAAAATGTCAGTTTAGAAGTTGAACAACACTCTACTTAATGATAACTTTGTCAAGGAAAAAAGTAAAGAAAGAAGTTAAAGACTTTTTAGAATTTAATGAAAATGGAGGCACAATATAACCAAACATATGGGACACAATGAAAGCAGTGCTAAGAGGAAAACATATAGCTCTGAGGGCCTCCAAAAAGAAACTGGAGAAAGTATACATTAACAGCTTGACAGCACACCTAGATCTGGAACAAAAATTAAGAAATACACCCAAGAGAACTAGAAGGCAATAAATATCAAACAAAGGGCTGAAATCAACCAAGTAGAAAATCAACAAAACACAGAGCTGGTTCTTTGAAAAAAATGAACAAAACAGATAAACCCTTAGCCAAATTAACAGGAGGACACAGAGATTGAACCCAAATTAACGAAATCAGAAATGAAAAGGGATTTGTAACAACAGAATCTGAGGAAATAAAAAAAAAAACATCAGATCCTACTACAAAAGCTTATATTCAACAAAACTGGAAAATTTAGATGAAATGAACAATTTTCTAGACAAGATACCAGGTACCAAACTTATACCAGGATCAGATAAACGATTTAAACAGTCCCATAACTCTTAAAGACAGAGCAATTATTAAAAGTCTCCCAGCCCAAAAAAAAAAAATCAAAAAAACCCAGGACCAGATGGGTTTAGTACAAAATTCTATCAGACCTTCATTGAAAATCTAATACCAATACTGTCCAAACTATTTCACAAAATTGAAACAGAAGGAACACTACCCAATTACTTCTATGAAACCATAATTATTCTTATCTCTAAACCAGACAAAGATCAACAAAGAAAGAGAACTTCAGATCAATTTCCCTTATGAATATCAATGCAAAAATACATGATAAAATTCTCGCAAACCGAATCCAAGAACACATGAAAATGATTATACATCATGATCAAGTAGGGAAGAGTCAGGGATGCAGGGATGGGTCAATATGCAGAAATCCATCAACATAACCCACTATGTAAACAAACTCAAAGGAAAAAAAAAACAAAACCCACATGATCATCTCATTAGATGCTGAGGAAGCATGTGACAAAATTCAACACCCTGTTATGTTAAAAGTCTTGGAAAGGTCAGGAATTCATATTAAAATCAATATACAGCAAACATCAAACTAAATGGAGAGAAACTTGAAGCAATCCCACTATGAATCAGGGACTAGACACGTCTGCCTACTATCTCACTACTTATTCAATATAGTACTCAGAGTTCTAGCTAGAGCAATCAGACAACACAAGGAGGACAAAGTGATACAAATTGGAAAGGAAGAAGTCAAAATATCTCTATTTGCAGATGATATGATAGAATAATTTAGTGACACCAAAAGTTCCACCAGAGAACTACTAAGCATGACAAACAATTTCAGCAATGTGACTGGGTATAAAATTAACAGCAAACAACAGATTGGGAAAAGATCTTTATAAATCTAACATCTGATAGAGGGCTAATATCCAAAATATACAAAGAACTCAAGAAGTTAATCCTCCAGAGAACCAAATAACTCTATTAAAAATGGGGTAGAGAGCTAAACAAAAGATTCTCAGCTGAGGATTATCAAATGGCCAAAAAGCACCTAAAGAAATGTTCAACATCCTTAGTCATCAGGGAAATGCAAAACAAAACACCCCTGAGATTCTACTTCACACCAGTCAGAATGGCTAAGATAAAAAACTTAGGTGATAACAGATGCTGGTGAGGATGTGGAGAAAGAGGAACATGCCTCCATTGTTGGTGGGATTGCAAATTGGTACAAGCACTCTAGAAATCACTCTGGACATTCTTCAGAAAATTGGACATTGCACTACCTTAGGACCCAGCTCTACCTCTCCTGGGCATATACTCAAAAGATGCTCTAACATACAACAAAGACACATGCTCCACTATGTTCATAGCAGCCTTATTTATAATAGCCAGAAGCTGGAAATTACCCAGATGCCCTTCAACAGAGGAATGGATACAGAAAATGTGGTTCATCTGCATAATGGAGTACTACTCAGCTATCAAATCAATGACTTCATGAAATTCATAGGGAAATGGGTGGAACTAGAAAATATCCTGAGTGAGGTAACCCAATTACAAAAAAACACACATGGTATGCACTCAGTGATAAGTGGATATTAGCCCTAAAGCTCGAATTACCCAAGACACAATCTACAGACCACATAAGCTCTAGATGGTTGACCAAAGTGCACATGCTTCAGCCCTTCTTAAAAGGGGGAACATAAATATTCATAGGAGATATAGTTTGGAGCAGAAACTGAAGGAATGGCCATTCAGAGTCCGCCCCACCTGGGGATTCATCCCATATATATTCAGCCACCTTGACAATATTGCTCATGCCAAGAAGTGCATGCTGACAGGAGCCTGAAATAATTGTATCCTGAGAGGCTCTATGAGAGCATGACAAATACAGAACCTGATTCTTGCAGCCACCACATGAACTGAGAATGGGGTACCCATTGGAGATGTCAGAGAAAGGACTGAAAGAGCTGAAGGGGCTTGGAAGAAAAACAATATGAACCAACCAGAGCTTCCAGGGACTAAACTATTACTCAAAGAGTACACATGGACAGACCCATGTCTCCACTCCATATTTAGCAGAGGATGGCCTTGTTGGGCATGAATGGGAGGAGAAGCCTTTACATTAGTGTTACCAAGGCTGGTCACCCCCCCTCCCCAGTATACGGGAATGTCAGGGTAGGTAGATGGGAATGCAGGTTGTTGGGGAGGGGGAACACTATTATAGAAGAAGGGGAGTAGGATGGGATAGGGTGTTCAGGATGGGAAAACAGGAAAGGGAATGTGTTGAAATGTAAATAAAAAACATCGAAAAAAAAGCAGACTAAAGTCATATTTAAGAGTTTCTTGTTTTTTTTTTCTTTTTCTTTCTTTCATGTGTGCATGTGCGTGTGTGTGTGTGTGTGTGTGTACCAACATAAAAGTGGAGGGCCATAGGTGATATCAAGATTCCATGGGGTTGGGGATTTAGCTCAGTGGTAGAGCGCTTGCCTAGCAAGAACAAGGCCCTGGGTTCGGTCCCCAGCTCCGGAAAAAAAAAAAAAAAAGATTCCTTCGCTCTTCTGATTTTTTCGAAGCAGCATTTCTTAGTTAAACCTAAAGTTCCTTACTGGAATTATTCTCAGTAGATAGCTTGCTCTACAAATCTTTTCTCTGTCTTCCTTTAAATTAGAAAGGCTGGACATTGGAGTAAGTTGTCAGCCTTGCCAAACACTCCCATGGATTTTTGCTTCTGCTAATGGGATAGGTCCACTTGTCTAGGATATTTTTAACATCTCAGCAGCCAACTGCACGCCTCACTAGGTTGGTAGATACATGATCCTCCCACAATAGCCTGCCAAGCACCAGCAAAGTGTGCACCAACCTCTAAAGCCATACGTTGTTATTTTGTCTATTATTTCATGGTCATCTAAGATAATAATTCAGCTACCCTAGGGAGAATCAGACCATGAATTGTGAGAATATGATTCCACTGAACAAAAGCTACATCCCCTCAACCCTTTTAGTAATATACTTAAAGAAAGGCCAGAAGACTAAAAGTTGCTACCTTTAGAGGAGAGGAGAATTTTCTACTTTAAATTCGGTAGCTCTCTCTTTAGCTAACAATGTATAACCCAAATCACTGTGGAAAAAAGTAACATTAACACTTTGTGATGTCTTTGAGAGATCAATGCAATAAATACAATCTCCCTGAAAAAATAAGTATGTATTTATTGAAATTTAACCCCAAAGCCTGTGTTTAGTCTTTCAGATGGAGTGACTTCGATTGGATAGGTGTTATTATTATAGTCTCAAGAGCTGTTATACGTTTCCCAAATCCTTCTTATGACAAGAAAGAAGACAGGGGACATAAAGAGACCCAGGGGAGGGGAAACATAGAAAATAAATTCAGTGTGGAAATGAAAAATCCCTTGCTTTATTATAAAAAGCTTTGTCCTTTAACAGAAGAAGTATGTTTCTACATGCCCATGAAGATAAAATAAATCGTTTCAGAATGTTCTATAAGGCACAGCTACAAAAGTAATGTGCTCTGTAATGATGGTAGAACTCATCACCATCCATCATGTGGTGTGCTTATGAAGGACATCCAAATTTTAATTAGCTTATGCTAAATGGCTTTAGTATCCATTTAAGCAAAATGTGACACTCAGTAGCCTTGTTTGGATGGCCTCTAGGAACAATAATTCATGAAGTAGAATCACCAGGAGAATTATCTCGTCAATGGACACCAATTCTGAAAGGAATCAGGAAACCATGTACAAAGACAGATTTAAGATGAGAACAAAAAAACATTCAAAAAGAGAGAGGTGAGAATTTTCAGTGGTAGCAAATTAAAAACATCCCCCCAACCCCTGCAAAAATGACAGTAATAACCACTCAGATTTATCATGTCTGGAGTGATGGCATGACGTGGCATATAGATACTCTGCACTGTGTCCTGTGTGTGCCAAATTATATGTGTATTTTGTTATGTGTGATTATTTCTAAGCCATACACTTAGAAAAGTCTTTATTCATATTCTGCTTCCATTATTACTACATAATAAGAGAGTGAGCTTTACTAGGTGACATGTTTCTCATTTGAAACAAGAAAGCAGAAGAAACCAGCTCCTGTATTTCTGCTGTAAACTTTCTACAAAAATTAAAGCTGTGCAGAAACAAAAGTACATTTACTACTTAAAATATTTCTAAACAAAACCTTTAAATCTGAATTCCATCTCGTTTTCATTTTCAATAAATATGAGGCATGTGAGCAGAAAGACTTAGCTTTCACTGCCTGTAAATTGAACATACTGAGTTGTTCTTATTTGGTTTATGTGTGAAGTGACTGGCATCTATGTCTTTTTCGTCATCAATGTCAATACACGATTTGAAATTCTGTAGTAATCCTGAAGGCAAGCAGGATTTTAACACATGAATCTGGGAACTTTCAGGAGTAGGAAACCTGCTTCCTGAAACACATGTTTTGGAAAGAAAGGAAAAAAAAAATCATAAGGTTCTTGTCTGCCTGTTAACACTTGAAAGTTTACAAAGAGTTACAGTTACGTTGTTGTACATAATTAGAAAAGTTATTCATAATAGTTTATCCAGGATGACTGAGCAGAACTTTTGGAGGGGTTAAAATTAAAGATGGAATATTTTTATGTCAGAGAAATGAACATAAAGAAATCTAGAGAATGTTGTGTTCAAAGGCAAAGCAGCAATCTGGAATATGTCCCAAAGTTCTGGATAGCCTACATAGTCAGCAAGGTGTAAAGGAGTAGGTAGGCACACTAGAGGAGAATTGAGGATGAACATTAACTGAAGAAAATTTTAAAGAAAAAATTAGAAAATTCTCTGTGTTCTTATGTTATAAATAGCCTTCATTGAAAGCATTAAGGCCAAGGAAAGGGGACGGGGAAAAGGTTATAGACAGACAGGCTAAGAGATAGAACAAGGAGACAAAGCTAAATACATTACTTTATGTATTGTATTAGAGAGGGAAACCAAGCATGCTTCTCAGCTCAGTTCACTGGTAAGCTTTTTGGTAACCATGGGTATACAGTTTTGCCTCCTATCCTCTGAACTTCAGTGTACCCACTCCTAGGAGAGGATTAATAACTTTATCTCTACATATTCCTTGGCTGGTGATACATGATGAACCCATATTGTTACGTCTGCCATGCAAATTAGTATTTACAAAGTCTTTTCCCAGATGCTATTATTATTCCGCACCTGGCTGGGTCTGTCTTATAATGGCAGAGACCAGCCAAAATATCTATCAATTTCCCTTTTGCCTGCAGGAGGAGTTAAAATATGACCATGAAGATTGCCTGCTGAGACAATCAAAACGAATATTTACTTAGGCTAGTAATGATCAATGTCTTCTGAGTAATATGGAAATTGAGTTCAACACACGGAATAAAGCCGAGGCTGTGGAACTAAGTGAAACAGCATTGCCTAATGTACTCTCTGGCATAATTGCTTGTCTTTTCTCTGCAATTTTCACAATACAGGGATCGTTTATGTGCACTTATACATTTTACTGTTGACTGCATGACTGTACAACACATTTGGGAGAAAGGAAGTCGCAGTAATACGAATTCATCAAACATCCACAACTGCTTCCCTTTTAACAGCCTCAAAGGAGAGACACAGCATCAAGCCCACATGTAAGTTGTCAGAAACTGTCAAAGACAGAGCCTAGAATCTGGAATCTGGGTTGAATGCATTTCTTGCCTTAACTAGCAACTGTTCTGGGCGCTTAGCAAATTACTGACTAAAATCCTACCAGAAGGAGAAGGACAGAGTGCAAAGTGTTATCATTAACCTGCCTCACAGAAGAGTTAAAGAACTCTGTATGTAAAGTGTTGCTAGCTATCTCATGCTGAAACAGCAAAACCTAGCAGAAAATGCCACTTTGTAAATCTGCTTTGAGCATCTCTTTGGGGATTGTGATATCCATGGATTTTTCTAAACTGTAATAAAATCATATAAGTTCTGTGCTGGGCCTTTTGATTTTTAATATACATGTACAGGTGTAATCAATTAGGGCGATTGAATTAACTTATTACAAAATTTGGTTTAAATGGCACAAATATAATTCTTCAGAGTTGCTAAATTATGAAGATCCATAATGACTGACCAAATTCAAGAACTGAACCAATTTGGAACATAAAGTATCTAAACAGCGTGACAGAAAGTTTGATTTTTGCCTACTCTCCCTATGACACATTTTTAATAGACTTGGCTAAAACGAAGAAGTCACTCGTCCTACACACCCACAAGACTGGATGGAATAGGAAAATGTACTAATTGTAAAAAAAAAGAAAAAAGCAGTGATTTTCATTTCATATGAAGATTTTACTGTGTTCTTTATTCTGTGTTTTGCTGCCTTATGAACAAATTAACTCCCTCATGTAAGGTTCTGTGTGGTTACTACTTAGGAAAAATAACATGTGCATTCAAAAATTTATTTGGATATCAGATAGCTTGAACCATGAAACAAAATTTACAAATTTTGGAATTATTAAAAAAAAAACCTCTGTTGAGTCTAATTTATATTGCTCAACTATTATTGGTATTGAGGCTGGCGCTAGAGTGTGGTGGCCCTACCAGAACCTCACACAATTAATGAAACAGGCTCTCCCTCTTGCAGAATCCATAAGTTCCTATAGCTTCTCAGCTAGTGGTGGGACTTCACACTTACATCCCCCTGCCTTCATGCTGGGATTTTCTGTGGTTAAACCTATTTTACATGCTGCCACAATCAATGTAATTTCACATGTTCAACTGTGCTACTGTCCTGAAAACCCTGTCACCTTGAGGATAAACGACCTCCTCTGTCTCTTGCAATCTTCTAACTCCCCTTTCCATAAAAGTTTTCTTTCTTTCTTTCCCATGTGGAAAGGTTTAATGAGAGAAGAGTATAAGAAGAGAGGAATAAAGGCCGGCTGTGACACTTGGAGGGAACAAGGGAGAGGGAGGGAGGGAGAGAGAAGGGACAAAGGGGAAGAGGGGAAGAGTGCATGAGAAGAACCATAAAATTGTTCTAACTAATCAGTCCCCTTCAAGGCTGATGACTCCATAGATTTCTTATTTTTAAATTTTCTGTGGTATGATCATTGAGGATCTCTAAGTTAATTGCCATCTACTAAAATAATTTTCTTTGAAGCGAGTTTACCAATACACTGAAGTATGTGTATAGCAATAATTCATTCAAAATAGTTTGGGCTGGAGAAATGACTTAGTGGTTAAGAGCACTGACTGCTCTTCCAGAGGTCCTGAGTTCGAATCTAAGCAACCACATGGTGGCTCACATCCATCTGTAATGAGATCTGATGCTCTCTTCTGGTGTGTCTGAAGACAGATGCAGTGTACTTATATATAATTAAATAAAATAAATAAATCTTTTTTTAAAAAAAAGAAATTGTTCTAATACTATGTCCACTTAGCGGAATAATTTTAAGTTCTCCCTTATGGTTATGACCTATCAAACAACAGGGCCCTGGCACTGTTTACTGTGCCAAGAGTTGGTTCAACCTCAGAAAGTGACATGCACATAAATCCAATCCAAAATAGTTACCCGAGGAGCATTTCAGGACAGTTATTGTGGCATGCATATATACATACATATATGTATTTCTCTTAAAGAATAGGTTTTAACACAATTATATAAAAATCAGAAAATGATGGCTTTCAAAATATCAGCAAATTTTATACAAGGAGAAATGTGTCTCAGTTTGTAAAGTGTTCAATGACCAGCTCCTTCTTCTTTTTTTTTTTTTATTTTGAACTTTTTTTTTTATTCTTTTTTTTTTTTATTAACTTGAGTATTTCTTATATACATTTCGAGTGTTATTCCCTTTCCCGGTTTCCGGGCAAACATCCCCCTCCCCCCTCCCCTTCCTTATGGGTGTTCCCCTCCCAACCCTCCCCCCATTGCCGCCCTCCCCCCATAGACTAGTTCACTGGGGGTTCAGTCTTAGCAGGACCCAGGGCTTCCCCTTCCACTTGTGCTCTTACTAGGATATTCATTGCTACCTATGAGGTCAGAGTCCAGGGTCAGTCCATGTATAGTCTTTAGGTAGTGGCTTAGTCCCTGGAAGCTCTGGTTGCTTGGCGTTGTTGTACTTTTGGGGTCTCGAGCCCCTTCAAGCTCTTCCAGTTCTTTCTCTGATTCCTTCAACGGGGGACCTATTCTCAGTTCAGTGGTTTGCTGCTGGCATTCGCCTCTGTATTTGCTGTATTCTGGCTGTGTCTCTCAGGAGCGATCTACATCCAGCTCCTGTCGGTCTGCACTTCTTTGCTTCATCCATCTTGTCTAATTGGGTGGCTGTATATGTATGGGCAGGCTCTGAATGGGTGTTCCTTCAGTCTCTGTTTTAATCTTTGCCTCTCCCTACCCTGCCAAGGGTATTCTTTTTCCTCATTTAAAGAAGGAGTGAAGCATTCACATTTTGATCATCCGTCTTAAGTTTCGTTTGTCTAGGGATCTAGGGTAATTCAAGCATTTGGGCTAATAGCCACTTATCAATGAGTGCATACCATGTATGTCTTTCTGTGATTGGGTTAGCTCACTCAGGATGATATTTTCCAGTTCCAACCATTTGCCTACGAATTTCATAAAGTCGTTGTTTTTGATAGCTGAGTAATATTCCATTGTGTAGATGTACCACATTTTCTGTATCCATTCCTCTGTTGAAGGGCATCTGGGTTCTTTCCAGCTTCTGGCTATTATAAATAAGGCTGCGATGAACATAGTGGAGCACGTGTCTCTTTTATATGTTGAGGCATCTTTTGGGTATATGCCCAAGAGAGGTATAGCTGGATCCTCAGGCAGTTCAATGTCCAATTTTCTGAGGAACCTCCAGACTGATTTCCAGAATGGTTTTACCAGTCTGCAATCCCACCAACAATGGAGGAGTGTTCCTCTTTCTCCACATCCTCGCCAGCATCTGCTGTCACCTGAGTTTTTGATCTTAGCCATTCTCACTGGTGTGAGGTGAAATCTCAGGGTTGTTTTGATTTGCATTTCCCTTATGACTAAAGATGTTGAACATTTCTTTAGGTGTTTCTCAGCCATTCGGCATTCCTCAGCTGTGAATTCTTTGTTTAGCTCTGAACCCCATTTTTTAATAGGGTTATTTGTTTCCCTGCAGTCTAACTTCTTGAGTTCTTTGTATATTTTGGATATAAGGCCTCTATCTGTTGTAGGATTGGTAAAGATCTTTTCCCAATCTGTTGGTTGCCGTTTTGTCCTAACCACAGTGTCCTTTGCCTTACAGAAGCTTTGCAGTTTTATGAGATCCCATTTGTCGATTCTTGATCTTAGAGCATAAGCCATTGGTGTTTTGTTCAGGAAATTTTTTCCAGTGCCTATGTGTTCCAGATGCTTCCCTAGTTTTTCTTCTATTAGTTTGAGTGTGCCTGGTTTGATGTGGAGGTCCTTGATCCACTTGGACTTAAGCTTTGTACAGGGTGATAAGCATGGATCGATCTGCATTCTTCTACATGTTGACCTCCAGTTGAACCAGCACCATTTGCTGAAAATGCTATATTTTTTCCATTGGATGGTTTTGGCTCCTTTGTCAAAAATCAAGTGACCATAGGTGTGTGCGTTCATTTCTGGGTCTTCAATTCTATTCCATTGGTCTATCTGTCTGTCTCTGTACCAATACCATGCAGTTTTTATCACTATTGCTCTGTAATACTGCTTGAGTTCAGGGATAGTGATTCCCCCTGAAGTCCTTTTATTGTTGAGGATAGCTTTAGCTATCCTGGGTTTTTTGTTATTCCAGATGAATTTGCAAATTGTTCTGTCTAACTCTTTGAAGAATTGGATTGGTATTTTGATGGGGATTGCATTGAATCTGTAGATTGCTTTTGGTAAAATGGCCATTTTTACTATATTAATCCTGCCAATCCATGAGCATGGGAGATCTTTCCATCTTCTGAGGTCTTCTTCAATTTCTTTCCTCAGTGTCTTGAAGTTCTTATTGTACAGATCTTTTACTTGCTTGGTTAAAGTCACACCGAGGTACTTTATATTATTTGGGTCTATTGTGAAGGGTGTCGTTTCCCTAATTTCTTTCTCGGCTTGTTTCTCTTTTGTATAGAGGAAGGCAACTGATTTATTTGAGTTAATTTTATACCCAGCCACTTTGCTGAAGTTGTTTATCAGCGTTAGTAGTTCTCTGGTGGAACTTTTGGGATCACTTAAATATACTATCATGTCATCTGCAAATAGTGATATTTTGACCTCTTCTTTTCCGATCTGTATCCCCTTGATCTCCATTTGTTGTCTGATTGCTCTGGCTAGAACTTCAAGAACTATATTGAATAAATAGGGAGAGAGTGGGCAGCCTTGTCTAGTCCCTGATTTTAGTGGGATTGCTTCAAGTTTCTCTCCATTTAGTTTAATGTTAGCAACTGTTTTGCTGTATATGGCTTTTACTATGTTTAGGTATGGGCCTTGAATTCCTATTCTTTCCAGGACTTTTATCATGAAGGGGTGTTGAATTTTGTCAAATGCTTTCTCAGCATCTAATGAAATGATCATGTGGTTTTGTTCTTTCAGTTTGTTTATATAATGGATCACGTTGATGGTTTTCCGTATATTAAACCATCCCTGCATGCCTGGAATGAAGCCTACTTGATCATGGTGGATGATTGTTTTGATGTGCTCTTGAATTCGGTTTGCCAGAATTTTATTGAGTATTTTTGCGTCGATATTCATAAGGGAAATTGGTCTGAAGTTCTCTTTCTTTGTTGTGTCTTTGTGTGGTTTAGGTATAAGAGTAATTGTGGCTTCGTGGAAGGAATTCGGTAGGGCTCCATCTGTTTCAATTTTGTGGAATAGTTTGGATAATATTGGTATGAGGTCTTCTATGAAGGTTTGATAGAATTCTGCACTAAACCCGTCTGGACCTGGGCTCTTTTTGGTTGGGAGACCTTTAATGACTGCTTCTATTTCCTTAGAAGTTATGGGGTTGTTTAACTGGTTTATCTGTTCCTGATTTAACTTCGATACCTGGTATCTGTCTAGGAAATTGTCCATTTCCTGAAGATTTTCAAATTTTGTTGAATATAGGTTTTTATAGTAAGATCTGATGATTTTTTGAATTTCCTCTGAATCTGTAGTTATGTCTCCCTTTTCATTTTTGATTTTGTTAATTTGGACGCACTCTCTGTGTCCTCTTGTTAGTCTGGCTAAGGGTTTATCTATCTTGTTGATTTTCTCAAAGAACCAACTTTTGGTTCTGTTGATTCTTTCTATGGTCCTTTTTGTTTCTACTTGGTTGATTTCAGCTCTGAGTTTGATTATTTCCTGCCTTCTACTCCTCCTGGGTGTATTTGCTTCTTTTTGTTCTAGAGCTTTTAGGTGTGCTGTCAAGCTGCTGACATATGCTCTTTCCTGTTTCTTTCTGCAGGCACTCAGCGCTATGAGTTTTCCTCTTAGCACAGCTTTCATTGTGTCCCATAAGTTTGGGTATGTTGTATCTTCATTTTCATTAAATTCTAAAAAGTTTTTAATTTCTTTCTTTATTTCTTCCTTGACCAGGTTATCATTGAGTAGAGCATTGTTCAATTTCCACGTATATGTGGGCATTCTTCCCTTATTGTTATTGAAGACCAGTTTTAGGCCGTGGTGGTCCGATAGCACGCATGGGATTATTTCTATCTTTCTGTACCTGTTGAGGCCCGTTTTTTGACCAATTATATGGTCAATTTTGGAGAAAGTACCATGAGGAGCTGAGAAGAAGGTATATCCTTTTGCTTTAGGATAGAATGTTCTATAAATATCCGTTAAGTCCATTTGGCTCATGACTTCTCTTAGTCTGTCGACATCACTGTTTAATTTCTGTTTCCATGATCTGTCCATTGATGAGAGTGGGGTGTTGAAATCTCCCACTATTATTGTGTGAGGTGCAATGTGTGCTTTGAGCTTTAGTAAGGTTTCTTTTACGTATGTAGGTGCCCTTGTATTTGGGGCATAGATATTTAGGATTGAGAGTTCATCTTGGTGGATTTTTCCTTTGATGAATATGAAGTGTCCTTCCTTATCTTTTTTGATGACTTTTAGTTGGAAATTGATTTTATTTGATATTAGAATGGCTACTCCAGCTTGCTTCTTCTGACCATTTGCTTGGAAAGTTGTTTTCCAGCCTTTCACTCTGAGGTAGTGTCTGTCTTTGTCTCTGAGGTGTGTTTCCTGTAGGCAGCAGAATGCAGGATCCTCGTTGCGTATCCAGTTTGTTAATCTATGTCTTTTTATTGGGGAGTTGAGGCCATTGATATTGAGAGATATTAAGGAATAGTGATTATTGCTTCCCTTTATATTCATATTTGGATGTGAGGTTATGTTTGTGTGCTTTCATTCTCTTTGTTTTGTTGCCAAGACGATTAGTTTCTTGCTTCTTCTAGGGTATAGCTTGCCTCCTTATGTTGGGCTTTACCATTTATTATCCTTTGTAGTGCTGGATTTGTAGAAAGATATTGTGTAAATTTGGTTTTGTCATGGAATATCTTGGTTTCTCCATCAATGTTAATTGAGAGTTTTGCTGGATACAGTAACCTGGGCTGGCATTTGTGTTCTCTTAGGGTCTGTATGACATCAGTCCAGGATCTTCTGGCCTTCATAGTTTCTGGCGAGAAGTCTGGTGTGATTCTGATAGGTCTCCCTTTATATGTTACTTGACCTTTTTCCCTTACTGCTTTTAATATTCTTTCTTTATTTTGTGCATTTGGTGTTTTGACAATTATGTGACGGGAGGTGTTTCTTTTCTGGTCCAATCTATTTGGTGTTCTGTAGGCTTCTTGTATGTCTATGGGTATCTCTTTTTTTAGGTTAGGGAAGTTTTCTTCTATGATTTTGTTGAAGATATTTACTGGTCCTTTGAGCTGGGAGTCTTCACTCTCTTCTATGCCTATTATCCTTAGGTTTGATCTTCTCATTGAGTCGTGGATTTCCTGTATGTTTTGGACCAGTAGCTTTTTCCGCTTTACATTATCTTTGACAGTTGAGTCAATGATTTCTATGGAATCTTCTGCTCCTGAGATTCTCTCTTCCATCTCTTGTATTCTGTTGGTGAAGCTTGTATCTCCAGCTCCTTGTCTCTTCTTTTGGTTTTCTATATCCAGGGTTGTTTCCATGTGTTCTTTCTTGATTGCTTCTATTTCCATTTTTAATTCCTTCAACTGTTTGATTGTGTTTTCCTGGAATTCTTTCAGGGATTTTTTGTGTCTCCTCTCTATGGGCTTCTACTTGTTTATTTATGTTTTCCTGGAATTCTTTCAGGGATTTTTGTGTCTCCTCTCTATGGGCTTCTACTTGTTTATTTATGTTTTCCTGGAATTCTTTCAGGGATTTTTGCGATTCTTTCAGGCATTTTTGCGATTCCTCTCTGTAGGCTTCTACTTGTTCTCTAAGGGAGTTCTTCATGTCTTTCTTGAAGTCCTCCAGCATCATGATCAAATATGATTTTGAAAATAGATCTTGCTTTTCTGTTGTGTTTGGATATTTCATGTTTGTTTTGATGGGAGAATTGGGCTCCGATGGTGCCATGTAGTCTTGGTTTCTGTTGCTTGGGTTCCTGCGCTTGCCTCTCGCCATCAGATTATCTCTAGTGTTACTTTGTTCTGCTATTTCTGACAGTGGCTAGACTGTCCTATAAGCCTGTGTGTCGGGAGTGCTGTAGACCTGTTTTCCTCTCTTTCAGTCAGTTATGGGGACAGAGTGTTCTGCTTTCGGGCGTGTAGTTTTTCCTCTCTACAGGTCTTCAGCTGTTCCTGTGGGCCTGTGTCTTGAGTTCACCAGGCAGCTTTCTTGCAGCAGAAAATTTGGTCTTACCTGTGGTCCTGAGGCTCAAGTTCGCTCGTGGGGTGCTGCCCACGGGCTCTCTGCAGCGGCAGCAACCAGGAAGACCTGTGCCGCCCCTTCCGGGAGCTTCAGTGCACCAGGGTTCCAGATGGTCTTTGGCTTTTTCCTCTGGCGTCTGAGATGTGTGTGCAGGGAGCAGTCTCTTCTGGTTTCCCAGGCTTGTCTGCCTCTCTGAAGGTTTAGCTCTCCCTCACACGGGATTTGGGTGCAGAGAACTGTTTATCCGGTCTGTTTCTTTCAGGTTCCGGTGGTGTCTCAGGCAGGGGTCCTGCTGCTCCTGGGCCCTCCCCCACGGGAGCCCAGAGGCCTTATACAGTTTCCTCTTGGGCCAGGGATGTGGGCAGGTGTGAGCAGAGTTGGTGGTCTCTTCTGCTCTGCATCCTCAGGAGTGCCCACCTGACCAGGTGGTTGGGTCTCTCTCTCACCGGGTCTGGGAGCAGAGAGCTGCTGCGGGCTGGGATCCGCGGGTGTGGGACTTCCGGTGGCAGCTCCTTCTAATAAGTGTGTTAAGTCTAGGTTCATTGTGATCCTTCATCAAAAGTGAAGAAGGGAAGTAATAAAGGAAGACACGTGAAGTTGAACTTGCTCCCACGTGCGCGCGCGCACACACACACACACACACACACACACACACACACTCCATCCTCCCTGTCTTACTTGTTCCCTCCCTATCACCCTCTCTCTCATTACAATCAACCACTGCTGGATCCCTGAAAGACATAAGATATATGAGGGGAGCCTTAATATTTTAATAATTTAATGCATTGAGACAACTCCTAGTATTCATTGGGAAGAAAGCTGGGCGAAATGTAGCAGAATCTTTGGGCTGTGCAGACAGAATTCCAATCTTGGAGATTAGGACAGCTGGAGTGTGTTGCACAGAAATGCTGATGAGAATTTTGAGTTTATACAGAGGATTCCACTCGGAAAATTCAGCAAAAAGATCATCAGAATATGTCTGAGGACTTTATCAAATACAGAAAAATATTTGAAAGGGTAATGAACAGCATCATATCAGGACACACAGAGAAAGTGTGACTGTTTTGACTGGAAACACATAAATTAATAATTCACAGACTAGGAGAGAGGCCATGCTTCGCCAATGACTTATTCTTTAAGTTCATCTCAACAGAGAGATGAATCAGAAAACAGATGTGTTGATTTATTTATGCTTATACTCCTTTATTTCCATGTTCAGTTATCATTGTCTAAATTGGGCTAATAATAGGTCCATAGTATTTCCCATATTTATTACACATAAAATATTTCCCATTTTTCCCCTCTAACCTTCCATGCAACCAAAAAGGAACCTGGTTGTAATCATATTACATATATTTATATAATTATTTAATCCCGTTTTTCACATGTTAAGCTCCAGATTCATTCACAATGCCTCCAGTGGGAGCAACTTAATTGTTTAATTGATTGATAGATAATTCTATCTCACTAAAGTTTTGCTTTGTAGCCCTAAGTCTCACAGAAGCCCCACTGCCTCAGCTTCATGAGTGTTACCATTTCAGGCATGCAATCACAAGCTTAATTAGAGTAGAATGTTAACTTAGTTTTCTTTTGCCAGATAGACTTCACCCACCCACATTGTTAATAAGGTACATGTGCTTGCTCACACCAACTTTATTGAGATGATTTTATGCACTCTAATATAATCAGTTCTGATTTAACCATCTGTATTTCCCCCCTTGAAATTTCCATATCCAAAATGACTTTTAAATTATGTTAATTTTGATGTCTTCTTTGTGTTCTAAAGTTATTTTAGTTTTTAGAAAGCATGGTATATATTCCCCATTTCACTCTTATGCAACAATCTTAGGCATTAAATGTCCCCTGGTTTTTTAACTATTCAAATGTCATTTCCCCTCTGTTTGAGCCCCTAGCAATCATTGATGTTTTTGTCTCTGTAGTATTGCTCAATTCTAGAATATTTCATAAGCAGAATCTTATAGCATGTATTCTTTTCAAACTCATTTCTTTCATGTGGTTTCTTTCATGTAGTAACAGATATGGAATGTGCCCTTCCATGTCTGTGCATAGTTTATTATCTTCCCTTTGTTAGAAAAATAAAAGACAATGAAAACTTAATCACTTCTGGCGACTTTGCAGTTTTGAGCCCTTTATTCCTATAACTAAATAGAAAAAAAAACTTAATATAGTTTAAAACACTAAAAACTCTACAGAAGCTTGTGAGAAACAGTTAAGAAGATCATAAACTACAAGAAAATACTTCAGCATCAAGACAGCCTAAGACAGATGATAAATAAAAGATAGGGCATCGTCTAATCTGGCAGTTGGGCTGTCTAGAAGGTCATAATTAGTGTAGAATAGTAGACTAATGGAATTTATATCCACACTCCCAAATTCTACATATATAGAAATTGTTTTTCATATTTCTTGTAATTTGTGGGGTTCAAAAAGCACTAAGTTTTCTTTTCTTTTGCTCCTGAATGTTTTAGTTGTATTTAAATAGCCTCAAGCAGTGAGGTATTTCTTGTCTTATGGGTAACGATTAACTAAACTATTGCCATAATTTAGAAGCAAGTACTCTGGATAGGATGGATAAGCTTGTAACTCCCAGGATGCCTTGATAAATACTAAAGGACAATGTAATTCTAGAGATTTATTCTCCCTTCTAAGAAGGGTTGAAGCGTTGTACTTTAGTAGTCCTTCTTGAGCTTCATGTTGTCTGTAAATTATATCTTGGGTAATCCGAGTTTTGGGGCTAGTATCCACCTATTAGTGAGTGCATACCATGTGTGTGTTTTTGTGATTGGGTTACCTCACTCAGACTGAAATTTTCTTGTTCCTTTGATTTGCCTATAAATTTCATGGAGTCATTGTTTTTGATAGCTGAGTAATATTCCATTGTGTAGATGTACCACATTTTCTGTATCCATTCCTCTGTTGAAGGGCATCTGGGTTCTTTCCATCTTCTGGCTATTATAAATAAGGCTGATATGAACATAATGGAGCACATGTCTCTCTTATATGTTGAAGCATTTTTGGGGTATATGCCCAGGAGTGGTATAGCTATATCCTTAGGTAATAACTATGTCCAATTTTCTGAGAAACCTCCAGACTGATTTCCAGAATGGTTGTACCAGTCTGCAATCCCACCAACAATGGAGGAGTGTTCCTCTTTCTCCACATCCTCGCCAGCATCTGCTGTCACCTGAGATTTTGATCTTACCCCCTCTGACTGGTGTGAGATGGAATCTCGGGGTTGTGTTGATTTGCATTTCCCTGATGACCAAGGGTGTCGAACATTTCTTTAGATAACCATTCGATATTCCTCAGCTGAGAATTCTTCGTTTAGCTCTGCTCCCCATTTTTAATAGGTTTATTTGACTCTCTAAAGTCTACCTTTTTGAATTCTTGTATATATTGAATATTAGCCCTCTATCAGATGTGAGATTTATAAAGATCTTTTCCCAATCTGTTGCTTGCTGTTTTATCCTAATGACAGTGTCCTTTGCCTTATAGAAACTTTGCAATTTTCTGATGTCCCATTAGTCGATTCTTGATCTTAAAGCATAAGCCATTGGTGTTCTGTTCAGGAAATTTTCCCCAGTACCCATGTGTTCAAGGCTTTTCCCCACTTTTTCTTCTATTAGAGTATATGTATATGTATATGGACATGAATATGTATTATGCAGTTTAATATACTGAGGATGCAGCAACTCTTTTCCAAAGATACCAGGGTCCATTCCAATTTGGCAGCAAAATTTAGTAGAATTTTTACCCGGCACCAGTCTGGGTGGCCTAGAAAATGCCACAGAGAGCAAACCCTACTTCTTCTTCCTTTTCCTCCTCCTTCTCCTCTTCCTCCTCCTCCTTCAGATTCAGGGAGCTGCTGGGGCCATTGAGACTAAGTAGCACACATCCAGGGCAGAGTACCTGTAAATTAGGCTCTGAGAAATTGGGGATTGGGCTCTGAAGGGGAGAGCACCAAATCGTGACGATGCTGTGGTTGTTAGATATCTGCCTGCCAGGGACGGCTACATACAGAGAAGTAAACCAGCCCAAGAGAGAATAATATATGTTCCATGAATAAAATCTGGGGTAGTACCGTAATCTGAGCTCTTTAAAACTGATGCTAAATGAGAGGCATCAGAATTGGTGCCTGTAGTACTAAACTTTAGCTTTCTTTGAATAAATTTGTCCTCAGTATTTTGCCATTCTTCACTTTTTGGTTGGAAAATATGTTATTTTCCATTTTATGCGGGGAACAAAAAAATTTAAAGAATTTGTGGAGTTCTAGATTAAGAAATTCGCTTGAGTTTTAGAAGAAACTGAATTTTGCGAACAGCACTGAGAGTGTTAAAGACCGAGGGGAAATTTTGAAGTTAGACTAAAAGCATTCCTCATCATGAGATGTATATTAGTCAATAGAGAGGCAGAATTGGGTAGTTTGAATTAGAAATGCTTCCCACCTAAGCCACTACCCAAAGACTATACATGGACTGACCCTGGGCTCCAACCTCATACGTAGCAATGAATAGCCTAGTAAGAGCATCAGTGGAAGGGGAAGCCCTTGGTCCTGCCAAGACAGAACCCCTAGCGAAAGTGGTTGTTGGGGGAAGGGCAGTAATTGGGGGAGGATGAGGAGAGGAACACCGATAGAGAAGGGGAGGGGGAGTGGTTGGGGGATGTTGGCTTGGAAACCGGGAAGAGGAATAACAACTGAAATGTAAATAAGAAATACTCGAGTTAATAAAAATGAAAAAAAATTCTTCCCACAGTCTTATGTATGTGGATCCTTGATACACATTTGGTAGAACAATTCAGGACATTTAGGTGCTGAAGTCTTTCTGGAGAAAATATATAAATAAAGTCAGATTTGGGGGGGTGTATACATTCACCCCACTTCCTGCTCTTTCATTGCTGCCTGTGTATAGATTAAAATGTGATCAGCCTCCTTTGGGCTATAATTGTAATCCCATGCCCCACTACGATAACTAAACACTATCATTTGTATTCATAAGTCAGCATAAACCCATTTTTTATTATGTAGCTTGGCTCATGGTATGTAGTCACTGCAACAGAAAATTAACTGAAAGAATGGTTATCCCATATGTTCCTTCTAATTTTACTCTCAGAGGGTTTCATTCCTTGAAAAATAATTGCACAAAAGTGTAGGTGCTGCCCAAAAGAAAGGTTATGCTTGAGGCAATTGGTAACATGGGCTTGGTGTGACCATTTAGTGAGGGATGCTCATTTCTGAGAGGGCAGTTCCAACAAACCTAATGAAGGGAGGATGAGCAAATCTTCCCTTAAATTTAACATCAGCTTGCAGTTCCATTGCATTTCTAACATGGCAGGCAATTTATTTATGACAAATAAAATACAGTTGCAAATACACCAAAACAATATTTTCCCAGAAACCTTGAGATCTTTTTACAAACTCCTACCGCAAATAAGCCTACATATTTTGCTGATTACAGAAATGTTTAGTCAATGTGTCACAATTTATAAAATCCTTTGCCTTTGTTGGAGATCACCGCAGTCTCAATTCTACTTGGAATCCTGTTATGATTTCAAGTAGTGCACAGATAAGTTGTGTCTCTATTTTTTGATGAATGGTTTCTCTTTCCTTAAAGGTTCATGTTTGCCTCATTCAGATGAGATGTTTGGTATATTAAAATGCTAAATATGCTAGCCAGTTTTCATCGTCAAATTCTAGCATAAATTTTTTCAGTACTAGAAAATAGTTGATAAGTGATGAAAATATTTTCTGGAGATTTGGCCATCTTACTTCACAAAAGTAGGCAATGGTGCCATATCCAGCAAGAAGAAGTTCAAGAAGTTCCTACAGTTGGTGATAATCGAATCTGTTGACCCTTTGGAAATTAACACTTGAGAATAGTCTGTACATTAGTCGCATACTCACTGGTGTGAGTGTAAATGTTCTTGTTGAAATATTCACATTATCAGCCTTGAGTTTAAGATGGCCAGTGTGTTGTCCTGGATTAATTTTCAAAGTCACTTTTCTTACCTACCATTGCTGAAATAGAATCTGTAATACAGCAAATATGTTGGCAAGGAACAAAGAATATTGCTTTAACACATATTTACCATGGTCTGCATTAATATATTTTAATAACACCAAGGAAGTGACACTGTATTGTAATTAATACCTCTAATATATAGAACTACTTGAGCAATATTTGTAGCATTGGTGTTGCCAAACACCTTGAAAGCATGGGATTTAACATTTCCCTTTCTGGCCTTCAAACTTATTCCTGTGGATTTCTAGATTTTTCTAATTGTCTAGCCATTGCATTTTGAGGCAAACTAACTTTAGAAATATCTTCCCATCATAAAGGCATACTTTAATCTGTCATGACCTCTACACATTGTTCAATACACTCATCATCAATAAATGATTTTGTCTGTTACTGAATATAATGTCGTTTAAATAGATATAATGGAATGCATTTGAGTCTTAACTTAAAAATAAAACAAAACAAGGTGTTTTGTTGAGAAAATAGTCCATTTAATTTTCTTTAATTTGTTCTTAAGGCAGAGTCCTTAATAACTTCTGAATTTGGCACCATATACTTACACTTAATGGGTTTACAAATTGTAGACTGAATCTACATGAATTGTCAACAAATTAAGCAGTGTCTTACTATCTGTCTTTACAAAAACTCAATTCATCTATCTAGTTTTTACAGAATAAACTTCTCTCATCACATTATTTTCTGCGTTGTTTTCTTTTGAGGTATTTAATAAGTCAGGCTGGGAATAAACATAATGGAGAACATGGGAGCATATTTGCTTTTATTATGAAAATCAAATTACTTAAAGTAGTAGGATTTGGATCTGTGTTCATCTAGGCTGCTCATATATCATGGTATTGAGGGTCTGATTGTAAAGTACAATGGCCATTGCACTAGATGCAAAGAGGGCTTGGAAGCACTATTAACAAAATGAGAACAATTATTTAACTTCTAAATAATCTTAGTTGCCCATTGTTTGGAATCATGGTTTAAAACATTGCTGATAATTTTTATCTCCTTCACCAAGTTGTCATGATCACATATAATGTATACTGTCTGCATTTGGATATCATTGAAAGCCACATACCATGATATAACTGAAACAATGAAGCCATACAAATAACAAATCCATATTTCTGTCTATTTTCTGTGATGTTGAAACATCACCTTGTCATCTATAAAGTTTATGATCTCAACATTCATAATATTACTAAGAAAGAATTTTAAAAAATGTTTCTTAATGATTTGAGTACGTTTGCTGTTGTGTAGTAGGGCTTCATTGGTACCTGTTCTGAGATACATGCTGGGCAGAAAACATGGATTTGATACCTCTGAATACATTGTCATATCTAGTGCTCACTAAAAAACACCAGGTGGCTTCTGGGCCATAGCACTCCATACATAATCCTAATTGTAAAATCCAGTTTTTCCAATATTTTGAGCACCCTACACAAAATGTATTTGTGGTTCGACCAAATAAATTTAATTGCTATTTCCTAGAGCTAATAATAGGAATGCAGATTCTTTTCAAATGTCATCTGTGCAAAATATTAAAGTTGGCATTATTCTGAGGAATGTGCTAATATATAATTCTCCCACTAATGTAAGTGATTCCTTTAAAACTAGCATATGTCTTCCTCCTCAGCAGCTGACTAAGATGAAGACCATTACCCCACTTTCTGCTGCACAGCAAATATTTTCACATGGTTTAAACACAAGTTTTTGTTAAGAAGCTAAATGACTAGTTCTTCAATTTTGAAGCCAGTATAAGTTCTATTCTGCATATTCAGTGAGATTAGCTGCTCTTTACGTCAAACTATAATTCGGAAATATCATTTTATTTCAGCTTCATGTCTTGAAACACTGATTCTCTCATTGTCTCATGTGAGCTATAAATTAGTCCTTCTATCATCAATCAGAAGATTCACATCATAACAAATTCTAAAAACAAATACAAACAGCCATTGTTCGACAGAGAGTGTAGACATCTTCTTCATACCCCAGTGGTATCGAGTGAAGATGAATAGCTAGATAAAGAAGTTTCTTTGGAGAAATATTATGATTGTAGTCTTAGGCAATAATTGCTAGAAGAAAATTGAAGCAGTTATGAAAAGTGTAATTCCATGTTTATAGCACTGAGAGGCTTGGGAGGAAATATGTGTTCTGTGGCAGTCAGTGTGAAACATAAAGTTCAGTCAGGAGATGCACTAGGCAGAGTACAGAGAGAATTAAAGTCCTGACAAGTACATCATGCTTGGTTTTATCTTGAAGGATACAAGTAACCACTGAATAATTTGTTACCAACTATGGCCAAGGTCTCCTGGGGATGTTTTGAACATTCTCTGAGATAGAAAGTAATCACCAACCCTATCAAAGATATAGTTAGGGCTTCAAACACTCAAACACTGGTATTAACGAGTAAATAAAACTGAACTCCTTCCCCTTTATTCTTCTCTCATATATTACTCCATCATGATGGTACTTTTCTTTCCCTCCATTCCTCCCATTACATTTCCTCTACCTCACCAATCACCCAGAACCATCCCTTCTCCCTTTCCCTTCAGTAAACAGCAGTCCTCCCAGGAATATGTAGAAAGCCTAGCTCGGAGCCATATACCCTCGATAATTGTGTTCCCCCATGAGCCCTGCTTAATTGAGTCAATGGGCCCCTCCGACTTCTGCATTTGCTCTTCCCCCTCTTCTATAGGGTTTCCCTAGCTCTACCTCGTCTTTGGCTATAGGTTATTGAGTCTTCTCCCATGAGGTACTAGATGAAGTTTCAACAGGTGATCGGGCTAGGCTCTGATCCTATGAATATAACATAATATACTAAGGAACTATTTCATTGACTTTTATTTGCTAGTCCTGTTTGGTTCTAGCATAGCTCCTATGTTTCTGGGCTATCTAGCCTCTGGTTCCTGGTCCTCCAGGAAGTATCCTGGGTTCCTTCTCCCAGTGTGAACCTCAAGTCAAACAAAGGGTTGGGTGACCATCCCCATAAGGTCTGTTCCTCCATAAATTTAGCAGGTCTTGCGGTTAGAACAATTTGTGTGCCAAAACCTTTGTGGCTGCACTGATGTCTGAGTTCCATTTCATTTCCTGGTAATAGAAGATGGGTTGTTCAGGTTTTGGATTCTCCCATTAATAGGAATATTCGCTACAGGTCACCCTCATAGATTCCAGGGCTGTCCGTTATGCTAGGTTTTCACATTGCCCCTGAAACAGAAACAGGTCTGTAAGACTTTTATTTTAATGGAAAATAGATTTTTTTCTCTCATACAGTATATCCAAACAACCACAGTTTCCCCTCTCTCCACTTCTCCCAGCTTCCTCTCCTCTACCCCAAATCCACTCGCCTCCACTTTCTCTTCAAAAAAGACAAGCTTCCAAGAGACTACACTCAAAATGGACAAAACAAGATACAAGAAGGCAAGCCTTCCTACCAGGGCTAGATAGGACGAATCTATCAGTGTGGCAAAATACCACTAGGAATAGTTTCATTTTTATCTATCTATCTATCTATCTATCTATCTATCTATCTATCTATCTATCTATCTATCATCTATCTATCATTTATCCATGTAAATTATTGGCAAGCATGCTTGGTTCTACCTTATGTCTTTTTGTTATAGATTCTCTGGTTCCTGGTCATACAGGCAGTGTAGGATATGGACAACCTCAAGAAATATGGACCCCGCTGGGGATTTAGCTCAGTGGTAGAGCGCTTACCTAGGAAGCGCAAGGCCCTGGGTTCGGTCCCCAGCTCCGAAAAAAAGAACAAAAAAAAAAAAAAAAAAAGAAATATGGACCCCAAGTTAAACCAAATATGTTTTGGGCTTCCTCCACAGTTCTGCATCACCACTGACCCATTCCATCTCACCAGAAGTACAGATGATAGGTGGACAGTTTGGTGGCTTGGTTTTTGCCAGGTTTCTTTCTGTTGCCTGCCAGTTGCCCTTTTCCACCTAAGAGGCATAAAATGGGCTGAAAGCTCCAAGCCTGCGACAGCTTCACGTCTCCGTGCAATGAGCTCTGGAAGTTGTCCTTGGCAGTGGGGTCATACTGGCGATTTCAGAGAGTGGTCTTCTGTATTGGTATCAGGGATCGCCAATGTATCTCCTTTGCCAACAACTCAGATGAATGCAAGAGTCCCACCCACTGAAAGCTTTGCCTGCCTATAGTTGGCCAGTTGAGAGTCCATATCCTTCATTACTAGGAGTCTCACTAGGATCACACACACATATTTCAGAAAGTTTCCAATGCTTCAAATTCAAGCTGCATCTCCCTGCACTCTCTCCCCCCTACTCCCACCCATCCTTGCCGAAAGAGAACTCAGCCATTAAATGATAGGATCATAATCGAAAATATAAAACACATAAGGAAAACTCTATGAAAATGCTTATTTCTAAATTTATCCATATAGAAAGTTTTATCTGGTTTTGACTTGGAAAAATTAGAACTGTTCTTTCTTTCTTTTTCTCTTCCTTTCTCTGTAATGCTAATCAGTACAGTAGTTAATAATTTGCAAGTTAACTCAGTTTAAACAATCAGTGAAATTTTACACAGTTATTGGAAGAACTTAATACGGCCTATAACAACATATAAAATGTTTGGCATAATATTTACAACAGAGCTAATCTTTCTTATGCAGTTTGCATTGATTTCCTCCCAGATATTTAAAGGACATATGTTAAAATCTGTTTTGTTGGTACTTAATGTCTTTTGCAATTTATTATGAGAAAATATTGCTGAAGAAGGCTTAAAATAAGTTGATTCATTGGGCTGAAAACCTTTTTGTGGAAAGTAGAAATGAATTCTTGAAACACAAACACGATGTACAACATATTACATACACACACACAAACACACACCCACCACACCACAAACACTGAGGCACACACACAAAAGACAGAGAGGCAAATAAGGACAGAGACAGACAGACAAACAGACAGAATATTAAGTGATTGAATGAAAAAGTAAATGTGTGAATAAATCCATAATTCATAAGTATTCCATGAGTTTTTAATTTAAAATACCATAATGTTTTCAGTTTTCAAAAAATTATAATTTATTATTATTTAGTAAAATTACATTTATACTCTTGAAAATAATTATATTTTGACATAGTTAAATCAACTGATCAATTTATTTCCAACAATTTTGAGAACTAAGTAAAATGTGTTGAGAAACACAGGCAGCAATTTACAAGGTGTTCATTTTCTTTTTGTGAAAAGTATAGTTAAAATATGTCTAAACATGACTCAAAATAATAAGGAAAGATATTCAATTTAGTGGTCCAATAAGGAAAAGAAGAAAAAAAATCTAGGGATGCTATAGTACCAATTGCAATCATATTTAATGTTTTTGAACTTGTCCATTCTTGCAATGAAATATTAACAAATTTCCTTTCTTTGCTCACTCCATAAATCATAAAATGGAAATACTATCAATAGTTCAGTTCTGATATGTTAAATCTTTTCCCCAGAAATATTTCATAAGAATTTGAGTTCAGTTTATTATAATAAACATTCCTCTTCTTTGTATGAGGAGAAACATTTTTCCATTTCTTTGAATTCCTTTTTAATTGAGAATAGATTATTCCCTCATACAATATATAGTTTTGCCTATGTCTATTCTCCTGAGTATGTCTCAATCTCCCCTCTTCTCTGAACCAACTTCAGGGGGAAAATGGTTTCTAGAAGGTAACCACCAAAAATGCCAAATAAAATATAAGATAAAACCAAAACCATCACATCAAGGTTGGATAAAGCAACACAGCAGAAGGAAAATGAATGCACCAACAAGAGGCACAAAAATCAGAGACTCACTGGTTAAAAAAAAGTAGGGATCCCATAAAAATACAAAGTGAAAACTATAATATATACCAGAAGAAAAGGTATAAACCCACGTAGACGCTGTTCTTGATTCTCTGAGTTTATAGGAGACCTGCTCAGTTGTTTTGAGGATATTGATCTCCTGGCATTCTCCACCTCCTCTCGATCTTATACTCTTTCTGTGTAGTCTTCCATTGGATTCCCTGTGCTTTGAGACAAGATACTTGATAGAGACATCCCACTTAGAGCTCTGTGTTCCAAGGTCTCACTGGCTTTATGTTTCTGCATTTGTCCACTTTTGCTGGAGGAGAAAGCCTCTCTGATAGTGACTGAATAAGACACTAATCTGTAAGTATACATCATCATCATCATCGTCGTCGTCATCATCATCATCATCAACATCATCAACAACAACAACAACAACAACAACAACAACAACTAGCAGTAATTTGTTTTCCCTAAGTCACTGGGTTAGGTATATTCTGGTTACCTAATGGTGGCAGATTTGAATTCTATCTGCTGGAGTAGGCTTTAAGTCAAATTAAACATTGCTTAGCTGCTCTGACAAGTTCTGTACCACAATTTTCCCAGCATATCTTTTAGGAAGGAAAGATTATAATAAAAGGTCTTGTGGCTATCTTGGTATTTTAAGTTCTCGTTTTGTAGCCTGCAGATACCTTCCAAGGATGCTAGAACATAATGGTGAAGGCTCATGTAGGCATGAGCTTGGCTTCTCACGTTCAGTAAGTTGTATGTGTATTATTGTTGGCAATGGGACTATACTCTCAGTTTTCAGAGAATCATGTTAACAACAGCCTAGGTTGTTTGGGAATTTCCATGGTACCCCATTGGTCAACAACTCAGTTCAATGCAGCATAGTCCCATTACTTGTGACCTCAGTTGGTGACATAAGATGATCGGGTGAGATTCTAATTCCCTCATTATTAGACATCATTTAAATCGCTATGATGGCTATTCCTGGTTATCCACTTGACTACCTCTGGAATGAACTACAATCCAGAAATGGAGAGTACAACTATGATCTAGATTTTTAGGCTGGAAGATACTAGGGTTTTGATGAGGAATGACATATGCTTTTGATCCAGATCTTAACAACAATTGACCATGAAAATTTAGGCCTAGATAATGTAGTTCACCCCTTTAATTGCACGAGACTAAGGCAAGTAGATTTCTGAGCTTAAGGACAGGTGGTGAGAGACCAAGTGCCAAATCCAGGCCTGATGATACACACCTTTAATCTGGACCATATCTTCTGCTGGAGGCCTACATTAGGGCAGAATAGCAAAAATTATCCTCAACAATAGAAGAAATTCTGGGGGAATCACATGTATTATTAAGAGCAATAGTAATAAAATCTGTATATTTTTGGTACAGAGACAGGCAGGTCAATCAACTCAATAGAATGGAAGACCCAGAAATGAACCCGCACACCTGTGGTCATCTGATCTTTGACAAAGTACCTAAGACCATCCGGTGGAAAAAAGAGAACAATTTCAACAAATGGTGCTGGTTCAACTAGAGGTCAACATGTAGAAGAATGCAGATCGATCCATGCTTATTACCCTGTACAAAGCTTAAGTCCAAGTGGATCAAGGACCTCCACATCAAACCAGACACACTCAAACTAATAGAAGAAAAACTAGGGAAGCATCTGGAACACATGGGCACTGGAAAAAATTTCCTAAACAAAACACCAATGGCTTACGCTCTAAGATCAAGAATCGACAAATGGGATCTCATAAAACTGCAAAGCTTCTGTAAGGCAAAGGACACTGTGGTTAGGACAAAACGGCAACCAACAGATTGGGAAAAGATCTTTACCAATCCTACAACAGATAGAGGCCTTATATCCAAAATATACAAAGAACTCAAGAAGTTAGACCGCAGGGAAACAAATAACCCTATTAAAAAATGGGGTTCAGAGCTAAACAAAGAATTCACAGCTGAGGAATGCCGAGTGGCTGAGAAACACCTAAAGAAATGTTCAACATCTTTAGTCATAAGGGAAATGCAAATCAAAACAACCCTGAGATTTCACCTCACACCAGTGAGAATGGCTAAGATCAAAAACTCAGTGGACAACAGATGCTGGCGAGGATGTGGAGAAAGAGGAACACTCCTCCATTGTTGGTGGGATTGCATACTGGTACAACCATTCTGGAAATCAGTCTGGAGGATCCTCAGAAAATTGGACATTGAACTGCCTGAGGATCCAGCTATACCTTTCTTGGGCATATACCCAAAAGATGCCCCAACATATAAAAAAGACACGTGCTCCACTATGTTCATTGCAGCCTTATTTATAATAGCCAGAAGCTGGAAAGAACCCAGATGCCCTTCAACAGAGGAATGAATACAGAAAATGTGGTACATCTACACAATGGAATATTACTCAGCTATCAAAAACAACGAGTTTATGAAATTCGTAGGCAAATGGTTGGAACTGGAAAATATCATCCTGAGTGAGCTAACCCAATCACAGAAAGGCATACATGGTATGCACTCATTGATAAGTGGCTATTAGCCCAAATGCTTGAATTACCCTAGATGCCTAGAACAAATGAAACTCAAGACGGATGATCAAAATGTGAATGCTTCACTCCTTCTTTAAAAGGGGAACAAGAATACCCTTGACAGAGAATAGAGAGGCAAAGATTAAAACAGAGACAGAAGGAACACCCATTCAGAGCCTGCCCCACATGTGGCCCATGCATATACAGCCATCCAATTAGACAAGATGGATGAAGCAAAGAAGTGCAGGCCGACAGGAGCCGGATGTAGATCGCTCCTGAGAGACACAGCCAGAATACAGCAAATACAGAGGCGAATGCCAGCAGCAAACCACTGAACTGAGAATAGGACCCCCGTTGAAGGAATCAGAGAAAGAACTGGAAGAGCTTGAAGGGGCTCGAGACCCCATATGTACAACAATGTCAAGCAACCAGAGCTTCCAGGGACTAAGCCACTACCTAAAGACTATACATGGACTGACCCTGGACTCTGACCTCATAGGTAGCAATGAATATCCTAGTAAGAGCACCAGTGGAAGGGGAAGCCCTGGGTCCTGCTAAGACTGAACCCCCAGTGAACTAGACTGGTGGGGGGAGGGCGGCAATGGGGGGAGGGTTGGGAGGGGAACACCCATAAGGAAGGGGAGGGGGGAGGGGAATGTTTGCGCGGAAACCGGGAAAGGGAATAACACTTGAAATGTATATAAGAAATACTCAAGTTAATAAAAAAAAAAAATAAAATGTAAAAAAAAATGTAAGGGCACTTACATTCATAAAAGAAGCCTTAAAAATGCTCAAAGCACACATTGTACCTCACACAATAGTAGTGGGAGACTTCAACACCCCACTCTCAGCAATGGACAGATCATGGATACAGAAACTAAATAGAAACATAAAAATTTAACAGAAGTCACAAACCAAATGGATTTAACAGTTATCTATAGAATATTTCATCCGAAAACAGAAGAATATATCTTCTTCTCGTGCCTCCTGCTACCTTCTCGAAAATTGACCGTAAAATTGTTCTATAACAGGCCTCAACAGATACACAAAGATTGAAACAATCCCAAGCATCCTGTCACATCACCAAAGACTAAGGCAAGTCCTCAATAAAAATTAAACTACAGAAAGCCTGCATGTACATAGAAGATGAGCAGCACTCTATTAATGACAGTTTTTGAAGAAGAAATTAAGACAGAAAGTAAAGACTTTTTAGATTTTAATGAAAGTGAAGTCTCAACATACCCAAATTATGGGAAACAATGAAAGCCGTGCAAAGAGTAAAACTCATAGCTCTGAGTGGCTCTAAAAAGAAACTGTAGGAAGTATACACTAGCAGCTTGACAGCACACCTAAAATCTCTAGAACAAAAGAAAGCAAATACACAATAAGGGATTAAACGGCAGGAAATAATCAAACTCAGGGCTGAAATCAACCAAGTCGAAACAAATAGAACTAAATAAAGAATAAACAAAACCAGGAGCTGGTTCTTTGAGAAAATCAACAAGATAGATGTACCCTTAGGCACACTAACCAGAGGGAACAGAAAGTAGATCCAAATTAATGAAAGCAGAAACGAAAAGGACAGATTCTGAAGAAATTAAAAAAATCATCAGATCCTACAACAAAAACCTCCAATCTACAAAACTGGAAAAATCTGGAGGAAAGAAAAGGACAATTTTCTATAGAGATACCAGATACCAAAGTATAATCAGGATCTAAATAGTCCCATGACTCCTAAACTAATCAAAGAGGTTATTAACAGTCTCCCATCCAAAAAAAGCCCAGGACTATATGGGTTTAATGCAGAATTGTATTAGACCTGCATAGAAGACATAATACAAATACTGTCTAAACTATTGCACAAAATAGAAACAAAAGGAACACTACCCAATTCCTTCTATGAAACCACTCACACGCTTATACCTAAACCACACAAAGACCCAACAAAGAAAGGGAACTTCAGACCAATTTCCCTTATGACCATCCATGCACAGATACCCCGTAAAATTCTTGCAAACTGAATCCAAGAACAAATCACATCGATCAGGCATCATGAACAAGTAGACTTCTTCACAGGGATGCAGGAATGGTTCAATATATGGAAATCCATTAACATACTCCGCTATATAAAGAAAAAAAACACATGATCATCTCATTAGATGCTGAGAAATTATTTGACAAAATTAAACACCCTTTAATGTTAAATGTCTTGGAACGATCAGGAATTCAAGGGTCATGCTTATACATAGTAAAAGCAATATACAGCAAACCAGTAGCCAATATCAAACTAAATGGAGAGACAATTGAAACAATCCCACTCAAATCAGGATGTAAATATGGCTGCCAACTCCCTCAACTACTTATTCAATATAGTACTCAAAGTTCTAGACAGAGCAATCGGACAACAAAAGGATGTCAAAGGGATACAAATTAGAAAGGAAGAAGTCAAAATATTACTACTTGAAGAAGATACAATAGTATACTTAAGTGACCCCTAAAGTTCCACCAGAGAACTACTAAGCCTAACAACTTCAGCAAAGTGGCTGGGTATAAAATTAACTCAAACAAATCAGTAGCCTTCCTCTACTCAAAGTATAAAAAGGCTGAGAAAGAATTTAGGGAAATGACACCCTTCACAATAGTCACAAATAACATAAAGTACCTCGGTGTGACTTTAACCAAGCAAGTGAAAGATCTGTATGATAAGAACTTCAAGTCACTGAAGAAAGAAATTGAGGAAGATCTCAGAAGATGGAAAGACCTCCCATGCTCATGGTTTGGCAGGATTAATATAATAAAAAGTATCCATTTTGCCAAAGGCAATCTACAAATTCAATGCAGTCCTCAACAATATTCCAGTTCAATCGTTCATAGAGTTAGACAGTGCAATTTGCAAACTCATTTGGAATAACAAAAACCCCAGGATAGTGAAAACTATACTCACCAATAAAAGAACTTCTAGGGGAATCTCCATCCCTGACCTCAAGCAGGATTACAGAGAAATAGTGATAAAAAAAAAACACTGTGTGTTATTTGTTCAGAGACAGGCAGATAGATCAGGAGAATATAATTAAAGACACAGAAATCAATCCATAGATGCACAACAGAAAGAAGAAATGATTGGAGGAATAGATGAGGGAAGGAGGGAGCATACGCTGAGTGATGGAATTATGGAGAAAGGCAGCTAGAATTGAGGGTCATATGCAGGATGATATGGAAACCTACTTCAGTAGAAACTTCATGAAATATGTGAAGGTAATTGTTTTAGTGAGAATTCTCTAGAGTCACAGAACTTATGGAATGTCTCTTTGTATTAAGGGAATTTATTATTAAGGTTGTACTGTGTCCAATTTTCTGAGGAACCGCCAGACTAATTTCCAGAGTGGTTGTCCCAGCTTGCAATCCCACCAACAAGAGAGGAGTGTTCCTTTTTCTCCACATCTTTCCCTGCATCTCTTGTCACCTGAGATTTTGATCTTAGCCATTCTGACTGGTGTGAAGTGGAATCTCAGGGTTGTTTTGATTTGCATTTCTCTAATAACTAAGAATGTCGAACATTTCTAGGTATTTTTCAGCCATTCAATACTCCTCAGCTGAGAATTCTTTGTTTAGCTCTGTACTCCAGTTTTTTTTTTGTTTGGTTGGTTTTTTTTTGTTTTCTTTTTTTTTTTTTATTATCTTGAGTATTTTTTATTTACATTTTGAGTGTTATTTACTTTCCCGGTTTCCGGGCAAACATCCCCCTAATCCCTCCCCCTCCTCTTCTTTATGGGTCCTCCCCTCCCCATCCTACCCTTCCCCCATTGCCGCCCTCCCCCCAACAATCGTGTTCACTGGGGGTTCAGTCTTAGCAGGACCCAGGGCTTCCCCTTCCACTGGTGCTCTTACTAGGATATTCATTGCTTCCTATGAGGTCAGAGTCCAGGGTCAGTCCATGTATAGTCTTTAGGTAATGGCTTAGTCCCTGGAAGCTCTGGTTGCTTGGCATTGTTGTTCATAAGGGGTCTTGAGCCCCTTCGAGCTCTTCCAGTTCTTTTTCTGATTCCTTCAATGGGGTCCTATTCTCAGTTCAGTGGTTTGCTGCTGGCATTCGCTGTACTCCAGTTTTTAATAGGGTTAAATAACCCTATTTTTCTGGGGTCTTACTTCTTGAGTTTTATGTATATATTAGATGTTAAACCTCTAACAGATGTAGGATGGGTAAATATCTTTCTCTAATCTGTTGGTTGCCATTTTGTCCTAATAACCTTTGCCTTACAGAAGCTTTGCAATTTTATATAGTACCATTTGTAGAATCCTGATTTCAGAGCATAAACCATTGGTGCTCTGTTCTGGAAATTTTCTCCAGTGCCCATGTGTTTGAGGTTCTTCCCCAATTTTTCTTCTACTAGTTTGAGTGTGTCTGGTTTGATGTGGAGGTCCTTGATCCAGTTAGACTTAAGCTTTGTACAGGGCTATAAGAATGGATCGATCTGCATTCTTCTACATGTTGACCTCCAGTTGAACCAGCACCATTTGCTGAAAATGCTATCTTTTTTCCATTTGATGGTTTTGGCTCCTTTGTCAAAAATCAAGTGACCATAGGTGTGTGGGTTCATTTCTGGGTCTTCAATTCTATTCCATTGGTCTATCTGTCTGTCTCTGTACCAATACCATGCAGTTTTTATCACTATTGCTCTGTAATACTGCTTGAGTTCAGGGATAGTGATTCCCCCTGAAGTCCTTTTATTGTTGACAATAGCTTTAGCTATCCTGGGTTTTTTGTTATTCCAGATGAATTTGCAAATGGTTCTGTCTAGCTCTTTGAAGAATTGGATTGGTATTTTGATGGGGATTGCATTGAATCTGTAGATTGCTTTTGGTAAAATGGCCATTTTTACTATATTAATCCTGCCAATCCATGAGCATGGGAGATCTTTCCATCTTCTGAGGTCTTCTTCAATTTCCTTCTTCAGTGTTTTGAAGTTCTTATTGTACAGATCTTTTACTTGCTTTGTTAAAGTCACACCGAGGCACTTTATATTATTTGGGTCTATTATGAAGGGTGTCGTTTCCCTAATTTCTTTCTCGGCTTGTTTCTCTTTTGTATAGAGGAAGGCTACTGATTTATTTGAGTTAATTTTATACCCAGCCACTTTGCTGAAGTTGTTTATCAGCTTTAGTAGTTCTCTGGTGGAACTTTTGGGATCACTTAAATATACTATCATATCATCTGCAAATAGTGATATTTTGACTTCTTCTTTTCCAATCTGTATCCCCTTGACCTCCTTTTGTTATCTGAATGCTCTGGCTAGAACTTCAAGAACTATATTGAATAAGTAGGGAGAGAGTGGGCAGCCTTGTCTAGTCCCTGATTTTAGTGGGATTGCTTCAAGTTTCTCTCCATTTAGTTTAATGTTAGCAACTGGTTTGCTGTATATGGCTTTTACAATGTTCAGGTATGGACCTTGAATTCCTATTCTTTCCAGGACTTTTATCATGAAGGGGTGTTGAATTTTGTCAAATACTTTCTCAGCGTCTAATGAAATGATCATGTGGTTTTGTTCTTTCAGATTGTTTATATAATGGATCACGTTGATGGTTTTCCATATATTAAACCATACCTGCATGCCTGACATGAAGCCTACTTGGTCATGGTGGATGATTGTTTTGATTTGCTCTTGGATTCGGTTTGCCAGAATTTTGTTGAGTATTTTTGCGTCGATATTCATAAGGGAAATTGGTCTGAAGTTCTCTTTCTTTGTTGTGTCTTTGTGTGGTTTAGGTATAAGAGTAATTGTGGCTTCGTAGAAGGTATTCGGTAGTGATCCATCTGTTTCAATTTTGTGGAATAGTTTGGATAATATTGGTAAGAGGTCTTCTATGAAGGTTTGATAGAATTCTGCACTAAACCCGTCTGGACCTGGGCTCTTTTTGGTTGGGAGATCTTTAATGACTGCTTCTATTTCCTTAGGAGTTATGG